>NC_142750.1:11402500-11707500 GCF_051943395.1 Hippocampus bargibanti
AAAAACAAACAAAATGGAATAAAAAAACAGTTTCGCCAAAAGGAAACAGGAAGGTGTTGTCAGCTAAAGCAAGTTCAAGTCAAGCCTCATGAATAATAAATTCAAACTGAAGTCTGTGTAAGCTCTCAGTCGTACAGGAGTGGTTCATCGAGGAAAAGGTTTCTTCAGCCGTCATTTATACTTTTTTGAAGGTGTCGGACGTTTTGCTCCTCATCCGAAGAGCTTTGTCAGTGAACTAAACTTGTGCTGGTAACCCTGGCCCCATATCCCGAATGGACATTGCCAGACCTCTGCTCTGATAGGTCCCTGTGCCCATCTCCTGCTCTGATAGGTCCCTGTGCCGGACCCTTGCTCTTATAAGTCCCTGCTCTAAGATTGGGGGAGCAGTGGACCACTCCCTGAAGCCATTCTGATTACCTCACATTGTTCTATTCCTGGCTCTGGTTTCACATCATTAGCATGACTAAGCCTACATGGTATGGTTGGGGGAGCAGAGGACCACACCCTCAAGCTAATCTGATTACCTTGCTTTATCCCTGGCATGGGTTTCACCTCATTAGCATGACTAAGCCTATGTGGTATTGGCATAAGAAGACTGTTGTAAGGACAGTCTAAATTAAACCTTTAGCCACTATGGCGATTTAGTGAAAGGTTTCGCTGTTTTATAAAAAATGTTTCTTTCACTCCTCTTTCATACCATCTATTTTCTTTAGCTGAGAATTTTTCCAACTCCTTCAAAGAAGTACAGATGACGGCTGAAGAAACCTTTTCCTCAAAGTTCAAACTGAGTCGTCCATAGTTTTGACTTCTAGTCATGTTCATGTGACTGGAGCTCCCCGCCCCCATCTCTCGTCTGAAGGTCACAAAGCAACAAAAAGGCCCGTGTACCTGTGTCTGCTCAGTGGTCTCTGGTTGCTCCAGTTGTCCTTGGTTCTTTGCTGTGGTTTGCCACTCAGGTCATTGATCATGTTTGACTTGATACTCGAAGCAGCAGGGTAAATCTTCTTTCCCTCTAAAAGTGCCCCAAGCTGCCCCCCGGCGTCAACACTCAATGGTCCTTCACCCCAAAGAGGCTTCATTTCAGGAGTGCGTGGACGGTCAAAATAAGGTGAGCTGGGACGTCCAAAATTTTGCACGTCCCTCAACCCGCATCTGTCCTGGCAGCTTTCATCTTCCATCGTGGCACCTTCCTCTGCCCCCTCCTCTTCCTGTTCATGGTCATCCCTTCGCCTGTGAGAGTGGAATGACGCAGGGGCAGTGCTTGTCTGTCTGTGGAGCTCACCTCCTCGACTTCCTTCCCTGAACCGGCTGCTTTTTGGGTAGGTTGATGCTGCCACTGCTGCGGCATTTTGCATCTCAAAACTTTGCCCGTCTGTGTAACTCATGTATGACTCGAGAAAATCCCCACGTTCCGCCAATTCTGCTGCTCCGCCTGCTAATCGGTTGCCCCCCCTCTCTCCTCGATCCAGCCTATCAGCCCGAACGTTTGCCAGGAGGCTGTCTAAGTGGTGATCACTACTACTGCGACTGTCCAGCTCTTCTATGCCCGAGTCCACCACAGTTTCCTGGGATTCTCCCTTCTTAGCCGCGGGGGGTGGACGGTGGCGCTCCCCTGTCCTGTGGTGGCTGCCCTGTATGGGGGCAGTGAATGTGGCATGCGTTCGTTCGTGGTAGAGTTGTGTGGAGGTGCTTGTGGTGATGGCAGCAGCGGTGGTTGTGTTGGCATAGCTTGTGGTCATGGCAAATGAGCCTGTGGCCCGCACAGGGGCGGAGGTGACGGCCATGGAGGAAAGGGATGGGGGCCCCCGGTAGGCAGGTGGTGGAGTTACAGTGAGTGGGGGAGTGGGTGAGGTGCGCCCACGGGCATGGGTGCTGTTGTACAGGTGGTGTGGATGAGACACTGACAAGGGCCTATGATAGGAGCCAGGGGTTGGGGGTGGTGATACCGAGGGTGGAGGTGGGGGTCCACTTGTTGACGTGGGCTGTAAGATTGAAGGTGAGTGACGAGGAGGTGGGTTGGGCGATATCTGGGAGGGGGAGTGAGCAGATTGAGTCAGGTTAGCTACCTCACTGTCATAAGATGTGAGGCTGGAGGCGGTGGAATCCCCCGCCTGGGGAGAAGGTAGGGGTGTGTGGGTGGGGAACGTACTACCAAACAGTTCCTTTTGGATGGGCGGAGGCGGAGGTGGCGGTGGTGGTGGAGGAGGCAGAGGAGGATGCATCTTCTGTTGGGTTAAATTGGGGAGAAGCCGGCGTTGGGAGTATCTCTTGTCAACGCTGTTGGCAAACTCTAACGGTGGTGGGAGGGGGTCTGCATATACAAATTCATCATCTGCGTCTACCGAAGGGGCAGGCGGCGGAAGAACCATCAGGCCAGTATTGTTCCCTGTCTGTTGAGAGCCAGTTGGTAGATTGGAGGTGGTGGGGCGGGATAAGACGTAAGCCTCGCTTTGACTCTCCATCCTAAGGAACGAAGGCCGCCGAGGCTGCTGGGATGCCTGCTCATTTTCCAACTGTTCAGCTCTCTTCATGTAACCTTCATGCTCTTTCTCCCGCTCTCGTTCCCGAGCGGCCTCCCTCGCTCGGTCCCCTGACCGTTCTCGCTCCTTGAAGCTGGCTTGATATGACTGGGATTGGTAAGGGTGCGTGTGCGTGTCCTCCGAGAAGCGAACTCTGAGTCCTTCGCGAGCGCCGCTTCCTTCTCGTTCTCGTTCAGTGCCACCGCCTGCGCTCTCCTCAGCCCACATGCCCCCTCGGAGTATTCTCGGTGAGGGCGGACGTCCAATGGAAGGAGTGGTGGCAGCCAGAGAAGAGGAAGTCACCAAGTAGGAGCTGGAGGATTGGGCAGAGGACGACACCGGCTGTGCGGTGATTGTAGATGAAGGGAAGACAACACTGGACATCTGGCGCATGAAGGGGCGCTCTGGGCCCCTTCTCAACCGACTGTCGTCCCGTAGAGCACGCTCTCTGGCTGCCAGGGCGAGCCCGAGTGGCGACGTGGGATCCAGAGCTTTTCCCGTAAGGGGGTGGATGAAAGTAGAGGAGGGGGTGGGCTGCCTGCTTGCAGCGGTGTAGAGGTCAGCAGGAACAGACTTGGGCTGATAGTCCAGGGCAGGAGTGGAGTACTCTGGTAGTCCAAAGGCAGGAGGCATGCTGCGGGTGTGATGGATGAAGGTGTCTCCGGAGAACATGCCCTCGTCTATGGATTTGGAAGGGCGAAGCTTGGAATTTGGACTTTCAGCTTGCGTGTTGAGCTGCTGCTGCGACAGGTGAGCCCGCGTTAATGCCCCCACACCATCACCACCAAAACCCAGCTCCTCATCTGCGGACATGAACAAGGAGGCACTCTTCCTGCGGGCTTCGTGAAAGCGTTCACGGTCCCGGCGAGCCGCACCCACGACGGCTGCCCCAAACTGGCTGGTGAAGTCCAAACCGTCCTGGGCTCGCATGGAAGGCAGCGACGGGGGCGGTGGTGCGGGGACGGTAGGTGGTGCAGGGGCCTGAGGAGCCGGGGTACAAGGAGGAGGACCATGGGGTATTTGGGATTCTTCCGTTTCCCCGGGAGCTGGGTTATCGGCCTCCACACTACTGCCCTGGCTGCTACGGCCGCTGCTGCTGGTGGATGGGGCCTTGACGATGATGGTGGGAATGGGGATGGAACTCTTCTCCACTTTGCCCCCTAGTGTGCCATGGGCTGCTCGCAGATCCTCCACCTTGGATTGTTTAACCAGGGGACCCTTGCCTCTCCGGGCACCGCCTTTAGGACCCCCTGCTCCAGTGACGCTACGCTCTACCCGTTGCGGTTGACCAGTCTGTTGTTGCGGCATGACAGTCGCGATGCTGGATGGGGGTACGGTGCTGCTGTAGCCCCTCCGAAGACCGGCTGTTTTGACCGCCCCGGTCCCACTGATAGACTCTCCGGTATAGGCAACCTTACGTGTTGCTGTCCTGCTTTGGACAGTGTGGGGGCCTACGTGGGAATAGAAAGCTGAATGGTCCACTGCTGATCCGCCCGCCCTCTCCCGGCCCACTTGGGTTAAGTGCACTGCCTGGGTGTAGGGCTGGTAGTATGAGGAAATGACAGAGGACTGCGACACAGAAACGGGGGGCTGTTGGGACGCCTTGGCTCGCCAACCGAGGGGTGGTGCAGAGGAGAACGGAGGGTCTGGTGGTGCTGTGGTTGGGGGTGGAGGGATGTCATCCGGGCCAGGCACTGATAGACTGCGGGCAAATTTCATAGCTGGAGGATGCAGGAACTGCTTTTCTTCCTCGGGCACTCCTGGAATCACAAAGGACGAAGAGAATAGAGTTGAATTTGACTTCCTAAAAGTGGCTACACCAAGCACAGGAAAACTGAGCATGCTTGTCTTTATCTACCTGCCCGTCTAGCCACCGCCAAGCCTGTCCTCAAGTCTTGGGCTACTTACTTCACACATCAGTTTGTGTTACTGTACATTGTCATGTTACAAGACAGAAGCAGTAAAAAGTGAAATAAAGTGAGAAAAGACTAAGTGTGACACTATACCTTGTCACTCCTATACAGATCACTCACAGAAATAGAAAAACAACCTAATGGAAAAAGTTGCTCCTTATCTGTGTGATAATTTGGAATTTGTTCAAAAAGTTCAGAAAAATCATGTTGACATATTGTGACATTAGTGAGAAAGGATTAACTCTGCGCGGTCAGTGTTTTCTTTAGCTTTTTTTTGTAACACGTATTCCAAAAGAAAGACAAGGTTTTATTGGAGTAGAAACATACTGTATGTATACACGTCAAGTTAGAGTACAGTACACACAGTAAATGCAAGTCTTCCAAGTCAGGTGTTCTATGGGTAACTAATTTTTCTTATGTTTTTTGTCTATGCAAGTTCAATAATACCCGCCCAAAAAAAACAAAAACAAAAAAAAACTGTGTGAGGCATACCAGAACAACTCAGATCAACATGGTTCATTCGTGTAGATAAGCCTGAGTTTTTAAGCGATATCAACAGCAGTTTTTACACCCCAATTTGTTCAACCACGACTTAAAACCATTGGTGTCAAGTGCAATGTTACGAATTCTATGCTACAAATGTATACTTACAAGTATATAATTGCACCTATGGATTCAATGACAATCATAATGTTTTCAATGTTAGGAGGTACACCATAATTATTAGTATTATTATGTTTACAGCATAGGCACACGAGAGAAACACAACAGTGGCCTTCTACACAGACACAGAAGCGCCACAAACAACAGAGACCAGCACAAGCTAGACCCTTCCTCAGCGGGTCCAGAGGACAGACAGACAGGCGGATGCACTCAAGGGCAAACAGACGGACAGGTAGGAGAAACAAACAACCTCACCGATGGATTTTTGCCGCAGCATACCGTGCGGGGCGGCGTGTGGTGTGGCATAGTGGCCCAGATCGTAGGCCAGAACCAGGCCAGACGCCGATACTGCCATGCCGGCTTGGTCTGCGTAGTTTGTCTGGAAGTGCAGATATGGATGTCTTACAAAAACTGACATAGAGCTGATAGAAACCAGATCAAAGGCAAGTTTCTAAAATAATGTGTTTATACAGGTAACTTGATGAATAACTGATTATTGAAAAAGTGGATTCTAAAGCAGTATTCGACTGGTTGCAAGGAAGGAAGGAAGATGGGAAGGCAGAAAATTGGTTTTAGGAGAATGAAGGATGTCAAATGAAGAGCTGTGGTTTGAGGGAAGATTAAGGAGGTCGGAGAGCAGGAAAGTGGTAAAGATGGAAAGAAGAGAAAACAGGTTTGAGCAAATAGGGAAGAAGGGGGAAGAAAGGAGGTGAGAGGGAAGGAGGGAGTGAGGGAAGGAAGGAGGTGGTGAAGGAAGGAAGGAAGGAAGGAGCAAGGGGGAAGGAATGTAGGGAGGAAAGAGGTGGTGAAGAAAGGAATGAAGTAAGAAAAGAAGGAAGGACAGAAAGAAGGAAGGACAGAAATAAAGATGGAAGGAAAGAGGGACGGAGGGAATGAAGGAGAGAGCTGTTGGAACGATCACTTTTAACCCATCAAGAGTGAGGGCTGGAAGGAAGATTGGAAGGAAGGAGGTGGTGAAGAAAGGAAGGAAGGAGTAAAGAAAGGAAGGAAAGAAGGAACAAATCAAGAAAGGAAGGACGCAACAGAGGAAATCAGGTGGGAAGGAATGGCGTGCAAAGGAAGGAGGCAGAGACTGGGGGGAAGAAAGTAAAGAAGAAAGGGTGACCGTGAAAGCCGGAGGAGAGCAAAGTAAGAATAACACATTTTTAAGTGCAAGGGAGGAGGTCAGGAAGAAAGGCAAAAAAAAGCTTGAAATGAAAGAAGATATAAGGTGGCATGAGTAAAAAGCAGAGCGCGTAGAGAGAGGGAAGGAGGACAGGAAGTAAAGAAGCCAAAAAAGATTGCAGCAAGAGAGAACAGTAGAGTTCAGGGAGGATAAGATGAAAGTAAAAAAAAAAAACAATATAGAGCAACTCGACCGTTGGGAAACTGAGAATGTTTTTTTAAATGTCCACTTAGTACATAGGACACGCCCACACACCTCATTGCTATAGAAAGTCCGTCCCCTGTCTCGTTTGGGGCCCTGTCCCCGTGGCCCTGATGCCTCGTTCGTGCTGATTGTCTGCTGAGCCGCTGCAAGAATTTCATCTAGTTTATCTGAGAGCAAGAGTGAAGGAAGGAAAAGGAAGGACGGAAGAGGAGGCAACACGCACATGACGATGAAACAGGAAAAAAGGGGGACGACAGCCACGTAAAATGGAAAAAAACGGGAAAAAAGACGGGACGCAGAAGGCGAGGAACAATGTCGCCGTCGACGTGGTCTTACTCAAAGCCATCTGATAGACGGTCCTCTTCTTCTCGGCCACTTGGGAGGATTCCAGCTCTGGAAGCAGGAGAAAGTTGAGGAGTGACCACACACACAAAACAATAAAAGGGTGGGCAAGAGATTACCTGACTTTTTTTTCCACGGGGTGGCAGCTGCGAGGAGGACAAAAAGGACACTCGTCTTTGGCGGGAGCATGACAGCATAGTTATGCAGAATACTAATAACGTTCCCCGGAGCGGAACATGAACTTGGGTGGAAATACTTTCTTGCATGTGACAAGGCCAATTATTCCAAGACACTTTGTTTTTTTTACAACCATCGATTATACATTAAGGACACAAAACAACACAATAAAATGAATCAAATAAAAACTTGCACCTCTTTCCACTGTTGAAACATTCCGGTGGCACCACGAGGAGACAAAAACACAGAAGAAATCATCAGTCTGCATCATTAATTCAGTGGTTGGAACCTGGTTTGCAATAACCATTACTGCCACCTACAGGACCGGAGGGAAAAAGTTCCACAATTGTAAATCATGCTCGGCATCAATTTTATAAACTCATTTTGGGATATTTGCTGGGGGGGGGGGGGGACTTCCCACCAAAATAAACAACATTCAAACAAAAAATATATTTTCACTACCACATCTTTTACCATTTTCCTAACATTTTAAAAGCTTCGGGGAGCCACTAGGGCAGCGCTAAAGAGCCACATGCGGCACTGGATCCGCGCGTTGCCGGCCCCCGGGCTAATGTAACAAAGTAAAAGCAAATAAAGTTACTTGAAAATCAGTGGTGGGCCATCAGGGCCTGCAAGGCCTTCTCTGCTGGCCTAAAAATACCTGAATCACAGACTAATGTGAATTATATTTTGTCCATGAATTCTTATTAAATAACTCCAAATTGTCTTTCAGCTTCCTTTCATTGATTTTTCTCCATTGTGCTGCTTCCTGATGTTTGTTTTTGTATTTAAGCATTTCACCAATCATATTTGGGCCGTTATTTGTTACCATGGTCGGAAATCTACCTGTAAACCTTCACAATCAGTTCTGTAGACCCTGGAGCATAAAAATCAATGTCAATGAAACGTCTTGCTTTAACTAATCAGAGTTCGAGTTGGCAACCCAAGGCTTGTTGCAAGGCGCTGGAAATGTCAACGTTTGCACAAACTATGATCGGCTTGTCACATGATTGGCTAGTCTCTAGCCAATCATAGTATCACTAGCCGCTACTGAAGAGTACACTGGCCAGAGCTAGCATATTGTATCTGTAGCGAGCTGCATACGCAAATATATCGTGTTGATTTAATAGTGGTTTTGTCAACCCACAATGACTGAGGAGGAGAGGAAATTGATTCGGTTGCAGATGTACTGCTCAAGTCATTTTAAGATGGACTTTTCAAGAATTAGATAGACATCATTATGTCTATCAAATAGCAAATACTATTGCAATTTGATGAGGTTATCATGAATCCACATGTTCATAGTAAAACTTCGAATAGTTTCATGACAGTATTTCTTAACTTTCTTTAAGTCACAAGTTATTTCCTGGCCAACGGCATCCTCTAGTGGACGCGTAGTAATATCACACCATACTCGCAGCTGATTGATTCAGACCTAGCACTACTGAAGGCCAAGGAGTGCCCTGCACAGCCTTTGAAGAAACCTAAAAGCGTTGACTCACCCATTTCCTCCAGCTCCGACGTCATGGACTTCGATCGCAGGGCAATGGCGGGTGCGCTCAGCCTCTTGCTTTGCTGCGGGACTGCAACGCAAGCACAACAATGGCCGCAGGTGACCACTCGTGAGGATTCCTTTCATCTGCGTTGCACTATCTTGACTCCTTACTTTTCTTCCGGGCGCCTTCCTCCATGTCTGGGTTCCGGGTCACCATGACAACCTTGACCATCAGGCTGTTGCCGCCCTGCCGGATCATGTTGACTACTTGGCGGTGACCCACTTTCACCACGTTCTGACCGTTGACCTAGAAGACGTTTACATTCTTTTTCCTGCTCTGCGCTTATCAGTGCGGCAAGTTTTTTCGAGAGCCATTGCAAATGTATCTTTTGTGGGGGGGACCAGGAGGGATTTGATTTGTGAGAAGATCTGTGATACAAGCGCATAAAAAAGCAGTACGGCAAATATTGTAATGGCATGTATTTGATGTTATTTAAAAACTGGTTTTCAAGTTGCTTCAAAGAATATTGCATAAATGTATTTAAAACAACCACAAAACATTTTCTTCGGACAGTCCGTTTAGGTTTATGCTAACAAGCAATAAAAAACGTCATAGACACTCCTTAATGCAACTCACACATTTAAAACAGTGAAAACAGATAAGATATCAATGCTCACAGACATACAGCAGTGTCTGAAACTCATGACAAAAAGTTAGTGGACACTCGGGCAGACAACTCTGAAAAGTTGCCGGCCCGGCCATAAAGTTGTCTGCCCGATTTTTCACAAAACACATAAAGACGTCTAATCGGCCCAAAAAATAAAAACATTGTTGCGAAGTTTAAAGGGTTTTTTTTTTAAATTAAGGAAGTACCAACCAAAAATGCCCCCTTGGCTGATTCATGGTAAATATACCTTGCTGAAGATTTTGCTCCAGTTGTCGTTTGTCGTCATGATGTACAATGTAACGTTTGCAACATGTTGTCTGCTCAAAGCTACGTGGACTCCACTTTCTCAGCGGCTTTCAAAACTCTGAAGTACACTTTTCAGTCAGGGTGTAGTCCGAAGCAGGCTTCTGACTGGCTGCCGGGGCCGAGTATGCAAATCGTCAAACGAACGTTCATTTTGCTATTTGCATACTCGGCACCGGCAGCCAATCAGAAGCCTGCTTCGGACTACACCCTGACTGAAAAGTGTACTTCGGATATTTGAAAGCCACTGAGAAATTGGAGTCCACGTGGCTCGTAGCGGTTTGTTTGTGGCTTTTGGTTTATTGAATAAAACAAACGTTTGATTTGAAAAAATATCGCTTTCTTTTTCTTAAACAAGTTGTCGGCCATCCGGGCCGAGACGTTTTGAAAGTTGTATGCCCCGGGCCACCGGGCAGACGCTATTTCAAACACTGCATATAGTCTTTATCCTCTGCAAGGAATGACCCAGATTAGTGTGGTTTACTGAGAAGCTGTGAATTTTTTCCCCATGTGCCTCCCAAGGAGGTTATGCATAGCCATTCCAGAAACATGGGGGAAGGGATGTAATTTTTAAAAGGGACTTTTGAAGTATTTGAAGTCAAATATGTTGATGTGATCTTATTGAATCATGCCGAATCAAACGTAAAAGCGCGTTGCCAGTACTTTGTTTTAACGAGTCACATCATCGCTTTATCAGCAATCCCAAATTAAATTGCTCAATTTGTCAATGGACTCTGGGTGTAAATGCCAGAAGCAAATGGTGGACCTCTTAACATTTGGTCTGATGTTCATCTTTTGATCTGAACCCCATACGTGCAAGTTACCTCGATGAGGAAGTCGCCCATCCTGAGACCGGCCCGCCAGGCCACGCCGCCCTCGTCCACTGATTCCAGGTACTGCAGCGCAGGGAAGGCAGGAGTTGGTGTGAACTCCTCGATGGGGGTTTGAGCTGCAAGATGGCGAGAAACGAACATCGTAATTGTTGTTTCCGTTATGTGGTGCGCTCTTCTTCCTCACCTTTGGCGCCTCGCAGCACAAATCCAAAGCCCTCGCTGTCTTTTTTTTGCAGTAGTACCGTCTTCTCCTTGATGATGTAGTCACTGGTTTGGGAACACAGAAGGCCAAAACGAGACTTCAAATGGTATCGCTATTTTACACACTGCACAACAGTGAGCTGGTTACGAGGCGGGGAAAAAACAGTTGTCAAAGCATCTGATGAGATGCTTTGATCGTACTGTCATCTTTGAGCACGCACCCTGCACAAAATAACATTTTTATGTGGACAAAAAGAAAAAAAATCCGGAGTAACCAGGGAGAGAAATGTTTGCCTTGATGTGGAGCACCTTTGAAGGCTTAGCTTTATCGGCCTAGTTGAATTTCACAACGTCTATTTCTCTCTGGGTTTTAATTCAGGTCTCTGAATAATAAAAAAATAATAATCAAAGCAGGAGTTATTAATAAACACCAGTGATAACTTAATACATATGACATCCGGAAACAAAGGAAATATGTAGGTTAAACTTATATTAAGGCAATACTGTGCTGCTGTAAAAAACACCAAAAGTCAAAATGGCGGTTAAGCAAATAAGATACCCATAGAAGTTGCTTGGATTCAAATAAGAAAACAAGAATCCTCCATCAGTTGAAATGACACTCTGAATCTCTCAAATGTTATGTCAGTTAAAATAAGAGCTTCAATAGTTTAAACTTTCTGTAATTGAAATAAATTAATAAAGAGAAGAAATGTTATCCAAAGTTGTGGAGGAAAAAACAGAAGACAAGTGTAAATCTCCGAAAGTTTGTACAGGTAAAAAAAATACAATGATAGAGGAATGGAAGGTTAAAATAATACAAAGAACACGATCACAAATCTTCCAAATGCTGTGCGAAGATAAATAAAATTACCGTCAATTTTGCAAAGGTTGTACAAAAAAAAACACAACACGACATATGTAATCCTTCCAAAGTTGTACAGATAAAAATAAAGACAGAACTGTGTAAAGCGTGTGCTGTGACCACGCACAGATTGCCAAGAATGAGGATTTTTGGGGCCTTTTTTTCTTATTTCTCATGTGGGTTCTAATAAAATCATTCACTGCGAGATATGTGCAAAAATGTGTCCACTCCAGTGCCAGTGTTTTTGTCATTGTCACTCAAAATGCAGGACCCACAGAATATTGAGTTTTAGGACTACATAAACATTCAATGCAGCGTAAGAAACCTTATGCACTCTTCTTTCATCACAAAAAGAGTTAATTCCTAAATTATATGGGTCTGGAGTTATCTGAGCTTGAAATGGGGGCGGCTGTCCAAAATACAATGCAATACATACATATTGGTTTATATAGCGCTTTAAAGGGCAACCAACGTCACTTTTTTGTTTTTTAACTGACATCAGAAAAACGTTTTATAGCATCTAAAATACGCAAAACACGCAGTATGATATTTTTAGTCAAATGCAAAACACCAATAAAAATGACTTAAAGTGTCCAAAATCTGCAAAAAATTGAGCTGCGAATTGGGCATTTTCAGAAAGTCCCGCCCCCAGTTCGTGACGTCACGCCAAGACGTCTTGCATTGCTGGAGAATCAAAACAATTGCTTCAGATTCGGAGAATATGCTTTCTTGTTACACATCCAGTTATGAATACGATTCAAATAGTTCTGAAGAGGAAAGCATACATGTTTGCAATCGATTAAAGAATTTATTCTGTGTCATTTTGAGGCAAACTGGTGGGAGGGGGGGATGACTCACCCAAAAAGAGGCAAAAAAGCTGTGAGGAATGAATCAGCCCGTTTACACATACTGATACATTCCTTGCATGGAGCTTGGACTCCCTCTGCTGGCGGCTTTTGGATGTAACACAAGGGTTTCAAAAAAACAGGACAGCAAAATACATTGACGTGATGGAAATACGCTACAATGTGTCTTTTTTATGGTCAGGAGGCAGTCCTTATGTTCAACACACAACTTGTCCTTTAAAGGACAACCGACGTCTCCGGACAAGTTGTGTCCATAATTTGTAAAATGGCTTCAAATGACTTCTACTGAGCGTATTTTAATAAGATTCCACCGCATATAGCTATATTTTACGTTTTAAGACTCGCGCTGAACATTCAGGAAGTCTTGTTTTTGAGTTGGTGACGAGTCCGTACGTGACGTCACTGAGGGAACACCCCTGACCGAAAAAAGACACATTGGAGCAGTCCTTCCATCACGTCAATGTATTTTGCTGTACTTGTTTGGTCTGAAAACCTCGTGTTGCACCAAAAAGCCGCCAGAAGAGGGCGACCAAGCTCCATGGAAGCAATTTATCAGCCTGTGTAAACGGGCTGATTAATTCCTCACAGGAGCTTGGCCGCCATTTTCTGCCTCTTTTTGAGTGATACATTTCCCCCCAATGTTGCCTCAAAATGGCACAAATAAATTATTTAATCGATTGCAAACATGTATGCTTTCCTCTTCAGAACTATTTGAATCATATTCATAACTGGATGTGTAACAAGAAAGTATATTCTCAGAATCTGAAGCCATTGTTTTGATTCTCCAGCAATGCAAGACGTCTTGGCGTGACATCACGAACTGGGGCGGGACTTTCTGAAAATGCCCAATTCGCAGCTCAATTTTTTGCACTCTTTAAGTCATTTTTATTGGTGTTTTGCAGTTGACTAAAAATATCATACTGCGTGTTTTGGGTATTTTAGATGCTATAAAACGTTTTTTTCTGGTGTCAGTTAAAAAACAAAAAAATGACGTCGGTTGTCCTTTAATAACAGCTGAAGCTGGAACAAAGCGCTAATGTGGAAAAAAAAGGAAATGCTGCCCCCTGGTGGAAAAGAAAAAAATAATAATTCGGGAATGACGCTCTAAGTCCCTGATGCCAAAGTCACGGCCCGGTGGTCAACTCTGGCCTGCCACATCATTTTATTCGGCCCGTGAAAGTAAATCAAGCATTTTAAGTTTGCTCGCTAAAATTCGAACCAAAATTTAAATTTGTAAACCACAAAAACAGTTAATTTATAGTTATTCATTGATTTGTTGTGTGCTCTATGTAATATGTGGAGATGAACCATTCTAATGGTTTCCCCAAATTCATAACGGCCCCCCAAGAGGAAACCGTAACTATAATGTGGCCCGCTGCAAAAAAATGAGTTCAACACTCGTGCTCTAAGTCATATTTTCAATTCCCAAATAAATTCGTGAATGGCAGTGAGTGACTTAATAGCAAGTATGAGAAACATTTCACGGAGTTGGAGTTCTGTTTTTTTTTTCACCTTTTCTCGGTAGCAGTTATCAGTTCTAAGTAAATCTTGGCATTGTGTACGATATGGATTGTTTCACGTGGATTCGTTTCTTTTTCACTTTCACGTCAGACTAGTTTTATGGCTACTTTTTTGACTGTGTAGCTCATTTCCAATAGCTCTGGTCATTTCTATCGTGCACGGCGGCAATTATCAATCATGCCGAGTGAAATGAATGTAAAAAGTATGACTTTGAACAATAGTTCCAAGTCATTTTGGCACTCGCGGGACATTTGACGATGCTAATGTGCGACTTTTGCATTCAGTTGCATGAACGTGACCAATGACATCGTGGGCAAAACCCATTTGTAATCAGCACAAACTGAAAGGGGCAAAGGATTGCTTTTGACGGCATCGTCGCGACACTCTCACGCACCGACCGAAGCACAACAACATGCCATCAATCCACAGAGGCGTGACACTGCCGGAGCGCGTGCGTGTGTTGCTTACACACATGTTCATTCAGTCAAACGCTGGCACACGTGCCCTTTATACATGCACCTGCGCACCGATACACCAATACAATCAAAACAAATCCCGGCGCCGCAACATCTGTCAAGTGGCTCCAATCGATCTTGCCAGTCATGACGCCAAGGCATTACGACTCCCGCCAGCGGCTACCACGGCGACGGAAGGATGGAGTGGAGGGAGAAGGTTTTAAAATAATTAAAAAAAAAAGGTTGGACGGGTACCTGTAAATGAACCAGATGCTCCGATTCAGCGGGCCCAACATCGGCCAGGAGGAGGAGAGGGACAGGGAGTGGGAGAGATCCTCCTCGCCGCATGCCTCCGCCGCCATTTCCTCCCCTCCCTCTCCTTCTCCTTCTCAACAGCAGCGAGAGGCAAACGGCAAGGAGGAGGTGGAAAGGAGAGAAAGAAGAAGAGGAGGAGGAGGACGGGAGTAGGAGAGAGCCGCACTCCCCCAGCCCCTTCATGCTTAAAAAGACAGGAGGCGAGTGGGAACTGCGTTGGATGCGACAGGCATGGAGGGAGGTGGCGGAAGGAAGGAGGGAGGGAGATGCTTTGGAGACAGGTGACTGGCTTTCTGCAAGCAAAGAGGCGGGGACTTCATGCAAACACGCACACCGCACATGCATTCAAAATCTCGTCACTGTCATCAAGTCCCATTCATAAAAAATAAATAAAATTAAAACGACATACCGTTCGAGTGGTTCGAGCGGACAGCTGTCAGTCATCAAGGGACTGTCGTGATGATGTGATACGACGGATAAACGCAGAGTAACGGTTAGCTCAAAGACAAAGTGAGGTCAGCCTATACTGGCCGCATTGTCGATATTGTTGCCGATATCGCACTTTCAAGCTTAACTGATTTACTGCCAGACGATGTGCAAAAATATGTCAACTCCAGTGCCAGGGTTTTTGTCATTGTTACTCAAACTCCCAGACCCACAGAATATTGAGTTTTTGGACTACATAAACATACAATGCAGCGGAAGAAACCTTAGATGCTCTTCTTTCATTAGACAAAAACAGTTAATTCCAAAGTCATATGAGTCTGGAGTTATCTAAGCTTGAAATGAGGGTGGCTGCCCAAAATACAATGCAAGCTGAAGCTGTAACAAGCACTAACATGGACAAAAGGCAAATGCTGCCCTTTTGTAGAAAGGGAAAAAAACACTGCTAGAGATTTGGCCAGCGCTTTATCGACATCCGAGAAACAAAATACAAAACCCGAACTAATTCGGGAATGGCGCTCTACATTATATTTTCAATTCCCGAAACAATTCGGGAATGGCAGTGAATGAGTTCATTGACACACACTGTCAAAATCGGGATTGATTGATGACCGCTCAGGTCAACAAATGTAAGAACAAGGACAACAAAAAAACACTATCGATATGTTTGGAAAATGTCCAAAGAAAAATATCATGATCACATGATATCACAGGTTATTCTCAAGATTATTAGTGATTATCCATGTTCAGTGGTGGGACAAAATATGGATATTTCGGTATATCAGCTTGTGGCTTTGTGGACAGAGTCAAGATACAAATGGATACTGTGACTGATATTACCTTTTGATTGTGCTTCAAATATCAAAAGTGCGGCTGATTGGTGATGACACAATACAAAAATGAGGAGGAGAATAAAATCAATTGTATCGTGATATGATCTTAGTTTTTTGACCTGATGATATCATCAAGGAAATATAATTATTGATACAGACGAGAAAATATTGCAATCACATAAATACTGTATTTATTTGAGTATAACACGCACACGTGTATAACGCACACCCCTAATTTTCAATTAAAAAACATATAAAATTTGGTTTCACTTTTCCTGGGCTCGGTAACAGTATATCAATTAAAATATGAAGAACACTGAACCGAAACTCTAAATATTGGTAATGCTTAACTTATTTTTCAGTGTGGGCGAGGCGAGGAAAGGAAATGAAGTGTAGCTAAAGAAATGGTAATCAATAATCCTAAAAAAAAGGAACGCATGTGATCCGGGTCTTTCTGAGAATCGATACTGAAGGGCCAATGGAGAATAGCGATGGCAATGCTGCCCCCTCCTGTAAGGGATAAAGCATTAATATTAGTTGAGAATTTTTTCCCAGGCCTCGTTTATAATGCGCACCCAAACTTTGAGTTCTTTTTTTAGGTTGAAAATTTTGCGCGTTATACTCGAATAAATACAGTAACTTGTTTTCACATCTGAAGTCAAGAATAATGATTGTTATTGTGGTTTACATGCGACAGTTTGAAATGTTGTTTGGGACTTTTGCAAGCATCATGGCATTTGCCGTGCTTGATTTACTTTCGCGGGCCGAATAAAATTATATGTCGGGGCAGATTTAGCTTGACTTTGACACAACACGGCATCAATGGCCAAGAGATCCCACCAGCGCCTGTACTTCCTCCACAAGCTCAAAAGAGTTGGAGCCCCGACCCCCATCACAACCTCCTTCTACCGCGGTACCATAGAGAGCATCCTGACCAGCTGTATCACCGTGTGGTACGGCGCCTGCACCGTGTCCTGCCGTAAGACTCTGCAGCGCATCGTGAGGACAGCTGAGAAGATCATCGGTGTCTCTCTCCCCCCCCCTTCAGGACATCTACAACACCCGCCTCACCCGCAGAGCCATCCGGATCGCTGGCGATCCCACCCACCCCTCCCACAGCCTCTTCAGCCTGCTGCCATCGGGTCGGAGACTGCGGAGTCTCCGAGCCAAGACCAGCAGGCTCAAGGACAGTTTCTGCCACCAGGCAGTCCGGAGACTCAACTCCCTCCCAGCCCTGCCCAGCCTGCCCCTTCCCACTGCCACACTCACCGAACTCTGAGTACACGCTACATGCTGTACGATCACCCTGAACTCTATTTTTTTCTTCGTTCTCATTTTTTTCTGCAAGACCTCACTTCAACCCTTTCTTGTTGTTCGTTTTTGCATTACTACATTACGTCACTTTATATACGTCACTTCCTCACTTTACATATGTCACTACCTCACTTTACATACGTCACTGCCTCACTTTCCATACGACACTACCTCACTTTACATACAGAAATTACATGTATTGTCTGTTGTCAATTGTGTCTTTTTTAGCCACGTTATAAGTGCCTTGCATGTCTTGCACGCTGGGTCCGAGAGGACATTAATTTCATCTGTGCTGTATGTCATGCATATTAGCATATTTGACAATAAAGCTGACTTTGACTTTGACTTTGACACCTATGTTATACACCATCAATTTGCCATCAAGTGTTCGAATAAAGGGACAGAAATGAAATTCAATGCATCGCTGAATTGACAGAAACAAGAAACAGATCACAGTCATCCTGAATTGCAACCATGGCAATAGTAGAACACATTTTTCATCCCCGTATTGTTTTGTCAACTAATATATGATTGTCAAGCGATGGCATACTATTAATATGGTAGTGTATCGCCGCCCCCTCCCCCCACTATTTTGTCTCCATGTGTGCACGTCACCCCCAAACAAAACATGAACGGGAAAGACAGCAAGAAGAGGAAGAGGCGGTAGAAACTCACATCATCATCATCATCATCTCAGTCCGAGTGGCCGGCTAGCGAGCGGTCGTTCATCGCGGTGCGCAGCCACTCGATCCTGCTCACCGACCGCCTTCATTCATCCTTCCCTTCCTCCTTCCTGCCTCCTTGCTTTCATTCTCCTCATCTCTCGCAGTCCTCTCGGATGAATGTGTATCAAAGTGTGTGCATGTGCGTGTTTCTGTGTGTGTGTGTGTGTGCGTGCATTTGGCTAGCTTCTAGTTAAGCGTCAAGGACTCTGCGGTATGACAATTTTGCTATCAAGTCATTTCAAGCCAGCATCTGGGACAATAAAATCTGTTTTTTTTTTGTGGCCAAAGACAGTTTGAACTTATAATAGTTTTACTTAACATTTGTGTAAGAGCCATAAGGATTTTTTGTTAAAGTATAGATTTTTGTTGAGCTGTAGATCCTGGTTGTGTGGATCAGGGAGTCTATGTCCCTTTCGCTCTTAGCATACAGCGTTATGTCATCCATGTAGAGGAGGTGACTGATTGTAGCTCCATTTCTGAGGCGGCATCCATAGCCTGTCTTGGCGATTAGTGGGGAGAGTGCATCATCTTGGTATATACCACATTTGATGGACACTTGCTTGCCATTGGGTTCAAGTGTGTTTTCCACATTCTCATTGAGTTTGCAACAAAGGCTCTCAGGGTCCTGTTGACCTTATACAACTCCAAGTATTCAGTGATCCATGCGTGTGGCATCGAGTCACATGCTTTCTTGTAATCAATCCAGGCTGGGCACAGGTTGGTATGTCGGGACCTGCAGTCTTGTGCGACTGTTCTGTCAACCAGCAGCTGATGTTTGGCACCTCTAGTATCTCTACCAATGCCTTTCTGTGCTTTGCTCATGTATTCATCCATGTGTTCACTTATCTTAGCCGCAATGATGCCTGACATGAGAGACAGGTTATTGGCCGATAGTTGGAAGGAACTGCACCCTTTGAGGAATCCTTCATGATCAGGATTGTTCGCCCTTCGGTTAGCCATCCTGGGTGAGTCCCATCCATCAGCAACTGGTTCATTTGTGCTGCTAGGCGCTTGTGGAGTGCTGTGAGTTTCTTTATCCAGTAGGTGTGGACCAAATCCGGGCCTGGTGCCGTCCAGTTTCTCCATACCTGAGACTCTTTCTTGTATGTCTGCCGCTGTGATGGTAACTGGGTTCTGTTCAGGGAGGTTGCTGTGCTCCTCTTTCAGAGTCACCAGCCATTGCAGACTGCTGTTATGTGCGACCTCCGTCTCCCATATGCCTTTCCAGTATCTTTCAGTTTCCAGCCTTGGAGGGTCTGCTCTGCTGTTAGAACCCTGCCACTGAGCGTACACTTTCGCAGGTTGTGTTGCGAACAGCCTGTTTATTCTTCTGGACTCATTCTCTTTCGTGTACCTCTTTAGGCGACTGGACAAGACCTGGAGCCTTTGTTTGGCAGTTTCGAGTGCTTCAGGTATGGTTATCTGCATGTACCTCTTGGGTATTGGCCTTTTATTCACACCTCTCTGGGTCTCCGTCAATTGACTCACATCTTTCCGAGCCGCCTTGATCTTAGCCTCCAACCGTCTTTTCATGGTGGGTAACGAATCTCGTGGCTCTCACAGTTGCTCTTGTAACCAAGCATTTCTAGGATCACTGATGCTGAAGCGTGTATCAGCTCATTGATTTCCGTGATCGTTCCAGTCGGGATCGCTCTCAGTGCTGCATTCACAGTTTCCATGAGACTTTCAGGTGGTACTTCACATAGCCGTTGTAATCGGTTTCTTGGTTGCCCAGTTTTTATTCTTGCCATGATCTTATTTCTCAGGTCAGTTGCTGCTTTGCTCAGCATTTCATTCATTGGGGCTGGCTTCCCAATCTCCTCATTCATTGGGGCTTGCCTCCCAATCTCTGGTCTAACCTCTTCCTCTGATGTGGAATTTGTGTTGTACCTCATCAATCTCAAGTTGTGAAAGCAATTGCCGTTTGTGGATATTGGAACACTGAGCTACTAGTTGTTTAGTGGTCAACCGTGACTGTGGGTTTCGAAGTAACCATTCAGCCCCCATTCTCCGCATGTAACCGCTCTGACTAGGGTTGCTTGAGTAGTAGCATTCCAACAGAGCCATGTTATCGCATCTCGTCCATCTCCGCTTTGTTCCAGTAGCCCATTTTTCATCAAGGTGCTCTGGTTCCCCAGCACCTGACGCAGACCATGTTTGGTCGAGCGACATCTAAGCATGTCATTAGATTTATTGTCTCTCATCATTGTATGAGGTAGGCATTAGGGTGAAGGGCCACACTGGATGATGTTTTGTACTCATTTTATCTCTGCCCTAAACAGGATTCGAACCCTCATGTGTGTGTGTGCGCGCGTGTGTGTGTGCATATATATATATATATATATATATATATATATATTCCTGGTGGAGGTGGTGGTGGGTTTCAAACGGTCTTCTAATGAGCTAATGTATCTAGTTGGCTACCTCGCTGGCTATTTGCTATGGATTAGCTATCTAGCTGGCTATCTATTAGTTTCATGGCTAGCAAGCTGGCTGTCTAGCTGGCTATCTATTGGTTATCTATTAGCTAGCTAGCTTTCTATCTATTTGAGTTACTTCCGGGTTGAGTGAACCCTGGCGCGTGTGGCTGCCGCTGCTCACCCACAGAAAAATCTATCTACCTATATGAATGAAATGTATTATTATTATTATTGTTATTATTATTATTATTATTATTAATATGATGCGTTTTTATTAATTTAATGTGTGTAATATTACACTTTTTTTTTATTTCATGTGACACAAAGTTCAGGGTGTGCCCAACCTACTGCCCTAAAACAACAGGGACAGGCTCAAGTATGCCTCATTCTCCACCCTTAAAATTTCGTAAGATTATTTTCAAGAATGTCATCATTTTATGGCGTTTCCCTGCAAAACAACATCCTTTCATCCATGCATTATCTGAAACGCTTCCTCCTCACAAGGCTCGTGGGCGTGCTGGAGCCAGTCCCAGCTGTTTACAAGCAGAATATTTTGTAAATATTTTGCTTTATTTATTGAAGGGGGAAAAAAGTCACCCTCATATTATTTCCCCATCTAGGGATTTATAAAGATTATCGTGACACATTTTGTGGTGTAAAAATAAATTATTATGATTGACTGGGGCCTTTACCTTTATAATATTTTTTTTTTTAAACAAAAACAGAGTTTTCGTCCTCTCACATGTCCATGCGTGTGTCCCTGTGTGTGTATGTGTTTGGCCACTTTCCACCCAAGCGTCAAGGACTCTGCGGTATGACAATTAGACTATGAAGTCATATCAAAGCTCCATCTGTATGCGTCTCTTTGCCCCTTTCAGCACAGCAACGAAAATCTTTGAAGGCTAATTTGGAAGGGATTCTGCACTCCAGATAAATTAGGATCCAGATCCAATATCGGGGGCTTCGTGCAACGAGGCCTTTTTTTTCTCCAAGGTAACAACGGAAGTCCAAGATGGCGCCTGAGTAGGCAGCCGTCAGCAAGTTCTCTTATGAGCCTTGCTTTTTTTTTGTTGTTTTTGTCTTGTTTTTGTGTTTTCTTTTGTCACTTTGTGTTGTTGTGCGTCGTGTGGAATCGGATACCAATTGTTTTTCAGCATTTTTGGCCACGACAATCATCAAGGAGGAGACTGTGCTGGGCGGTTGCGCCTTTTCGGCAGCATGAATATGCCAGTACTGTTTTTGAATGGGAGGAATGTCTGTGCCATTCGACTGTCATCGCTGGACACCACTGGGGCCATTGTGGTTTTTTTGCGCCTGTAATGGGCAGCATCTTCACAGCCCCGCTTTGTTCAGCGGAAAGGTCGGTGCTGTTGGACAGTCTGCGGCTGGATGGATACATGGCTTGAGGAACCCGCGATAAGAAGGAAGGAGCGTTAGCACAGAGCTGAGTGAACATTTTTTGCTCGTAACTCAAGACAAAAATTGGCTAAGCTAATTTCCTTAATGACCATGCAAGACCCGATTAGTGCGAGTCGATCCCAAAAGCACAGCACGAGCAAAATACCCGCCCAGCGGTCCATGGGGCACATTAGACATGCGCCCGGCTCGCCAGATGGCTGCTTCCCCAACTCGCCCCACCCTCACGCAGCTGTCCATCCTGATCATCTTCGAGCTCTACCAAGCCGAACCATAATGGCCGCCGGCTGTTTGGTGGGAGCACAGAGAAAGTGATTCAAGATTATCATGGAAGGCTGAAAAATTTCCAGTTTGCTTCAATAAGGCAAAAGTTTTTCACCTTTTGAAAAAAATTCTCCACTCAGTGTTGGTAGGCAAACATTGTCGCCGCTGATTACCTTTGACGGAGTTGGCGATGAGGGACGAGCTGTTATACGCATGAACACATGCGGTCTGTTCATTTCCTCCGCTTGAGATAATTGGAAGGGCCAGCGGCAGGTCAGACGAGGACACCCGAAAAGTCATCTGCGCTCCACTCAGACCGCTTTACGACATTTGCTTGGCGGGCGAGGAAGAGTTTCCCTCAGGAAACGGTCGACAACAATGTGGCCTAAGTCGCTCATTTGCAGCTAGCGGGGCTACTATTAAATGTTAGATGTATTTGAGAGGGACTGACATGTTTTTAAGCCAATGCAGATCACAACATATCTACATTATATATAAAAAAAATCCTTGTCTCAGGCCCTTGGGTGGTGTCTGTCCCGCATTTTAGCTCAGGTCTTCTACCAAAGGCCAGGAAGCTTGAGGGTTCTGCGCAGTATCCGTTCTGTTCCCAGCACTGGGCTTTTCTGGACCAAGATATCCGATGTTGGTCCCAGGATCTGTTACAACCACTCGTCTAGTTTGGCGGTCACTGCCCCGAGTGCTCTGACCATCACAGGCACGACTGTCACCTTTACCTTCCAGGCTCTCTCTAGCTCCTCTCTGAGCCCTTAATATTTCTCGAGTTTCTCATGTTCCTTCTTTCTGATGTTTCCATCACTCGGGACCGCTACATCCACGACAATGGCTTTCCTTTGCCCTTTATCTATGACCACGATATCTGGTTGGTTGGCCATTACCATCTTGTCGGTCTGTATCTGGAAGTCCCACAGGATCTTTGCTCAGTAATACTCGACCACCTTGGAAGGTGTGTCCCATTTTGACCTTGGGGTTTCCAGTCTATACTTCGCACAGATGTTTTGGTAGACTATGCCAGCCACCTGGTTATGGCGCTCCATGTAGGCTTTCCCTGACAGCATCTTACACCTCTTTGCACAACCTACACCTTGGGTCTTGCCTAGTGTGGTATGTCCCTGCCTCTATGGTTCTGGTGCTCAGGGCCTGCTCTTGAGCAGCCAGGATGAGTGCCTCTGTGCTGTCCTTTAAGCCAGCCCTCTCTAGCCACTGATAGAACTTCTTGAGATCAGCCACTCCAGTTATGGTTCGGTGGTACATCCCATGTAAGGGCTTGTCCTATCATGATAGTCCCTCTTCCAGCACCTACTCCTCTGTTCCCCATTGTCTGAGACATTGTCAAAGAACGTCATCCATTGGAGCTTTCTCCTTGATGTATTCATGGAGCTTGGATGTTTCATCCTGGACAGTGGACAGTGGCTCTCACACTCACTCGTCCCCGGCCTCCTTCCTTATGGCTTGTTTACAGTCTCAGGGTGCTGGATTTGGGATGGAACCCACCATGCATGTTGAGGAGCTTTTGGGTCTTAACATCCGTGGGCTGAATCTCTTCCTTTGGCCAACTTATTATTCCCACAGGGTATCTGATCACTGGCAGGGCATAGCTGTTTATTGCCCAGGTCTTGTTCTTGCCATCGAGCTGGCTTCTTAGGACTTGCCTCGCCCGGTCGTAGCCGCTTTCCTTGTTGCTAGTTCGAGGTTGCCATTGGCTAGTGGTATACCGATGTACTTGTAGCTGTTTTCAATGTCTGCTATTGTTCATTCATGGAGTGAGACCCCTTCAGTGTGGACTATCTTGCCCCTCTCAGTCACCATCCGACTACATTTCTCCAGCCTGAATGACATCCCGATGTCACTGCTGTAGATCCTATAGCGGCTAGATACCTCAGCGGGTAAGACATCGGTTTGGCATACGGGAGATGAGGGTTCGATATACAGTGAGACCTCGGTTTACAAACCCTTTGGCTTACGAACTTTTCGGTTTACGAACGTTACATTTATGAACATTTTACCTTGGCATATGAACTATTTTTCGGGATACACACGGCGCTGCCACAATGAGTGATGTGTCATTCGCGAACGAGCCCGTTCTCCTAATAAGAAAATGTTGGCCTCTGTTTTTGTCCTCTATTCCCCGCCCTCAGTCTTCGATTAAAGCCACGTGATTGGTCAAGAACGCAGCAGTGGGGGATGGGGTTACAGACAGAGAGAGAGTGAGGCCGTTCTGCAAAAAACAAAATGGCGTCTTTGGTTAAAGCCACGTGATTGGTCAAGAACCCAGCAGTTCGAGAAGGGGTTAAACATTAAAGAGACAGGCAGACAGAGAGAGAGTGAGAAAACACACACGAAAGTGACAGAGCTTGAAACAAAAAAAACAAACGCGTGAGAGTGTGAGAATAGTGAGAATAGTGAGAAAATGGATAGAAAACAGTTAAAATATCCCATCAATCAGGCTCCACAAATAACCCGCACAAGTCATCTTTACACTTGATGCAAAAAGCTATCATCCCAGCTAAACAGATCACAATTGATGAATAACTAGATACATTTATCACAGAGAAAGCACCCACAAGGGATCATTCCTCAAGATGATGAAAGAAGCCCATGTTCCTCATCAAGTGTTTAATGCTGAGGAAACCGAACACTCCATTCCATCAAGCCATTAATGACCATCACAAAGGTAAATAAAATGACTATTGTACAGTACAGTTTATTTCTTTAATCATAATACTATAGCACTTTTATTATACATAAAATACGGTATATTTTGTGTAGTTTTAAGGCTTAGAAAATTAGAAAGTAGAAAATTATGGTTTATGGGGACCTGGGAACGGATTATTCTCTTTTTAATGGTTTCCTATGGGAAATTAATTTTCGGGATACACACTTTTCGCCTTACACACTCTGTCTGGGAACCAATTAAGTTCATAAGCCAAGGTCCCACTGTGTATATATATATATATATATATATACATACATACATACATACACATACATACATACACATACATACATACACACACACACACACACACACACACGCGCTCTATCTAGAAATGAGTGAACTGACAGACGTATGAGTAAACCTCAAATGAAGTGAACAGCTGCCATAACGCTAACCCTATAACAGCTGGTACCTCCTTCAGGGAAAACGGCATCCTGCACCACTACAGTCACAACACTTTGCAGTCAGAGTCACACCAACAACAGAAGCAAGTGTGATTCAGCATGTGGTCCGTGCCCAAAACAATTGAACACACGCTTGATTCCGAGCAGGACAAAGCGCTTTGGTGGCGGCGGGGAAACTTTTTTCTTACCTGGGAGCGTCAAAGCTGTCATAGGAGCCCACTGTGTAATGACGGAACAAACGCTTAGCACGCTCCCCACGGCTCTCTGAAATCAGAATTATAATTCACGTTAATACCAATAATGCATATACAATCAATCAGAATTTCTGGTAATACCAGTAACACATAAACAATGGATCACTCCCCCCCTCTCCCAAACGATAAAGTCAAGATAAAAATTAAAAAAAAACTGACCTGATCTGGCTTCTTGACTTCGAAGCAAGACTTCCTCGACACATTCAGAGGGGAACCAGCCGGTACGACCACGGACCGTTCCCTCCCAGTAGCCGCCTTCTCCCACGCTCAACACTGTTGGCCACACACAAAACCGGCATGTCATCCATCCAACAAGGATCATTCGGATTTGAATCCTGCAGCTCGCTGAAATGGTTCCTGGAGGTCAACTTGTTCACTTTCTACGAACGGATCGTCTGGGACTCACCTTTGACCTTGTCGCCCTTGCTGAAGCTGATTTCCCGCTCTCCCTGGGCCGAGTGCGCTCGTGTGGCAACAAAGACGCGCCCGGGCACGGCGCTGTACAAGCGTCGACGCTGGCCTGCGGTCTGCGTGCTCGCTGTGCTTGCGGTAGCAGGGGCAGCGGTGGGCCTGAGATTGCGCACATTTCAAACACACACAAGGCAAAATGAGACACTGAGTACTCGGGTGGGCTAACTCCTTTCTTGGTTTTATCCAAGCGTTATAATTTCCAAAGAAAATGGGTTGGGTGCAATTTGAATGAAATCCAAATTCCTTCTCGCCTCACCCTTGCTTGCGACTCTGCTGCCGGCTTCGGTCCTCCTTGTCCCCGATCCTCCCTCGGGACGGGGATCGTGTCCTGGCCCCTCGTGGGCTGCTGGAGCTGCGTATGGTTCCTGTGTGTTTGAATCCCTATGAGGGAAAAATACAGAATTTGAGGCCCATTTGAGAATTGTGAGGAACCAAAAGGTATAAAAGTACCAAAGTCCAACATTTTTTTCCCCGGTGGGGTACCTGCACAGAGACGATATTGGTGCTCAGAGAGTTGGGCATGGCCATCCAGTCGGGTAAATTCATACTGCTGTCACTGTTGGCACGCAGGAACGGGTGTGGGTGAGGCAACGTCAGGCTGTGCGTGCTCTCGCGCCTCTGGGGGGCGTACTTTGGAGACTCCACAAAGGGAACTAGGAGATGGGAGTGAGGGGTTTTGGGGTTATGGTTGGTAGCCCAACAGAGGATGTACTTCCTGAAGCTGCTGAAGAAGCATGACCTGCCACGGGAGGTGCTACGACAGTTCTACATGGCAGTCACGGAATCAATCCAATGTTCTTCCATTACGGTTAGGTTCAGGGCCGCCACAAAAATGGACAAAATACGAATTCAACGGACAGTTAGGGGGGACGGAAAAAAATCATTGGCACCGCCATTCCTACTGTAGAGGATTTGCCCACTACAAGAACCAAGACAAGGGCACGGAAAATCCCACTGGACCCTCCGCACCCTGGCCACCACCTTTTCCAGATACTCTTCTCTGGCAGGTACAACTGATCCATGTGCACTAAATTCAGCAGAAATTTAAACAGCTTCTGCCTTCTGGCCATTAACTCTGTAAACCACATGTGTCAAAGTCAAGGCCCGTGGGCCAAATCTGGCCCGCCACAATATTTTATTCGGCCCGCGAAAGCAAATCAAACTTGTGAAATTCATTTTACCACTGATCACTTTAGCTCCGCTTTATACTTTGCACAGTTGTTCCTGAGAGGTACCACTTACCTTCTATACTTATTTGTATTGTATTTTTATGATGATACTAGAGCAGCGCATTCTACAGGAGACAAATTCCTTGTGTGTTCTAAACACTTGGCCAATAAAGATGATTCTGATTCTGAAATATTTAAGGAGCATGAACAAAATTCCTCACAAGGAACACTGTTGACGTAATTGGTGAGACCAATATTGTGTCGCATTTATTTATTTTATTCTTCTTCATCTTCTTCTTATTTTTACTATTAGTACTAGTTGTAGTAGTAGTATTTCTTTATTTATGAAACTAGGTGGCGAAATGTCATGGCCACCTTTGTTTTGGTCATTAAATTAACCCATTTACGCCGAGCTTGTTCATATAAACACAGATTAATTCATTAAAAAAAATCACAACAGAGTATCAAATAGGTTCAAACGGAGTATATAATTAACAATAATATAATTATATACAATTAACAATTATTAATAAGAAACATGGAAAGAAACAACATTAATGCATTTGAAAATGAATTTATCTGTGTTCATGTGAACTCGCTGGGTGTAAAATGGTGAAGACGGGGAAAGAAAAAAAAACATGACGGCCACCAGATGGCAGCATTGTGTCTTATTAAAGTAGCTCATGCATCATCAAAAGAAGAGATGATGAAAAGTATTTTTAATTAGTATTTACAAGCGATGACATCATGTAAGTCCATACACTCACACACGCACGCGCGCGCACACACGTAAATACCACTACTACTACCACCGCTACTAAAGAGTTTGGTAACAGTGATGGGGATAATCAAATGTGAAATTGTGACAGCGGTGATTTTCGTTTGTAAATGCTTTATTTTGCCATCAAACCTACACTTTTCAGTGTTGTTGTTTTTTATAGAAGAAAAATACTTTTTTAAATGAAAAAAAAAATCACATTTATTTTTATTCTTATTTTAATTGTTATTTATTTGTTCATTCATTCATTGATTTATTCGTTTGTTGTTGTAAATGCTTTATTTTGCCATCAAACCTACACTTTTCAGTGTTGTTTTTTAAAGAAGAAAAATACTTTTTTAAATGAAAAAAAATCCCATTTATTTTTATTCTTATTTTAATTGTTATTTATTTGTTCATTCATTCATTGATTTATTTGTTTGTTTATTCACTCATTTATTTACTTATTTTGAAGCAGCTAATATACTGACCTACATCGGCGTCTCGGTGGTTTTTGATGATCTCCCCTAGTTCGAAATGACCCGACACGACAGCCACCTAGAGTGAATGACATCACAATCCTTTATTTTTCAAACCAACAAAAGACTCACACGCCGTCAATCATTACCTGGAAGGGTGTTTGGCCGTTGTTGTTCTTGGTCTCTTTGTTGGCTCCTCGGTAGAGCAGAATTCGTGCACAACTTTCCTAATTTCATTTGAAATCGTTGTGGTCGGGACAATCGGAGAAAGTCGACAGACGACATATGATGTAAAACGTACCTTGTTATATATAGCACAGATGTGCAAGGCAGTGTTTCCAGATGCATTCTGGGAGGTGGAGTCGGCCCCGTAGAAAAGGAGGTGCTCCAGGTGTTGAGAGTTGCCGTTCTGACACGCCTGAGGAGCAACAACACACACAGAAACAGACACATTGGCATGCATTTAGACCATTGCGCATGCACACAAAGTATCATTTGTACAACAACTTCATTCTTTCATTCCGCAATGACGATTGTGCATGAAACTAAACGAATTTTGCCCACTAAGTGTTGATGGCGGCACGATGGACATGCACGCGCACACATAGAAGATGAAGACGAAGACGAAATGAGACGCAGACGAACAGACCTGGTGCGTTTCGTCCCAGCCGTTCTCATCCCTGATGCTAAGTTTGGCGTGGTGGTAGAGCAGCGTTTCACAGCATGAGGTGTCACCGCCTGTCAGCACCGTGTGGTACAGCGGCGTGAGACCTCTGCGGTCCTTGTAGTCTGGGGAGGCGCCCAGAGACAGCAGGACCTGTGCCAACATTTCAATTGAAAATTTAAAAAAATGTAACTCATTCACTGCCATTCACGAATTTATTCGGGAATTGAAAATATGACGTAGAGCGCTATTCCCAAATTATTATTGTTTGTTTTCTTGTTTGGGTGCCGATAAAGCTCTGGCCATGGCCTCTGGCAATGTTTTTCCCCTTCCACAAGGGGCAGCATTTCCCTTTTTCCATGTTAGTTCGAGCTTCAGCTGTTGTTAATGCGCTATATAAAACAATATTTATGTATTGCACGGTATTTTGGACAGCCACCCTTATTTCAAGCTCATATAACCCCAGACCCATATCATTTAGGAATTAACTCTTTTTTTCTGATACAGAAGAGAGTCTAAGGTTTCTTACACTGCATTGAATGTTTATGTAGTCGTAAAACTCAATATTCTGTGGGTCCTGAAATTCGAGTGACAATGATAAAAACCCTGGAGTGGACACAATTTTGTACGTCTGGCAGTGAATGAGTTAAAAATATATATAATTTTAGTGTTTATAAAATCGATTTTAAATGTTTTCATTAGCTTTAAGAATAATAAGAGTGTAATGTAAATTCTATGTGAACGCATTCATTGCCAGACTATGTGCAAAAATTGTGTACACTCCAGTGCCAGGGTTTTTGTCATTTTCACTCAAATTCCAGGATCCACAGAAGATTGAGTTTTAGGACCAATACACCATTAGAAACCTTAGACTCTCCTCTTTCATCGGGAAAAAATGAGTTATTTCCTAAGTTATATGGGTCTGGAGTTATCTGAGCTTGAAATGGGGACAGCTGTACAAAATGTAATACAGTACATACATATTGGTTTATATAGCACTTTAAAAACAGCTGAAGCTGGAACAAAGGGCTAACATGGACAAAAGGGAAATGCTGCCCAATTGTGGATGGGAAAAACATTGCCAGAGGTCTGACTAGCGCTTTATCGCCCTCCTTCCCCGCAAGAAAAACAAAACCCGAACAAATTCGGGAATGGCGCTCCACGTCATATTTTCAATTCCTGAATAAATTCGGGGATTGTGGTGAATGAATTATTGGAATGATTCCAACAATGTTTTTTTTTTTTTTGAATTGATTTAAATGACTTATGTTACAATTCAATTCTTTATTTGAATGCAAAAACATGAAAGAAATACTACTTCATTGTGATAAATTGATCTAAATTAACCAGTTAACATTTTACTGTATTTGTTTAACAATACATCGGTAATTTGTCATTTTGAAAAAAAAAAATGCACTATTGCAACTTTTTTTATTGTTATTCTTTTTAAATCATCACCATGTCCCGATTCCGAATAGGCCTTTTTGTATTGCATATTTTCTAAATAATATATTACCAATAACATCGTATATAACTTGTATATTTTATAGGTTATACAGTAAAGTCTCGTTATATCGATATCGGTTATATCGATAGTACTGCTTATTACGATACTATTTCTATGAACTCAAGGAGAAAATTACATGCCCGCATGATCGGATATATCGATAGTCCGGTTATATGGATATTTTTTCCGACTCCCGAGAATATCGATATAACGAGACTTTACTGTACTTCAAAACCAAATTCTCAAACATCTGATGGCTGACAGAGAAAAAGAAAATAATAAAAAACACAGTATATTCTGCAGTATAAGGCGCACCTAAAAGAACATTTTTTTTCAAAAGCTGACCATGCGCCTCATCATCCGGTGCACCTTATATGAGAAAATATGTCATTCATTGAAGGCGCCCCTTATAATGCGGTACACCTTATGTATATGAAGGTTTTTAAATATGTCATTCGTTGCAGGTGCGCCTCATATTCCAGAAAATACGGTATGCTAGGGAACACATGAAGGCAATTTCCGATTAAGATTTGCTGTTTCCCAGTGCGATTGTGTGTGTGTGTGTAGGTGACAACAGAGGCGAGTTTGATTTTTAAATGGCTCTCATGAGGATGAATTAAAAACAATGTCTGGAATTTACTGTGGTGTTATTTTTACCAAGAGGGCAATATGGCGGTGGCCTCGGACGGCCTTGTGGAGTGGCGTGAGGCCATCTTTGGCACGGAAGTCGATATGGGCGCCTCCCTCCACCAAGACCCGGATGGGCTCACCTCCACCCGGCTCGCACTGAACCGCCAGCGACAGCGGAGTCTCTGCAAATGCAAGCACACACACACACACACACACACACACGCACACACACACACACACACACACACACACACACACACACACACACACACACACACACACACACACACACACACACACAACGAGCGTTAGTGTAAACAGTCACCGTGCAAATGTGTGTGCGTGAGTGGCAGCAGAGGGGACACGATTCACAGCGTGTTCACACCCGCTCGCTCGGTGACACTCCGACTGTGAAGCGAACCTCCGCACAAAGGCGCAGACAGCAGCGAGCAAAAGGCGCCAAGAACAAAGTGAGGACGGGCAGTCCGAGGAGGCTTTGCTCACGTGATGCCGCATGACAACATACATGTTCAGTTTCAAAAATCAGAAATTGAATTGAATTGGATTTTCTTCAAAATAGACGGAGTCTCGTTTTTCAGTGTTGTCTTGACTGATGTACTTCTTTGAACAGCGTTTGCCGTATGCTCGCAGCAAAGATGTTTAGAGTCCCTTTATTCTTGAAAATCCACTTTTCTGAGAGCGGCCAAAAAAAAACAACTTTTGAAAAGCGGGAGATTTGGGTCTCTAATCGTGAGGTGTGAGTATTGTGGTCAAAATCGGGAGAGTTAAAGGACAACCGACGTCTCCGGACAAGTTGTGTTCATAATTTATTAGTCTCGCAGTGAATACATTTACACTTCACTGCAGCAAACGGATGGAAGGAAGAGGAAAGGAAAGGAAGAAGTAAAAAAAATATATTATTTTTTAATGTATATTTTTATATATGTATTATTATTATATAGTTATTTTGTTTTGTGTTGTTGTTTTTGACTTCAAGACGGCTCTGTGAGAATGGCTGCCTTTCCAGCAGGTCCTGTATTTTGTTTTTCTACTTAGAAATTATAAATAGGGAGATTTTCATATACTCGCGACTCTGTGTTGTGTGTTAAAATAATGCGAGCATTACAAAAGTGTAAATTAGAAGTGAATAAAAAGCAAAAATGATTTCATTGTTTCTTCATATATTCAATTCGTATAAAAATGCATTTATTGCGTTTTTCACCAACATTGTTGTCTTCATCCTGCTACATGAACATTTTTTTGCAACATCACATCCAGGAAACATTGCCTTCAGAGCTTGGAAAACTCGTCCCTGATTGCGAAATGCAGATTATGTTCGCCTTCGAAGTTGGCAAAGAAAATATCTGCTTTTGTTAGAGGAGTCGTTTTTACTGCTGGTGAAAAATGTGTGAATTTTTTTTCGTGTGTCCATCGACTATTTCCTAATTCCACATGTTTTGTTGTGTTTCGCAACAAAAATAAAAAAATCTGCATGCAACATATTGAACAAAATGCAAATGATACTCCACGATCGCTTGCTCTTATCCAAGAATATTCAGTTTGCCAACCTGACTGAAATTGACATTCATAACTTCTTTTTTTTTTTTGTTTTTTTTGTTTTTCAGTACGCTTTGGACTCTCGCTGATACTCTCCGCCATGTTTATTCATCTGCTGTTCTCAAACGTATTAGATCACATGCACTGCGAGACTTGAGCTCTTCTCGATTCTTATTTTTTTTAGCGCTGGCAGAAAATGACGGCGATTGTTACAGAAAGGTGAAAAATGAGAGCGGCCAAAAAAAAACAACTTTTGGAAAGCGGGAGATTTGGGTCTCTAATCGTGAGGTGTGAGTATTGTGGTCAAAATCGGGAGAGTTAAAGGACAACCGACGTCTCCGGACAAGTTGTGTTCATAATTTGTAAAATGGCTTCAAATGACATCTACTGAGCGTATTTTACAAAGATTCCACCGCATATAGCTATATTTTACCTTTTAACACTTGCGCTGAATATTCAGGAAGTCTTGTGTTTGAGTTGGTGACGAGTCCGTACGTGACGTCACTAAAGGACCGCCCTTTACCGTAAAAAAGACGCATTGTAGCAGTCCTTCCATCACGTCAATGTATTTTGCTGTATTGTTTGGTCTGAAAACCTTGTGTTGCACCCAAAAGCCGCCAGAAGAGGGTGTCCAAGCTCCATATAAGGAATTTATCAGCCTGTGGAAACGGAGGTGGCCACAGGAGGTCGCCATTTTGTGCCTCTTTTCTGGTGATCGTTTCTCCCCAATGTTGCCTCAAAATGGCATGGAATAAATTCTTTAATCGATTGCAAACATGTATGCTTTACTCTTCATAACTATTTGAATCATATTCATAACTGGATGTGTAACAAGAAGGCATATTCTCCGAATCTGAAGCCATTGTTTTGATTCTCCAGCAATGCAAGACGTCTTGGCGTGACGTCCCAAAATGGGGGCGGGACTTTCTGAAAATGCCCAATTCGCAGCTCAATTTTTTGCAGATTTTGGACACTTTAAGTCATTTTTATTGCTGTTTTGCATTTGAATAAAAACATATTGCGTGTTTTGGGTATTTTAGATGCTATAAAACGTTTTTCTGATGTCAGTTAAGAAACAAAAAAGTGACGTCGGTTGTCTTTTAACTTATATGTTACAATCTTGACAAACGTTGTTGCATTGGCTCAATCAGCGCATCTCCCATGACATGCTGTTTTTATGTGGTAAGATGTGGTGCTTACCCCCTGTGTCGGCATCCTGGTAGTTGGGATCAAGGCCTTTGTCCAAGAATTTACTCATCTTGTCCACACCGTTGGTTTGGATGTAATCCATGAATTTCTTCAGACTGGCCTGCGTGTTGGAGAGACACACAACAGTTAGTTTGCAATGGCGCCCGCTCACAAAAGAGGTATTGTCGTTTTTTTTTTTTTTTTTTTTGGAGTGCTCACCTTCGTGTGCAGTTTGGCCAGTTGCTTCTCATCCAGATTGGTCTGCTTGTACACTCGCGTCTTGTATCGAAACTAAAAGTGAAGCAAGAGAAGACGACTTGCATTTTTTTTTGTCCTTGAGGTTAAAATAAACACAGATGATGAGAACGCATTGGAAGGTGGCGAGCTTGTGATATGCTGTGTCAAATTGTATGCGTCAGTGGTGGGCCGTCACGGCCTGCAAGGCCTTCTCTGCTGGTCTAAAAATATCTGAATCACAGACTGATGTTAATTATATTTTGTCTTTCAGCTTCCTTTCATTGCTTTTCCCCTGTTGTGCTGCTTTCAGATGTGTGTTTTCGTATTTAAGCATTTAACTAATAACATTTCAGCCTTCATTTGTTACCAAGGTGAGTAATGCCTTCACAATCAGTTCTGCAGGCCCTAGAGCAACGGTCGGGAACCTATGGCTTGCGAGCCATATATGGCTCTTTTGATGATTGCATATAGGTTGCCGATAAAACTAAATACATATTCTCGCTTTTTCGCTGTTCATTTGTTGGGGCTGCAGTTGGCGGAAAGCGTAATTTTGATTGGATGATACTGTGTATGTGTGTGTGTGTGTATATGTGCTCTCATTTATATGTGGTTATGAGGACGAAAACCTGTTTACACAGTCACGTCCTGGGGACCATTTGACGTATGGGGACGAAAAAACCTAGTCCCCATAAAGAAAACATAAAAACTTACTCCAACCTTAATGGTTGGACAGCATCAAGGTGGGACAGGTCTGAAGCTAGCAAAAATAGCAAATCATATTGCAATTTTATGAGGTTATCATGAATTCACACGTTCATAGTAAAAATGCAAACAGTTTAACGACAGTATTTCTTAAGGTTCTTCAAGTCACAAGTTATTTCCTAGCCGATGGCACCCTCTAGTGGACGTGTAGTAAATCACACCACACACATCTGTGGAGTGATTCAGACATAGCACTAGTGAAGGCCTAGGAGTGACATGCACGGCCCACCACTGGTATGCGTACCTCCAAATAGGGCACCCCTTTCTCAAAGGATTGCGGGTACTCTTTGAGCAGCCGTTCTTCCTCCAAGAATTTGGCATCGTGGCCGTCGGTGGCGGGCTGGAAGAGCCCGTAGTTGAGAACGTCTCGCAGGGACTCGGTGAGCGAGCACAGCACCTGCTGCTTGGCTTTCCACACTGTAGCGTCGGGGTTGAAGCGTAAACATTTCTGTTTTTGCCCAAAAAACAAAAATAAAAAGCCATTTAATTTCAATGATCTTTTTGGTTTTATTACTAATATCACCCAGTCATCATCACAATCTTATAAAAGAAAAAAATGAGAACATCCCATTGTGTTGTAAAGTTTATGTTGAAAATCATACATTTAAAATAAAAAATAATATTTCTTGACATTTCTTTAAGTAGATATTTTCTTGATTACACTTTTTATATTTATTGCTCAAACAGACACAAACCTTGAAAAAATGTGGGCCTAAAAGTCTTATTTATTTTCTCCATATTTTCAAATTGACACATTTTCGTGGAGTGGCATTACATTTTTCATTTGTGTTTTTTTTAATGTGGAGAAAGGAAAAAAAAGGAACCAAAAAAATTGCTGCCCTTATTCCCTTTTTGTTTTTATTATATTAAAACAAATGCACAGAGGGTGTATGAAATATATTGACAGGATTGGGTCAATAGGGGTCGAAAATATCTTGCAAATATTTTACACCAACTCCCTAAATATATTCCATGTGCTTTTCCAGGAGTAGGCATTGTCCGCCTGATTGCTGCTCCGACAGTCAGAATAATCCCATTTACAAGACAAGCAGTGCATCTTCCATCGAGCAGGGGGAGCCAGCAACAACGCAAAATAGGTCAAAGCCAATGAAGAAGGTGCATAGAAATTAAACGGATGTAGAGTTCAGCTTCTCTCTCTCTCTCTCACACACAAACACACACACACACACGCGCGCACGCACACGCACGCAAACACGCATGCGTACGCATACTCATTGAAAGAGGCACCGTCAGCACAAGTCACGATACACAAAAGCGTGAAGGACAACTGTTTCCACAGCAACGCGGTACTGTCATGTCTTGACTTTACACAAGATAACTCACTGTCTCTCACACACACACACACGCAAACACACGGATTTGTGTATGCATTACATTCATTCAACCTCGGTTTTATTCACCGCCTCGCACACCCAGCGCGGTTACCATGGTAACCGGTTCATTAGCCGAGCAAGCTGCTTGTTGCCATAGAGACTTCCCGTAGAGATGGGGTACTTTTTGTGTGCGTGCGCGTCTGTGTTTTGTGTGTGTGTGTGTGTGCCTGTGCGTGTGTGTGAGCGTGTGTAAAAAGGAGCGGGGGCTTAGAATGGAGGGCAAAAGAATCAGTGAGAAAATGATGATGATTAGTTGATCTCGGTTTCACGCACACAACTACTACGTCTCATAACTGGGCTCCTCCGTTGCAATTTCGGGGAAATAAAAATGCTGACAATGGTTATTCTTAAGGCGCATTAGAGGTTTCGGACGGCCTATCGAGTAGCGGCTCCACCAGATCTGTCAACCAAGTCCCGTCGCAAGCAGACCGGGTGAGTTTCTTGTTGTGGTCCTCCGCCTCCTCATCAAGGACAACCAATCGCAGACAGGTTATGTAAACATTTGTTCAAAAAAGAATTGATCTGCTCGTTGTGTTGATGGCTTTAAGGCTGTCTTTAGAAAGCGATGTAAATGAAATACAAAGCAAGAATAGTGACACCTCAACTTACGAACTTAATTCCTTCCCAGAAAGTGTAAGGCAAAATGTTTGTCTGCCAAACATTCATTTCCCATAAGAAACCATTAAAAATGAGAATAATCCGTTCCCAGGTCCCCATAAAACATGATTTTCTACTAAATAAGCCTTAAAACTGCACAAAATACCTTCTTTTATGTATAATAAATGTGCTATTGTCTTGTAATTCAAGAAATAAACTGTACTGTCTAAAAAAGTCATTTTATTTACCTTTGTGATGGTCATTGATGTAGTTGCCTCTTAATGATATCCGAGTGAAGTTGCCGCGCTTTCTCGGCGATAATACCCTCACTCACGCGGTCCCCTGCTAGCTGCTTTTCGTTAATCCAAATCAACAGAAGTTTTTCAACCTCTTCTATTGCCTGAGACCGTTGCTTAGACAACACACTTACAACTTAGCATACTGGTATTGGGACGCTAAGTCACACAAACACACATCTCGTTCGTGTTTTTCGATGATCTCCTTCTTCTGCTCGATCGTAATTTTCTTTTTCTTGTTAGGCTTAACACTAGCCGGTGGTGGGGTCTTTTTCGTCCCCTAATATCAAAAGTACTCCACTCGATAACAAAGCATGTCTGCACTCAAAGAACGTGGGTGTGGAAAACTAGTTCGCCAGCCACCATGGCGCTGTTCAACCGTGTGGTTTGGCATTCAGCCGCCGAAAACTAGTCCGCCAGCCACCGTGCCACTGTGTGATTTGGTTCGTCCGCCGGAAACTAGTTCGTATGCCAAGATTATATTCTCGCGAATTTAATGTTCGTTAAGCGAAAGGTTCGTGAGCTAAAGCGTTCGTGAGCCGAGGTATCGCTATACATGATATGTTTCCGGCAGCTATGTCTCACTGAAGAAAAAGATCACATCACCAAAATGTGGATTTACTTGCTGCTTTTTTAGCGTTGAAGTCCACAAGGGATCGGTCACATAATTTTCCAAAATCTCCAAGTGAGCCCCATGAGAGCTGGCCCATAAAGAACTAAAACAAGACAATGCTACTTATTGTTGCATAAATGTGGATTGATTTTGCTGTTGCTTTGTAACTACATCAAGTACTGGGAAATAACCAAATAGAGGAAGACAGTGCACGACATGATGCTTTCTGGATCAAGAGAAACAAAAAAAAACTACATTATATGGGTCTGGAGTTATATGAGCTTGAAAATCCAAAACACAATGCAATACATACATATTGATTTATATAGCGCTTCAACAACAGCTGAAGCTGGAACAAAGTGCTAAAATGGAAAAAAAAATGAAGTGCTACCCCCTTGTGGAATGGAAAAACATGGCCAGAGGTCTGGCCAGTGCTTTATCAGCACCCCTAGCAAGAAAAACCAAAACCCGAACCCGAGAATGGCGCGCTACGTCATTTTCAATTCCTGAATAAATTTGGGAATGGCATTGAATGAGTTAAGATATAAAGTTAAAAAAAATATGATTAGCTCTTGTGCGTGTTGAACTCTGAAAAAAACTTCTGAGATTGACACAAAAATCCAGGACCGGTTTTGTTAGTTTTCTATTCATAGCTGCCAATAGAGAGCAAAAGCAAGATGGTGCTTAATATGCTGCTCTCTGAACTCGGAAAGATTCCAGAAAGAGTGGATGAAGACGAACAGTGAAAAGAGACGTGGTGGGCGGACGAGAAGTGAGATTCCACTTCTTTAAGACTGGATTATTGTGTTCATTTCTTTATTTATTTTGGGGGGTAGGCTGCATGAATACATAACTTGCTTGTGTTGAGCTCTGTGCCGCCTCTGTACCCCCAAGCTTGAATCTAACACGAGATCCTGTAAGTGTGATCGGGAAGTCAAAAATAGTTTTTCAATTGAAACATGACGATTTATGATATGTCACTTCCAGAACTCAAGCAGAAGAGGGGAGGGGGAAGGGGGGTGAGAGAATATATCCAGGAAAAGAAAATACAGGGATTCCAGAAAAGAGGAATTAAAATTGAGGAAAACGAAACAGATCAGTCGGGGGTCAAGGAGGCCGTAATTATATGAATGCAAGATTGCATATTAAATATCTGCTACATAATTATACAAATACCATTTATTATGTTGATAGAGGTTTTTCACCAACGTTGGTCATCACTCATCAGGTCTTATTCAAGTTAGTTAGTTTAGTATTATAAATGATAATTAAAATCATGGTATACTACTGGTCAACAGTAACAAACACGCCCTATCATAATTTCGTTAATTAGAAAAATAACATATGAATTCGAATGACTCACCAGGTAGTTTGTAATTTTGCTTTCTCAATCTTTTTTTTTTCTCTGCATGTTTGCTTCTCACAAAATGCTGTTTGAGTGACAGCCAACCTTTGCCACCATAGTTGATCACTTTCTAATCGCAAAGACTGCAAAGGGCTTTCCCCAGATTTTTATGTTTGAATATGAAATCTGAAAGCGGGCATACGTCGACTTGTTTTTCTAACCCTGCTCAATTCCACAAATTCTTTATCCCTCCATCCAGAGACGTCACTGTTCCACTATCACTCCTGTGTAGGATATCTCTCTTCCACGACATCTTTACAATGTGAGTCAGCAATCACACAGAACACGTGCACGTCAGCTTTACATCAAAACAAAATCTATATACTGTATATATATCTAGCCTACACTGTCTATACTATTAACACATTAAAGCACAACCGACACCATTTTTTGTTTTCTAACTGACATCAGAATAACGTTTGATAGCATCTAAAATACCCAAAACACGCAGGCTGATATTTTTAGTCAAATGAAAAACACCAATAAAAATGACTTAAAATGTCCCAAAACTACTTCAAAATGACCTCAGAAAGTTTCACTTTCAGAAGGTCCGGCCCTCTTGTTCATGACGTCACGCCAACACGTCTTGTCTTGCTCTAGAATCAAAACAATGGCTTCAGATTCGGAGAAGATGCTTTCTTGTTACTCATCCAGTGATGAATGTGATTCAAATAGTTCTGAAGAGGAAAGCATACATGTTTGCAATCGATTAAAGAAGTCTTTCCGTGTAATTTTGAGGCGTCTGGACTCCAATGTAGCATCCAAGAAAATTCATAAGATGGCGCCCAATCTCCGTTGAAAATGGGCTGATTTGTCTGCTGGGAATTTGTGTCAGCTAGTATCAAATAGTAGTCTTGGTGCAACACACAACGATTCACCATCGCGTTAGTTACGTGTTTTCCTTCTAATCTCGCCATCAACACAAAGTTTTCAGACCAAACAAAGTATGCAAAATGCATTTTGTGTCGCTTTCTCGGTCAGGGGCGTTCCAGACGTGACATCACGGGAGGCATCGTCATCCAACTTAAAAACAAGACTTCCTGAATATTCAGTGCGAGTCTTGATTTAGTTGCAGTTACAATAGCTCAATTAAGATGAACATTGACTCGCAAGGAATTAAAATTTTCTGTCAAGCATGGTTAATGTTGGCCAAAAAGGTTGTGTTGTTGCCATAGTTACACAAAACGAAGTTGGCGGTTGCCAAAAACCGACGTGCCGGTCGCGTTGGCGTTTTTTTTTTTTTTTTTTTATTCTAGCTCCTCGGTGTCCACTCACCGTTTGTTTGATGTCCGGAATGCCGATGCGGAACACCATCATGGCGATGTGGGCGTCCTCGGGGGAAGGCGGACCAGTGCCGGACGTGCGTTCCTTCTGCCTCCGCTGCTGATGATTAGCCGACTGCTGGTGCGGGGGATTGGCTGAGTAAGGATTGGATGCGTGACCCAGGTTTCCAGCTCGTCCGGCGCCTTTCCCCAACGGCCTCTGCCCCTCAGCCCTGGCACCCCCTCGCCGGACTTCCACCACATTTTGGTCCTCCAGCTCGCCGTTTTCCTCCTCACCGTCCTCGTCGCGCTCATCTTCCTCTACTTCCTCTTCTTCTTCTTCTTCTCCTCCTCCTCTTCTTCTTCCCCCGGGTATGGGTGTCTGCTATTTCCTAGCATCCTCTGGTGCTCCTCGTCGCTGGACAGCGGGCTGAAGGGCATCGTCATGGTGACAGAGAAACTGGCCCCAAAGGCAACGCCATCATTCACAGGGTGATGCTGAACAGGAAGGACAAAATTACGAGAAGGTATGTGAAAAAAGCAAATAAGAAAACACTGACCCCAAAATATATAGATATACAATAACCCACTTAAGTCGAGTTAAAAAGAGCAGCTAACAGGAAATAGATAAAAACGCATGATTTACTGATAGTAGCGTGGGACAAACTGACATTCAGTTGTAAAGGGATTGAACTGAAATTTAGTCACAGTTATAAGCAATTTATGAATAAGGCTATAACATAACACACAGGTGTCAAAGTCAAGGCCCGGGGTCCCAAATCTGGCCGGCCACATCATTTTCTCTGGCCCATGAAAGCAAATCAAACTCGTGAAATTCCATGATGCTTGCTAAAGTCCGAACCAAAATTTCAAATTGTACCATGTAAACCACAATAACACTCATTATTTTTTACTTCAAATTTAAAAACTCGTTATTGATTAATTTGTTATGCCTTCTGTATGCAATATGTGGAGGAGATGAAACATTGTAATGGCTTCCCCAAATTCATAACGGTCCTCGAGAGGAAACCGTAACTACAATGTGGCCCACGGCAAAAAAATGACTCTGACACCCTTGACGTAGCATCATGTGGAAAACGCTAAGTACTGTAAATATGTTCCCAACGCATCACATTGCATTGATTGGATGACATAGAACGGTTAGCCAAACTCCAGCGTAGTAAAAATGAAATTGGCCAACTGACAACCAGGTTCACATTGCTAGCTCTAAAATCCAAAGCCATGTCCCCAACAAGAACAACAAAACATCAAAATGGCAATGAAAGTAGCCATGCTAATCTGCGCCTGATAATCTATCTGTCATCTATTTCCCCTCTATCAACCTTCCTTGGAGACCCGTATCCGTTGCGGGGTCAAATCGTCGAGTCATCTCAATGGCATTTTGAAAAGCACATTAACCCCGCTAAACCTTCAGTGAGAGGGCTAGGAAGGGGCCAGCATTAACTATGCCATTTTTTAAAACATTTTAAAAAAAGATAGCTTTCATGCCCCAGTCAGCCAGATTTCATGAATATGTAAAAGATTAGTCGAAGAAGAGGGTTTCAGATCAAATGAGGCATTTCAGCGTGGTACAAGCTAGGCTAGGTGGAAGCTAAACTTGAAGTGAGTTTCGGTGGAAGATGGGACTGGTGTCATGTTTCGGTGTCCAGATAGATTCCTGTCCAATTTTTTATTTTTTTCATGTCTGTACTGATAAATTCATTAGTTGCTAGTAGCTAGCAGGAGTTAATTAGTGGCTAGAAGCTAGCAGGAACTAAAATATTTGGATTGGATTAGCCTTTATTAGTCTCGCAGTGGAGAAATTTACATTTCACAGCAGCAAAAATGTATGAAAGGAAGAGTAAAGGAAAGGAAGAAGTAGAAAAACAAAATACAAAGTTGCTGTAAATGTGCCATCATGAAGTCCAAAACAACAACAAAAAAACAAATAACAAATAATGGGACACAACACAAAAGACAATTTCTGTACCCTCTTTGCAGTATGAAGCAGTTCTAGATAAAAGAGGAAAGGATCAAAGCGTCCTTTTCACTAGTGGATCAGGGAAGTCATGGTGGAATGTGCGCGTCTGCTACAAACTAAATGTTGAAGCAAACACGAAGCTGTAGTATCCATTGACGAAAAGAGACTCTCACATCTCCTGTCCCAACATAAATCCGCTTCAATTCCAAGCCGCGACAGTTCCACATACGCATCGGCGCTCTGTGCTAACGTTCCTTTCTTCTCATTCTCATGTCTACTTACTTTCTCCTCATATAAAATATTTGTGTTCATCTAGCCAGTGTGTTCGTCTTTGATAAAAAACTATGATCCTGTTAGAACTGTACTTTTGTACAAATACTGTCAGGTAAGTATGCTTTTTGTTTACATTCTTATTTTTATATCGTTTCTCTTACTCGTGCAGTCTTTTGCTAAACTGTCATCAATCAGTCAACCAATCTGCTGTCTCAGGGATGTCATCAAAACAAAGACAAAAGTGACATTCAGTCCTCTTTTTAGTCACACAAACGCCAGCGTGGTTCGCTCTGCCCTTCTCGTCTATCTAGGACACTTGTATAGATAGACCTTCTCCTTGTCTCGGTCCCCAGGACATTTGACTGGGAAACTTCCAAAGAGCATATCGGCCCACTTTCCCGCCGTGAAAAAGTGGAGCGGCCAATTTGCCTGCCTGCTTGTTTGACACTGTCTCACACAAATGTCTGAAAAACAAGGGCGGTTTATGTGGTTTGGTTTGCGGTTCACTCACACTCATGCGTACACGTGTGACAAACAGAACATACAAAACGGGGTCACCGAGGATATCACGTAATCGTCCACAGGGAACGAGAGGTGACCCTTTTCGACCCACGCTGTGATGTAACAGTCCCGCCAGGCCACAGAACTCAAGGCCCCTTTTGCCACACAACTTATTCAAATGAACGGGATTATTTTCAAGTTTCTACGGAGCTTACTGATGAATTGATCATTTGATTCAGGTACCAAATTATTTTTAATGCATATTTTTTAAATTACCAATACATCGTTTTAACTCATTCAGTGCCAGACGTGCAAAGATGTGTCCACTCCAGTGCCAGGGTTTTTGTCATTGTCACTTGAATTCCAGGACCCACAGAATATTGAGTTTTAGGACTACATAAACATTCAAGACAGCGTTAGAAACCTTAGACTCTCTTCTTTCATCAGAAAAAAAATGAGTTAATTCCTAAATTAAATGGGTCTGCAGTTATATGAGCTTGAAATGAGGGTGGCTGTCCAAAATACAATGCAATACATACATATTGGTTTAGGTAGCGCTTGAAGAATAGCTGAAGCTGGAACAAAGCGTTAACATGGAAAAATAAAAAAACCATTGCCAGACGCCAAGGCCAACGCTTTATCGGCACCCATGCATGAAAAAAACAAAACGCGAGCAAATTTGGGAATAGCGCTCTGCATTCATATTTTCAATTCCCAAATAAATTTATGAATGGCAGTGAATGCGTTAAAATTGGATATTGATCATTGCTTTTGACTCCTTTAGCAACATCAGGAGTGCCTAATGTTTTAGCTTGTGGCAACACCACGCTCGTGTTGTTCACCGCAATCACTCCGCTCACTATCATAGCAAACTGAAATGTGCAATCTTGAGTGTCACCCCTCTTTATGTCCCAGAAGCACCTCTGGGCAGACCCTGACTCATCAGAACCATCCCAACAATATATCCACAAAACGTCAGCGCCTCTCATGCGCTCGCGTCACTGCGTCCCATCGGAGTCGGCTCGAGTCCCCCCCCTCCGCCAAAACCAGAGTCTTGCAGCAAAGATGTGAGCATCTCAAAGTACACATAGCCACAAAGGAAGCCTTTTTCAATCCACAGAAGTCATACACAGAAGCCGACAACTGCAGCGTGTCGCTATGCCAGGTCACCTGCGGCAACATTTCTTTCCATATGACAGTCGGAGGGCCCTTACAACAACCGTTAACCCAAAGTGGGAGTGGGGACCAGGATCCCACCACGTCAAAAAGACACCTATGTGGACACATGAACATGACTGGAGATGTTTCTGAGAAAATAAATAATTAAATACATAAATAAATAATAAGTATGGTCAATAGTTGTGTTTCTGAACATTTTTAAGTCTCACCACCAAACCAAAATATCACAAACTGTGTTCTGAAATAGGCTCTTCTTGCCTGAAAGGACAACCGACGCCTCCGGACAAGTTGTGTCCATAATTTGTAAAATGACTTCAAATGACTTCTACTCAGCGCATTTTGCAAAGGTTCCACCGCATATAGCTATAATTTACGTTTTAAGATGAAAAGGTTTCTACAGCCGTCATCTGTACTTTTTTGAAGGTGTCGGACGTTTCGCTTCTTATCCAAGATGCTTCTTCAGCGAACGTTTTAAGACTCACGCTGAATATTCAGGAAGTCTTGTTTTCAAGTTGATGGCGATGCCTGACGTGACGCAGCTCATTTTGTTGCCGTTTTAGCGCACTTTACGTCATTTTTATTGGTGCTTTGCATTTGAGTAAAAATATTAGCCTGCGTGTTTTGGGTATTTTAGATATAAAACGTTTTTCTGATGTCAATTAGGAAACAAAAAATGGTGTCGGTTGTCCTTTAATAGACTCAAACCTTTTATTTCCTCGATGTGAAAAGCTTGGCCTGTTTAACTGACCATAAAACTTAAGAAGTTTTATGGTCAGTTAAACAGGCCAAGCTTTTCATCGTAAAACTTAAGAAGTTTTATGGTCAGTTCTGTCGTCTGAATTTGTCAGCTGCAAATAGTTGATGAGCATTTCATTGTTCTACCTGTGACTATTTTTAGTAGACCAGCAGGCGGACAGAAAAAAAATTGCCCCCATCGTCACTATGACAAATCTCGAAGAAATGGGACAGACATGCTGATCACAACAGAATGCACACAAAAAGTCCAGAAAGTCGACAATTTGGGGCAAATTCATGGAAATGTGATCGAGAAAAAAAAAGTGAAACACTTCACATTTTATGGAGCATATTTTTCTTGCCGGGTTAATCAGAGGCATGTAAAGCGATGATTTTTATTCAAGAAACAAAACATCAATATAATATATGATTTTTCTTAAATAAACATATTTTTTATGATAATGATTAGCTTTTATTTCTTGAATTCTCCCGTATTTTATTGCTGAAAAAATGTTTTTTTGTGGACCTCAACTCTCTGAGACTTTATTTTGTCAATTCTCTACAACTCCTTGCAGGTTTGGGAGGAGTTCAAGCCCCTTAACCAGTAGTGGGCCGTCAATTCAAATGCCCAATTCACAGCTCAATTTTTTGCAGATTTTGGACACTAAGTCATTTTTATTGATGTTTTGCATTTGAATAAAAATATCATACTGCATGTTTTGGGTATTTTAGATGCTATAAAACGTTTTTCTGATGTCAATTAAGAAACAAAAAAGTGACGGTCGGTTGTGCTTTAAGTTTCTTCAAGTCACAAGTCATTTCCTGGCCAACAGCATGCTCTAGTGGACATGAAGTAATATCACACCACATTCGCAGCTGATTGATTCAGACGTAGCACTATTGAAGGCCTCGGAGCGACACGCACGTCCTGCCACTGCCCTTTACACATCTGAGCGATCGCCATGAAATCGGTTGTCTATCATAACATGACACATGAAAAAGTTTCAAGGAGCCTGGCCTGGACTTGAATAGGAAGTTGAGCATTTTCGATGCATTCACACACTCCTTGGAAAATTTACACCCAAAAAAAAAAAAAAAAAAACCTGACTCCACTTTCAATGAATTATACAAAATGAGCCCATCACCCCCCCCCCCCCCCCCCCCCCATTGATAACTAATAAAACAAAGTACCGACTAATGTCGCAACTTTTGCTTGTTCTCTACCCACACTGCGACGACCGCCCTCCAACCGGCGTTTGAAAGTGTTCCTATCCTCCAGAGAAGCGATGACGACATTCAGGTCCGCTGAGAGCTGTGATCCCCTGCAAATAGCCTCATAATTAATTAGCTCTGCTTTCGTCTCTGCGGGACCAAAGTGCGCTTTGTCGCTCATATAGGACTCAACTCAGCGAGACTTCCCGCCCGGACCCATTGATGGCCTGCAGGGGGGTAGGATTGGGGGCTCGCTGCAAGCCAATCTCATCCATAAGTCACCGACGACGGGTATAGCCGTTGGGCCGTCAGGCTGCCAGAACATATGAGGCGTTGTGAAATATTAACGCTGCACGCAAACTAAAAGGAGGACAAAGAGGCGTGTTGTTGCATACAGACGCTCCCCAACTTATGAACGAGATATGGAGAACGGTCATTCAGAATCAGAATCAGGTTTTAAGGTGTATATATACACAGACGTTCCTCTACTTACAAACACCGGTACATACAGATTTTTTGCGGGTATTATTGAAAAATATTCGGACAGAGATGCTTTAAGTATATATGTCTATATCTCTATCTCGAGAGAGAGAGAGAGAGAGAGAGATAGATAGAGAGATAGAGAGAGAGATAGAGAGAGAGAGAGAGAGAGAGAGAGAGAGAGAGAGAGAGAGAGAGAGAGAGAGATAGATAGATAGATAGATAGATAGATAGATAGATAGATAGATAGATAGATAGATAGATAGATAGATAGATAGATAGATAGATAGAGTAAAGTCTCGTTATATCGATATCGGATATATCGATAGTCCCGGTTATATCGATACTATTTCTATGCACGCACGGAGAAAATTACATGCAAACAGGGTCGGATATATCGATAGTCCCGGTTATATCGATATTTTTTCGGACTCCCTTGAATATCGATATAACGAGACTTTACTGTAGGTAGATAGAGAGAGAGAGAGAGAGAGAGAGAGAGAGAGAGAGAGAGAGAGAGAGAGAGAGAGAGAGAGAGAGAGAGAGAGAGAGAGAGAGAGAGAGAGAGAGAGAGAGAGAGAGAGAGAGAGAGAGAGAGAGAGAGAGATGCGTTGGTAAACATCAAACCATAAAATGCCCCTTTCCCACAGCCGCCACCTGGCTTTGATTGGAATCTACGAGGACTGTGTGAAAGGTATTGATAGGGAAAAGTAGGCTGGTTGTCGCCTTCCGAGTTGTAACAGAAGCCTCGGTTATGACATCTGAAATAGTTACCGGGCAGTCTTCTATTTTTTTTTTCAACACAAGGCAGCAGAAGAGACATGGCTGTCCCCATTCACACAGCCGTCCTTCCATCTGTGTTACGAAGTAATATAACATTCTATTTGCACCAATACTTGTGCAACGAAATATTCTGTTGACAAAAGATGATCATTATTCACGTTGCCTCAGTGTCACGGCTCTACTTAAGTACTTAAGTACAGGGCACGGCGCCGGAAGTGACACAGCGGGAATTGATTATGTGTATTTAGTATCTCAACGAGAGCAAAAAAAGGCTAAACGTTTCCTGCTGCTTTGTCATCAGAAAGTTAAAAAAAAAACACCCACAGGTGCCCACTGACTGCTGGCACAAGAAGACAAACGCGTGACAAGCGCACCGGAGGACGCGGAGGAGGAGGAAGAGAAGGAAGAGGCAAGAATAATTTCTTATCACTTGGGACCCGTGAATGCCGAGGAGAGACGATCGATTTGTCCAAATAGGCGGATTTCGCAGACAATATAACCCTTCAAAAGGAAGTTAAACAAATGATTTTTTTTCCTAAAAAAAGAGCAGTTGAAAAAAAGGACCACAGGGTCATTTCCGAGTCTGTCAAGTACATGCATGTTGAGCATTTGTTTTTCTATCAGATCCAAGTGAAATTTTCTGCATGAAACGGATCATTTCCCTGTGGGTGTTATTTATCTATTTTTGCAAATGTCCTCATTGTGGGACTATTAAAGGCTTTCAGATTCTGATAGCAGTCTGCTGTCGTAAGCGTTCATTTTCGAGAACAGATTCTGCATCAGACGTCTGTGTAGGCACTCAGTCGTACACGAGTGGTCATTCGATGAAAAGGTTTTTTCAGCCGTCATCTGTACTTCTTTGAAGGTGTCGGACGTTTCGCTCCTCATCTGAAGAGCTTCGTCAGCTAACTACAAATTGTGCTGGTCCCTATATATAACCCTAATGGACAGAGGTGGCGGTGCCAGACCTCTGCTTTGATAGGTACTTACTCTACCGTTGAGGGTACAGTGGAGTGCTCCCTGAAGATAATCTGATTACTTCTTTTGTTCTGTCTGATTGTGTCCTATGACTGGCTCTGATTATCCCATTTGCTCTGGTATGAAATCAGGGGATCTATCAAAGCAGACTGGCACCACCACCTCTGTCCATTAGGGTTATATGTAGGGCCAGAGCTACCAGCACAATTTGGAGTTAGTTGACGAAGCTCTTCGGATGAAGAGCGAAACGTCCGATACTTTCAAAGAAGTACAGATGACGGCTGAAGAAACCTTTTCATGGATTCTGCATCAGATTTAATTTTTAATACAATACCAATAGTATAGAATGTAACAAGCGAATAAGTTTTAACTTTGACCTCAGCACGAGTCACCGGTGCCCCAAAGTACAAAAACTTGAGCGCAGCATCATGCAATTAACTAGCCTGCTACGCCCACATAAAAAAAAGCTTCTTTTGTGAGTTTTGATATAAAACAAAAGGCTAAAGGTAGAGGAGGATGAGTGATTGAGTGAAAGGGGAGCGCAGAAAGCAAAATACCCTGTTGTTCTGCCTCCGATATGATCACAAATTCACTCATAGTGCCTTTCACACAGAGAGCCAAGACAGGAAAAAAAATGAAGATGCAACTTTCATGTTAAATCAATTTTGATTGCATATGACATATAACATGGAAAGAGAACTAAGAATGAGAAAAAAAAGACATGGAGATGGGGTGAGTGCGTGAAAAGGTATCAGGGAAAACAGGGACGGAAGGGGTGAATATCAATAATCTACACACTTGCATTGCAGACAAAAAAAACTGGAGATGTCTGCTTTTGCATTTAAACTCTTCCTTCCTTCCCTGTCAAATTAGCAGGTCGACACCCCCATTTTACAGGAATACCTTTTACGCAGACCTACAACACAACACGGGCTTTCCAGCTGGTTTGTTGATGTATTCAAAGCCATGTGTGTGTGTGTGTGTGTGTGTGTGTGTGTGTGTTGGGGCTGGGGGTGAAATAATCCATAGGGAGATTTTCTTTGATCTTTGCCAGCATTCTGCAGCGTTTGACACACATACGGCAAATATACGCACACACTCATATACGCATACAGCAGCAGCAGCAGGAAAGATGAAGCACCGCAGTGAGTGCGGGAAACTCCTATGAAGGCAGCTAATTCCTCCATTCTCAGCATTACGGCAGAGGAACGAGCAAGTCTATTTTCCACCGGACTTGAATGCAGCATGAAAAACTGCAAACAAACCCATGGCACGCACGCACACACGCTCCCATCTCAGCACATCCATTGTAACTAAAAATAGAAACGGCAATTAGATGATGCTGCGGTGATGGCAAAAAAAGCCCCACAGCCCCTCTAACCCACAGCAATCCACCCCCCTCCCCCTCCCCGTCTTATGGAGGAATTTGCCCCAATAAACTAAGTGACTTCATCGTGGCAAGTGTGAATTTCCCAGTTTATGCGGTGATATCTACCAGGTGGTGGATGTGTGAGAGGGGATAAAAGAGCTTCATATATACATGTATAAAGTGTCACTTCCATCACTCACTTCTCAAAATCTGCGTTCTTGATAACATTGGTCACATTTTATGACTTTTAAGATAATATCAGAGGCATAATAGAAGGATGAAAGGAGATAACCTGGACCAAGGTACAAAATTCAACACCCAAGGGTGATCACTGCGTGGAACTAGGAGAAGAACAAGAAAGACCTCTCCTGCCCCGTTGCCTTGAAATATTTTCTTGTTAAATTTAATCATCACAGACCGAAAATTAAAACCCGTGAATTTTATGTGTGAAAGGTACCAGCATGGAATGTGGGGTTACAGTTGGCATGTACATAACCTGGGCTATCCAGTAGTATCAGAGATAGATCGAGAATGGCGTGAAATGGTGGAAAGCACCGTACAAAGAATTTGAATTGACTTTGCTGCAAGATCATCCACTTTCACACTGCCACCATTTCCCCACTGGTATTATCTCTTAAAATAAAAGTGCAGTTCAACTTCAGTGGTCATTTTGTTGCAGAAACAGTTCCTCTCACACAGAACAACAGCCCAGGAACTTTGATGTGAAACAGATCTGGCATTGAAATGGATGCGAATGGTGAAAAGGGTGGAATAGAGGAAAGATACTGGCTGTGTTCAAGGGGAATGCATGTGCTCTGCACCCTCGTCCCAGTATTGCAGAATATCCTTGACACACGACCGTCATTTCACCACAGATCTACCTTGAAAACCAGTAGGTTCAATACTTTTGACACTGAGAAGCAGCATTCTGTATTGGCAGCCTTTCACACAGTCAACAAAAAAGGACAAATCCTTACAGCCTTAAAGGACCACCGACGCCTCCGGACAAGTTGTGTCCATAATTTGTAAAATGGCTTCAAATGACTTCTACTGAGTGTATTATTACAAAGTTTTTACGTCTTAAGACTCGCGCTGAATATTCAGGAAGTCTTGTTTTCGAGTTGGTGACGATTCCTGACGTGTCACGTCAGGAATGCCCCTGATCGAGAAAGCGACACACAATGCATTTTGGGTACTTTGTTTTGTCTGAAAACTTCATGTTGATGGTAAAATTAGAAGGACAACACATAAATAACGCGATCGTGAATCGTTGTGTGTTGCACCAAGACTACTATTTGATACTAGCTGACACAAATTCCCAGCAGACAAATCAGTCCATTTCCAACGGAGATTGGGCACCATCTTGTGCATTTTCTGGGACGCTACATTGGAGTCCTGACGGCTCGAATTGATACGGAAGGACTTCATTAATCGATAGCAAACAATTATGCTTTCCTCTTCAGAACTATATGAATTATATTCATAATTGGATGAGTAACAAGAAAGCATCTTCTCCGACTCTGAAGCCATTGTTTTGATTCCAGAGCAAGGCAAGACGTCCCGGCGTGACATCACGAACAAGGGGGCGGGACCTTCTGAAACTTGCCATCTCCGAGGTCATTTTGAAGTAGTTTTGGGACACTTTAAGTCATTTTTATAGGTGTTTTTCATTTGACTAAAAATATCAGCCTGCGTGTTTTGGGTATTTTAGATGCTACAAAACATTTTTCTGGTGTCAGTTAGGAAACAAAAAAATGGTGTCGGTTGTCCTGAAAGAGACTCTGTATACGGGCTGCTAAGTGAATCTTGACAGGCCCCATTCGTCCGCCAGACTGACACCATCCCCAAAAAACTGACTGACGACAAACGTCGAGGCCACGTGGACAGCGTTAAATGAGTAGAATGAATTAGCCGGAGCGGCGGCAGCGAAGTAGGACAGAGCGCTAGGGAGGCTTCCTGTCCCAGATTGGTCGTTAACCGACGGCGAGAAAGTGGGAGAGAGGGCGAGTGAAGGAAGGCACTGGCTAAATGTGGAGTTATGAAGCACAACCCCCAGAAGCAGCAGAGCAAATATTGGAAAAAAGACAAAACGCGCTTGGACAAATAAAAGCGCGTAAAAGCTCCTTGACGAGCTGTCGATAAAACCGTCCCTGGTCCTCTTCTTCCCACACTATAATGCTATCACGTCGCTCACCAAATAATCCAATAAATGCTAATTAATCATCTTTTATCTCCAGCCAGGATGCTGACAAATTTCCCGGGTAGGATCAGACAGAGGGCAGCTGTGTGAAAGGGGATAGCCGCTTATGTTCACTCGGTTACTTTGTTGCACCTCTGATACTGGCCGTATTTCGTAGCATTCAAAAATATCCTGTGACTGTAAAGTGTCCTTGAGAGTTTAGAAAGGCGCTTCTAAATGAAATGTATTATGATTATGATTATATTATGATGATGATTATTATTATTCAATTCCACACAGTACAGTAGGCCAGGAAAATATTTAAGAAAAAAAAGCTAATTGCTGTAATGGACGGCGTTGATGAATTTGGATTTTGGGATGTCAATTGTAGTTCCCAGCACAACACACACGAGCGTGCAGATGTGCATACGCATGTGCGAATGTGGAGGATATATACAATGTATAGATGTTGAATGTATAGATCTACACGGAGGGGGGTGGGGGGCTGTGTGCAAGGGGGTAGCATAACACAACATGGTGGGATTTATTGCTTGTCTCTACTGTTCACATCCGTCCCACCAGGCAAGAGGGGTGGAAAATTTAAACAACCGAAACTCACGTCACACCCCTTCCACACAGCCACTGTTTCGCTTTTATAGAGCGACATGATGGCATATTTATTCATTACATTTCTAGATCGCTAATGTCAAAAGGTTGTCGCCGAAGACAGGACACCGGGATGACAAATTCGACATCAAACACATGTCCGGTTTTTGTAAAATCCCGTTACACACAGCTATTGCTCCTTCGATTTCGGGCCTATGAGCCTGCAGGACCTTTCACACAGACAGGAAACCACACAATGACACAATTTGCAAGGTGGTGGACCCCAAAACTGCGGGCAGGAGGGAGGAGCAGGGTGTATTTGACAAATTGTATAAAATAACGTCAGCAGGAAGAAATTATCAAAAGTCATCAGAACAAAAAGGTTCAAAGTAGTAAACAAAACCACGAATAAAAGCCTGACCAGGTGAACCAAACAATGACCCGACACTGAACGGTTGTGCCGGGAGTCCTTTTCACTGCCACTGATTAAAATGACCAACACCTATCTAGCTGCAGGCGGAGCCCTACACTGCCACCCATTGGTCGCAAATTGAAACGTGACACTAAAAAGGCAGCTTTGTGAAATACTGACTCTGTGCAAAAGGGAATTCACATCACAGCTACACCAGATGTGTAGAAAATTTCTGGTGAAAAGCTAAAATGATCACATTTCGAACTTGTCGTCTGTCACTGGTCTTAGTTATCATATTCCCAAAGAGATGCTAATGAATGCTAACGAATGCGTCGTCACTCGCGCTCAATCTGCAAGACATACGGTCAAGTTTCACGCAACCGATGGTGCAGTCATTCAGTTCCTGCGTGCCGATGACATCAACAGCAAGTCTGAACTTTGACTGGCGCTCCCAAAAAAAAAAAACGAGGGACTGACTCATCTCAGCCTGTGGTGGAACAATAGAGAACGACAGTAGTGACAAAAGCTATGGAACGTAATTCGGGACAATATTGTCAGGGCACAAAATCTGCACATCATGAAAAATATACAGTAAAGTCTCGTTATATCGATATCGGATATATCGATAATCCCGGTTATATCCATACTATTTCTATGCACGCACGGAGAAAATTACATGCAAACTGGGTCGGATATATCGATAGTCCCGGTTATATCGATTTTTTTTCGGACTCCCTTGAATATCGATATAACGAGACTTTACTGTATCTTAAAAAACAGGTGCGATGCAGTTTTCAGGATGGATTTTTCTGACATTTGACATTTTGTGTGCAAGTGATTGATCATCGTTGATTGTTTGTGACTCTTTTTTTTTTCATATTTTGGTGGTCTCACTATTTTGTTAACTCATTTACCGCCACACGACGTACAAAAATGTGTCCACTCCAGTGCCATGGTTTTTGTCATTTTCACTCAAATTGCAGGACCCACAGAACATTGATTTTTAAGACTACATAAACATTCAATTGAGCGTAAGAAACCTTAGACTCTCTTTTTTCATCAGAAAAAAAAAGAATTAATTCCAAAGTTATATGGGTCTGGAGTTATCTGAGCTTGAAATGGGGGAGGGTGTATGAAACGCCGCCTTGTGGTCAGGAATCATTGCCAGAGGTCCAACTTGCGCTTTATCAGCACCCCCCCGAAAGAAAAACCAAAACCCGAACAAAGTCGGGAATGGCGCTCCACGTCATGCTTTTCAATTCCCGAATAAATTTGGGAATGACAGTGAATGAGTTAAAAACCCCAAGCCCCACAAAAATCACAAGAATGTATCCTGATCGACAAAAGGGTAAACACACTAACTCATCCGAATAGCAACGCTGTTTTACAAAGACTCGCGAGATTTAGATGCGCTTTCTTAATCGTCTATGGTAGTTTTTAATTCCATCCCCCAACACAAAAATGTATGCGCAAATTCAACACACAGCGACAAAAGTGGCCAACGACCACACTGTTTAATGCGATTTTATGCAGCAGTTGGCCTTTTTTCACACCCAAACCACTTACATCCATCCATACTGTACGTGGGAGCGACTTCGAAGATGTGACATGAAGCAGCAGCTGCTCCACTTACACACTTACAGACACACATACACACTGACACACATACACACAACTACATTAGCATTTGGGCAGCGATGCAACATCTGGGCTACTTTGCTTCAAAGCATCCTGGAAGCTCACAACACTCACATGGAGGAACAACAATTATCATAAAATTGGAGAGGTTCTTACAGTCTTGTCGAGCTCCCCTTGATGATGATGAATGTGGGAAAAGGAAGAAGTCCAGAAGAGGAGACGAGGCGAGATGCTGCTGTCGGGGAGGAGAGAGAGAGAGAGAGAGCAGTGTGAGGAAAGGGAAAAAGAAAAAAAAACGAAGAATGAAAAGCAGCACCGTGGTAACCAAGGTACCTGTCTCACTCTCTCTTCTCGTCTTCCTCAACGGGATGGAGGAGCGTTTATCCAGTCTACCTCCCGGAGTGACTCTCACTCGCTCCCTATTCCACCCCTAGCCGCCCTCCACCCCGAGTTCCCTGCCCCTCCTCTTCTGCAGCTCCATCCTGGGTATCCCCCGCTTTTCTCTCATCTTCTCCTCCCCCTTGCTTTGATGTTTGGACAGAGCAAAAAAGAGAGATAAGGCAATGAAAGGAAGATGTGGAGCAGATTAGCGGCATGACTCAACATGAGCGATCGGCTCACAATGAAAAAGGGCAGGGGGGGGGGGGCTGCTGCAGTTGCTTCTTATGAAACACGGACTGGTCAGTAGGAAAACCGCTGTGACAACTCTCAGTCCATGCTAATTTTTGGGGAGTTCTTAAGGGGCGACATGATCAAATGCAGGGGTCATCAAGCTTTTGGAAACGAGATATGCAACCAAATGTACTAGCGGTTTCTTCTGCAATTCTGTCAGTGACATTATATATGATGAAAATGAAAACAATCAAACTTAAATGGGATAGAGGCAATTCTGCTGGTTTTGGCTGTACCCTTGACCACCCCATCCACCCTCCAAAGTTTCATTTTTAGTTCCAATGATTTATTATTCCAAAGGCCATGATGTGCTGTCTGTGTTCAAGGTGTTGGTGAGATTGCATCAGGTCTGCGCTCCTTCTTCGATGCATGAGTAACGGACAGACTGACTGATGAGGTTAGACATGGATTCAAAGCGTTCGCACATAATATTGTGATTCGGGGGAAAAGGAGGGAGAAGCTAGATGGACATTTTGAAAGGTAAGAGGCATGGACAGAAATGGGGAGGGATTTAGATTAGCCATAGATAGAATTGATATGCTTGAATTGGGAAGAGTAAGGGTAGCGGAAGAAACGATAATGAGAGTAATATGTTCCGGGTGCATCTTACCCGCGGGAAACCCCAAGGATGACACCCTGGGAAAAAAAATGATTCCCAAATTATCTGGAGGAAATCATTGAAAATCAAGGCCAACCACGGATTTACCCGATGCTAAGACGCTAACGTCATTAGCAGTGCACAACAGCAGAGACGAAGCTATTCCAAATGTTTTGATCAGACAAGACTTAAAATATCAGTTAATAAAGCTCAGTTACAGCAGTTAAAATAAAAAATAAAAACATTCAATTAAAATGTCCTAAACACTCAAACACGACTCCAGAAGGTGAAATATGAAAAGCACTAAGAGTCTTTAATAATACAAGCTATGTTGTATACATTTCTACAGCAAACATTTTTTTGAGTAAGACTAACACATTTTAGGAGGGTTTAGAGAAGGAAGGTGGCTGATATAAAGTTTTATAACAGCTGATGAGAAAGTCATTACAAGTCATATAATATATATATTTATATATATATTTGTCATCTTTATATTCTGATCAATAAGGTTTTCATCCCATTAAATAACAATAAAACATTTATTCCAATCAACAATCAAGGTGAAGTATAAATTAGGCTCAAGCACCATTTAGTTTTAAAACCGCGACCAGAAAGAGGCCAAGTTTCAAATAAATACACGATGATAAACTAGGATGTAAGGCTGCCATGGAAACGACGACTGTTGGAAAAGATGATAAACACACACAGTGGAAAGATTGTCACCGTTTGTTCCTCAAAAGATAAATTATTTGCTTGACCGTGGATAACATGGGACGTTCAACAGCTCATTACATTTCATAGAAAAGTCAGAAAACGTAAAAGTCCACGGTTGAACGTCATGTAAGTATCACGACAAGATATACAAGGAACCGTTTTTAATTTACAAATTTGTCATCATGACACCTTTTGGCGCAGTTGCCGGTAAACGGGGGTGTCTGAGACTTAACAAAAGTACTTTTTGCACCAGAACCACTTGGTTTTGAGATATTTTTGATCATGCGTCAAATAGGCTGTTTAGGGTCATATATTAAAATTGATGTGAAAAGGTCAAGGGGGCAAAGGCCATTTGAAATTCATATCTACTCGCCATATGGCGTGATGCATAAAATTGTTTTCAGAGTAACGGCCGCTTTCACTAAAACATGGCAGGAGTGGTGAGTGTCGGGTGTTACAACTTCAAAACTTCCATGCAAGGTGTTCACTATTCCCCTTTCACACATAGACAACGTGCCCCTAAAAAGAATTGCATCAAACTCACTGAAATGAAACCCAATTTGCAGAAATGGGTTGGGGAATATTCTCACCTACTACCAGTTGGCACCATGGCATCCGGTGTGATGTTGAAAATACTTCTCAAAGACTACAACAGGGTGGGGGTAAATGAGTCTCTGGTGTTAAACTTCAAAACCCCATTCTTGCTATCGAGTACTCATTTTCAGACAGTGACCGTCCTACATCTGACAATCAAGCATTCTAATCAGCTTTCCGTCCCATTATCACAGAAGTGAGGTAAATATTCTGACAGTGTGAAAGAGGGCTAGTGACATTGACACAAATGCTGTTACCCCACTGACCAAATTTTAGGTAGCCTTGAGACAACACAAAAGAAAAACTTGTTAAGTTCCCATATGAGACGTGACAGCTTCGCAGTAGTCAATAGCAAGTCCTCAACGACTAAAAACACACCGGCACACATACAAACCGTGAGAAAAGAGATTATCAGAGTTATAAAAAGCGGAACCTTTCAAAAAGTCTCAATCGGAAAGACGGAGGTACAAATATGCCCGTTAAAAGCCCAGCAAATCAGTCGCACGCCGCAGACGCCGCATCGGTGACTTCTCCCCATCCTAAATTTGGTCATCAAATTAAAAGTGTCTTCTGGGTTCAGGCCAAGGATGGAAAACTAATCGCCCCTCAAAATAGTTTTGCAAAAACATGCGACGGCATTCCTCAGTCAGAGTATTGGAGGTCCAAGTCCACCGTTCCGTCCGTCACAACCAACCTGACCCGCTTGGGTTTGGTAGGGCCCATGGAGTGAGATGTTGGTCCATAGTGTGGTATGTCCTGGTGGTCGCCTGGGTGGTTCTGGTGGTGAGAGTCCTTCTTTAGGTGTTCATCCGGACCCCCTTTATGTCCCGAGAGGGAACCCATGGAAAACGAGGGCGGGTTGGATGCTTGAGAACCGCAGGGTTCCAGGACCAGTCGCCCCTGAGTGCCAGATGGCTCCATCAAGCAATGGTAGGTGTAGTTTGTGGGGCCCAGACCCGGGTAACCTTCGGGCCCGTCCCTGAGACCCAACGTCAGCGAGTGGTCGCCACTAAAGTTGAGTACGTAAGGGGGTCCTTGCGGTCCATAAGAGAAGGAAGCTGCCGGTTGGCTCTTGCCCAGCGATGACGGCGTGGCGGGCGGCGTACTGTGGACCACTTGAGGACTGCTGTGATGCGGCATTGGAGAAAGCGATGATGTGAAGCTAAAATCAAATGGATCCTGCTGGGGGTAACACGGTTGGTTCTTGTCAGAGGCCAGCAGAGTGGATTTGTCATGTTTGGAAGATTTCTCCTGTGGGAAAGAATAACCGTCTTTACTGGGGAAGAAGAAAGGTCTCGGGAGCGCAGAAAAGTTTTTGTAAGTTAAGGGGCTATCGTCCTCCTTATCGGAGACTGGTTTACTTCGGATGAACGACGGGTGCAGCGATGAGCCGTGTTTGTTGAAGGAGGCGCCGGACCTGCCGGGGTTACCAGATGGAGCGAAATAGCTCAAGTTCTGAGCAGAATGAGAGGCTTTATGATGACTCAGTGAGTCTTCACTCGTCTTTTCGACAGGTTTTGTTCCGAATGTTTTAGATGCGGAGTGGTTGCCGGCAGCCAGGTGGTCTTTGGAGGAGGGAGCGCAGTACAAGTTCTGGCTTGGGTTACCGCCCTGAATTTTCACAAGCCGGTGAATCACAGTGGGGGATTTGTCCTGGATGTTGAAGGGATTGTCAGGGAAGGGGTTGGAATTCCTTCCGGTCAACAGTTGAGAATTGAGGAATTTACCGGCCATTGGAGGGACGCTTCGCTGCGCAACAGGCTGGGAGTTTGGAAAAGAATGGGGCTGTTTGGTCATTGACATGCGGTGAAAGGGTCCGTTGGTTTTGAGGTTGGATGTGGCTTTCATCTGGCTGCTGCTTGCTTTGGCGTTCAGGGTGGGCTGTGCTAATGGAAGAGTATTCTGAGACGTGGCAGAAGGTGCGCCAAATAGGCGAGGTTTGTTCACCACTGGTGAGGGATGGTATTTGAAGTCCTCTCTGGACAGCCTCATTCCAGGATGTTTACTGAGGCGGTCCTTTATCACCAGTTCAGGGTTGAGGACGGCTGAAAAACCGAAACCTGCTTGGGGTGGGATTTTGCCAGAGGTGTTCTTTGCCTCACAGTCCAGAGGAACCGAATCATTCTTGGATGGGAGCAGAGCAGGGAAGAAGTGGAGATCGTCACCGGTGAAGTTGTTGTCGGGACTCGAGGGGCCGAGGTAGGGTGTCTCTGTAGGCCACGTGCCGGGGGGGCTGTGCGAGAGCGGACTACTGAAGGGATCTGTGGGGGGATCTAGCGAGCAGAGATCGGAGGGCGACGAGTTGAGGATGTTCTGCGGCTGATCGTAGCCTTCAAAGTTGAGACACTGGAAGTCCAGGAGGTCGTCGCAGCAGTTTGCAAAGTTGGGCTCGCCCGGTAGGATGCTGTCCGTCGTTGGGAATGGTGGAGACTGAGACTGGGGGTGGATGATGGAACTGGAAATTCCGGACAAGGCGGTTGTCTTTTCCAAAATCTGTGATGAGCAAAGACCTTCAGAGAGCCTGGAGAGGCTGTGGTCAATCTGTTGGAGGGACTGACTGAGGCAGCCAGTCTCAAAAGAGCCACACCTGGACGCCATTTTATGACGCTGCCTCCTGCCGCCACTGGTGCTATTGGCCTCCGGTCGGTCAGCGCTTACGTTGGCGTTGATGGCGCTCTCTGGGGTCTCGCTTGGTGGGGAAGACAAGGAAAGCGGTGACAGTGACAAAGACATCTGCAGCGCTTCCGTTTTCTTCTGAGTCAAAGGTGCCGGCTCCTCTCGGGCCTTGCTTAAGTCCAACAGTCCTGGTAGTTGCTTGGCTGAAGGGGAACCTTGTAGCTCACGCTTCACCGGTGTCTCCATTTTCATTTCGGACTGGTTCAGCCCTTCATCTATGTCGTCCACCTCCCAAATGTCTTTCACCTTTCTCCGCAATTTAAGAACCGGCAGAGGAAGATCTTTGAAATCCAAATTGGGCTCCATTTTCTGGTGCGACCCACGAGCAAACATGCAGCAGCTTCTCATGAACGCGTCTTCCGTTTTCGTTTGAGGGACAAAAGATGACGTCTCACTCTGGGTTTTGTCCAGCTGAAGGTTTGAACCAGAGGGACTCCCCACATCTGTTTTTTCTTTGCTCTCTTCTCTGTCCAGCTTGGAAATGGTGGACTCATTCTTCTTCTTGCCCCGTTTTTTTAAGCGCAGCAGTCTGTTTTTGGACTTTTTACTGGTCTGAACATGGGCCTGAGCCGCCTTCATCTCCTTGCTCAACACAGATACCGAATCCATGATGTCTTTAACCGAATCCTTGTTGATTTCCTCCTCTTTTTCTATTTTGATCATAGAGTCGGGACTCTGCATTTCCCACAATTTCCCTCGTCTGCGCTTGAAACGAATCCTGAAGCTAAGTTCTGGCTTTGTCTCATCAACATCGCTTTGTTCCAAAACTGATGTTCCCGTCTGGGGGTCGCCCTCTTTTTCATCCTTCGTCTTGGGGTTCCTGTTGAGCTGAACAGTACCTTGGTTATTGTTTTGGTCTTCCCTCTCAGATTTGAACGTGCGAACCTTCCGCAGGCGACTCTGAGGAGTTTCAATAACTCGAGGCCTTAGCACCCTGCCCACATTTTGCCTCGTGACTCTTCTAGAGCTCATCCGTCGGACTTTTGCTCGTTTCTTTTTGATTTTTTGGTCATGTTTGATAATATTTTCTGGATGACGTTTCAGTTCCTGCCTTGAGGACAGGTTAGAAACGTTTTTCGGGGTTGTGGCAGAAGCAGCGGTTACGTCTTGCTCGGGCTCTGCCGCACTGCGGAACATCCGCTTCTTCAGAGGTATATTGGACTGCATGGCCTCAAGGGGCTGAGGGGTCTGGCACATGTTGGCACATGAAATAGGCGAGTGGAGAGGTAGTGTCTTGAGACTGGTTGCCACCGGTTCCCCAATGTGGGTGGGATTCTGCACCGTGGGGTCTAAACTGTATTCTGTGCGGTTGAATTTCAGCTCGGCTTTCGTCTTGATTCGTCGGTGGCTTGTCTGCCACCGCCCACCATTCCGTTTTGCTGCCATATGGCTACCTGCAGCGATTTCTTTCGCCTTTAAGGGATAACTCTCACCATGTAGTTGTTTGTCTACTGAGGCTTTATCGTTCTTCAAAAAATCAGACAGGAGGACCTTGGCCTGCTTGATGATGATGTCATTGCTTGGCTTGTGTTCTGGTTTGTTTGCGGTGCCATTTAATCGTTCTGAAAGGACCTCACCTAGATATGGAGATTGAACACTCTGCAAGTTATTCTGTTGGTGCAGTTTTGAACCAGAAACTGCCTTAAATTCAGTAGCGCTGGCATTTTTTTCCATTTTGTGCTCTTCCAGTTTATCTTTGTCCAGTTGCGTTCCCTCTTCCGCCACTGTCTGGATTTCAATGACCTTGTTGTTCCCACCTTCCTTGTGATGAGACGAGTCATCCATGGCCCCTTTTAAGGCCTGCCGTTTCCGTAGTGATCCCTTGTCAATGGCCTTAAAGAACATTTCCCGCACTCCTCGACGGGCTTCTGCGTAACAGTGACCGGACGTGTGCAAGGATGGGGTTCCTTGCCTCTGCTGCGATTTCTGTGTGCTCAGTGGTCTGAGGCCCTGAATCTGCCTCATCTTCCCTCTCAGCTCCTCATTTATTTCCTGGTTGTCGACACTCAGTCCCGGTGACCCTTCGCAAGGCGCTGAGATGCGAGTGAGGCGGACCGTCACGTATTGCTTGAGTGACAGTGCCGCCTTAACTGAAACTTTCTCACAAGAGGCTGGGACACTCTGACAGATGCTGGGCTCCGAGTTCTCTTGCTGCTCCTTGCTCACCTGCTTATTCGCGATTGAGATTTTGTCCGGGTCGACCCTCTCTGTGCTTTTGGTTCTGGATGAGCTCCTCAAAGGAACTGCCCTGACTACCCGAATTCTGTTATTTTGAAGACGACCTCGCGAGAAGCGCTTGATGTTGGCGGTTGTCCTTGGTTTGACCAACTCCAACTGCTGCAGGAGGGCCCTCTCTTTGCTTTTGGGATCCTTGCAGACAAGCAAAAAGTCCAGCGAGTGGCGCCGCACCCTGATCCTCAGGTCTCGGATCACGCACTGTGACAGGAGCGGCAGCGTTCGCTGCTCTTCACAGGGTCTTGTGAGTCTGTGGTTCTGGAGCCTCCACTTATTTGTCTGGTTCAACTTTCGGTTTTTAAGGGCGTTTTTCCTCATCTGATGGGTGAAAGAGTTTCTGGAGGGGATTGCTGGAAGGCAATAGAAACGGTCATGTCATTGTAGTGAGTTTCAATTTCAGAAAGCACATTCCTGCAAGTTTAATTCATCCTGCAACCAAGCTGGCAATGCAATGTGTTGATCTATCAAATTAATCTTCTCAATTTAAATGTAAATAATGTCTTACAGATGACCAAAAACGCAGTTTACCCGCAGAAAAAAATATTATCGTGTGACTGTAAAGTGTCCTTGAGAGTTTTGAAAGGCATTTATAAATACAATGTAAATACAAAAACAAAACAATCAAACACAAACCATTTTTTTTTAAATAAAGACAAAACAGGCACTCCATTATAAAAAACAATTACAAAAAAACAATTAGAAGAATGAAAGGTTTTGGTACTTAATGCTTTCTGATACAGCAGATTAACTGAGTCAAAGCTACTTAAGTTAAAGGCCAGTGATTTCAATGTGAATTTCTACATTATGTATTTCGGTGGCCGTACCTCTTCTTGTCCACACGTGAGTGCATTTGATTGGGTGTATAAGGCGCACCGAAAAGCCTTACTTTTCTTCAAAAGAAGACCCTCCGCCTGAGACACCAGTGCGCCGTATACGTCAAGTAATATTGAGGCACAACAGGTCTCACAACTACTGTCAGCAGCCACGACTCAATTTCTGTTATAGAAGAAGTAGTGTGTAACTCCAGCCTCTACTGTAGCGCCTGATAATGTGGTGTCTTATATTTGGAAAGTTTTTTTCTATTTATATATTATATTTGGAAAATGTTTTTCATTCATTGAAGGTGCGCCTTATACAGGTAACATCCGAGTTACAACCGGGTTCCGTTCCGACAAAACGGTCGCAAGTCAAACGGTCGTAAATCGGAAAGCATTCAAAATGGCCGACGCAAGGTTTAAGTGACAGAATTGTATACGATATCAATCTGTTGTTTTTAAAGAACGTTCTCTATTGAATACAAATACCAAACTGCTTACAGTTCAATTATAAATCTAACTTTTAATGTCATTTTTATCATTTTATATTTCGTATTATCGATTTTTATTACTGTGTCGTTCTGCTGACCCAAATACACACGGCTTCCCATGCATACGCGCTGTTGAAAAATCGCTCTCCCTACTATCGGAGAAGCCAGAAGAGGTTGTCCAACACACACGCTCGGACCTTAGGTGGACGCCAAAGGACAAAAGTCTCAGAGGCGGTAGCGGCGTGAGCCAGACGCAGCGTTCTCGCCGTTCCGCATGCCCGAACGCAGACGCGCACCCGCCTCGGCATTGGTGGAAACACCCCCACCCCCCCCCACCGCCGGTGTCATCACAAAATCGTTGTACGCATTTATGAAGAAACAGTTATTTTGTATCCTCATTTTGTGAAATGCTGTAATATTCTCTGTTAAGATAAATGAAGCATACTGAATGTTGAGCGCATCTGGCAACGCAGCCACAACGCTACATATCGTCCTTTGACAGCGATTAAAAAAAAATAGTTCTTATACAATGCTGAGAGAAGCAGTTGCTCTCTGTGCTGCGGCAAATAAACATCCTACTTGTTCAATTTAAACAAGAAGGACCATCTCGAGTCTTTATTCTACCAAATGCATCGCAAACACGCTGCAGATCTCAACAGCGTTGCTGGGCTGCCACCGTAGCGGTCCCAGCCATAGAATTTTTAAAAAAGGGGGTCAGGGGGTCGTGGTCATAAGTGAGGGTGGTCGTAACTCGCACCGGTGGTAAATCGGATGTTACCTGTATATGGAAAAGGTTTGAAAATACACCATTCATTGTGGGTGCGCCTTACACACCGGAAAGTACAGTAAAGTCTCGTTATATCGATATCGGATATATCGATAGTCCCGGTTATATCGATGCTATTTCTATGCACGCACAGACAAAATTACATGCAAACAGGGTCGGATATATCGATAGTCCCAGTTATATCGATATTTGTTCGGACTCCCTTGAATATCGATATAACGAGACTTTACTGTATGTTATTTTTTTTTTTACTTTATCTGAACTGCAATGCAGATTACTTGGGGAAAAAAACCCTCAGAAGTCAGCGTACCAGCGTATTATGTATTTCAGAAAAGATACCTGAATGTAATCCTGGTATAATGGGCCTGGAGTTTAAGTGTCCCTTCTCTCGCTGATGTCGAAGGTAGCGCTCCCGAAGGCGGTACTTCTGGCCCAAGGGGTCTTTTGTTTCCTCGCATTCGGGCTGCTTCCCTCTGTGTTTGAAGTGACCTTCCCCTTTCCTAGAAGAAAATCGCCGTAAGTGCATTAGACATAATTCATAACGGGGCGGCGATATCCAGCAGGGCTGACCTCTCGCAGGTGCAGCACTCGCACATTTCGTTGCCCTCGCCAAAGAAGCTGGCGCCATAGTAGCACGTGATCTCCTCCCCAGGCGAGATGGGTCGAATCACCTCCACGCAAGCGCCGTTCTTCTCACCGGGGACAAACTGGGCGTGGGGTTGGGTGGCAGGTGGGGAAAGACAAAGGGTTGGACGGGCCCACAAGAGATGATAGACAGCTGACAGGGATAATAAAATCTGATGCTTAACATTTCGAATTCATCAAATGAATGGGGTGGATAATTGTCCAGGTTAGACCTCGTATTACTTTGTCTCTGATGAATGAAGGTTTGCTCACCTTGCAGTTGGGCTTGCAGTCTTTGAGCACATACACAAGAAAGACAAAGGAGTGATTAGTTTGGGCACAAATTAATGTCTAATTCCATTTGCGCAAAGGGTCACCTAAACAATTAATATATCCTTTATTGTGCAACAGTAAACACTCCCCGAAATATTTTGGGTGGCACAAATGAGAGGTTTGCTTTCTGTGATTACTTTAAATTTGGTGGGATGTGTTGTATTGGTGTTTCAGATTTATTTGTAATATTTCACAACCCCACACATACTCTAAGGAAACAAACGGATGAACTTATTCCATCACTTGAGGGAATTCGACAAGTCTTTTGGGCTTTGTGAGATTTTTGTTTGCACATTTGCTGAAGAAATCGGGGGAGAGAGCATCAAAACGCATGTGCTGCAATCTATCAGTTCATAACAAGATGGCAGTAAAGCCTCAACACGCCGCACATTTAACTACCTATGAATTGCAGGTTTAAGGATGATAAGACTCATTTCAAGGACTAAGTCCATTAATTATATATAAAAACATTTTATACTTTCAATTTGGCTTTGGTATCTCTTAATGGAGATTTCTAAAAAAAAGAGCTGTGGAGATTTGAACTATCTTGAGCCAATAACGGCAAAATGGCAGCAGAGGGCACCATTTGTACAGACGCAGAAAAAACTGATGTGGATGTGTTTTCTTTTTTTTTTGGAATGGACAATCATCAGTGGCTTATTTGAGTTGAAACGTGACCTTTTGTCTGACTTGAATGTCCAAACTGACCGTGGTTGATGAAGGCAGCAGGTCCAAGCCAGAGCTGGGCGCAGCGTTTACGTGTGGAGTACATGACGCTGAAGTCGTTGACGCCCGCCCGCAGCACGGCGCTGTCAGCCGGACTCAGCTCGGCGATGCAGCCCAGAAGGACCTCCACGCGCTCCCCCACAAACCTGACCGCCAGCGACAAAAGTTACACCCAAAAGTGTTTTAATGTTTGAAAGTATCAGGCAGGATCCTTCTGGGTGGTCAAAGGTGATTGGCAATCACCGACTTGAACTGGAAAAAGATCACAATAACTTATTGAGCTTGGGGTTGGTCTGCCAGGTTTTACTCCAACAGATGTAATTTTTAATTCATTGGATAGCCCATATCTAAACCAATACTGGGAAAACTGTTTGTTAGAAGTCGAAATCAAACAGCAGTTGAAAAAGATGCTGGCTAAAATCATCATTCAGGGCATTCTTGTTACTATGATTTTTTTTCACCCTAACTGGTGACAACATCCTACGGAACGATGATATCCCACACCTGCCAATTTTTGAAACCAGAAAAGCCTTGTCATATGCCGGGGGCCATGGGCCTCAAGTCCCCGGTCGGTCCAGTAGTAAATGAGGCTAAAAACACCATACAAATGTCAGAGATAAACTTGAGAAAAAATATAATTATATTTCAACTTGTTAATCATACAAATACCATGTTTGCTACTATTTTAAGAAAACAAAACAGAAATATTTTACAATCAACCTAACATTTAATAATCAATTTGGTTTGTCAAGACATTGTTAATAACTTCAAATATGCACATCTGTGGGTTGACAAAAATAGCTGTCAACAAACTCCTGACCTGCCAGATTATACGGTTTCCCCATATTGTGTATGTTTTGTATCATTTCAAATAATGTACGGCGTACGAGAACTTTTCTACAGGATTTGTTTTTATTTTAATTGTGAAACGATCTTACAAAGACCATTTTGGCTCAAATTCAGTGGGTCTCAACTGCTGGTAGCCAATGACAATGCTGCCGCCGATCGCTACTATTGTCACGGTAAACCAGCAAAAGTAATCCTCAATGGTATTTATATATATATTTTTAATCGCTGCGTACAGTCGGATTGATAAAAGCATAACGTGCGCATGCGCAGTAAGCGGCCTGCATTTTCGCTTGTTAGCATTTTTTTAAATCATTTCAAATAATGTACAGCATACAACAACTTTCATATGGGAATTGTAATCATTTATATGGGCAGCTATTAGTCAAAGTTGATAGGTATGAAACTCATATTACCAACTTGTGTAAATTTCACCTTTTCTTGACCGAAGTATAACTCCTAGAAATGCTTGGTAGTATCCCTCACGAAACGACTGTAGTTTTCTTTTAGATTTCACTTTTTGTTGCTTTTTCTCCCGCAGATGGCATTACATTACAATGATAAAAACGATACGAACGCTTGACTCTCGATTCCAGGAATGACCCTTAGCACGCGCATGCGCAATTCATCTAAAGGAATCTAACAGCTGGCACTGTAAATTTAGATGCGATACTTGGCGATCTCGTATTTGAATGAACGTTGGGTATTCACTATTTTGACGATTTTTGACTTCTTGTTTTTATTAGAAACCATATTTTTTATTAATAAACCATTATCCGTAATGGGATTATGAAAATCATAGTTATTACTGCAAAACCTGATAGTTGGCAGGTATGATACCCAACCGCGGCAAAGGTCACATAGCCAACATCCCCCGAGCTATATATGACTGCTAAATGTTGCCCAAGTGAAGAATGTCCATTGAGGACCACTCAACAGAGAAGAGCGACGCACCAGTGTCGAGTAGAAGTAATCTTGGCTCCGTTGGTCTCAGAGGAGTAGCGGTCACATGACTGGATCTGGATGCCGCTATCCAATAGGAAGGCGTTGAGGTAGCGGTTCACCTGTGGGCAAAACGCTGACTTCAGAACACTCATTTTGTGAGCATTGGAATTAACACTACACGGAGGATATACATACCATATAGGTGACAGCGACCGCCACCGTGAACTTTTGACTATGGATTATTTATTTTGTGGTTTTGCCAGAGGTAAAGTTATCATGAATAAATGGCAAGTGAAGCCGCAGCCTTAACTATGCAAGATATTCCATTTTGTCTGACAATGTTCTATAGTCTGTGTTGTTGAAACTTTTCCCCCAAATTTCTATTCACTATTTTGAGAGACATACCAACATGTATTTAGTATAGTCATTAAACAAATGTAAATGAAAAGGTAGAGTATGAGTACACACATGCTGCCTCAGTAGCTCCTGCCGGTGACTCCCCAAAGAGTTGAAGTAGTCCCCCGACAGCTCGCCCACCGTCAGCGCCTCGAAAGTGGCGTTGAAGTCATGTGTGCGTTGGAAACGCAACAGCGTCTCCTTCAGGTTGCCCCAGCGACGAACCTCTGGAGCTGGGCTGCACATACGAAAAAATAGAGAACAATCGTTTTTTTTAAGGTGTATCCACACAGACACTTTTGGGAAAATTTATAGGGACCTTTTGTGGATGAGTGAATACACACAAAAGTGTATTCACTTTGTCACTTGCTTTTATTTATAATTGTATTCGATTTGTGATTGTATTTTATTTATTATAGTAGATATGCTTGTCTGTGACTGAAAAGTGTCCTTGAGAGCTTTGAAAGGCGCTTAAAATGTAATCAACTCAGGATCACCAACTAATTTACCTGACATTCATTTTATGAGTGATGAAGCCCAGGAGAGGGTCCAGCACCAGGCTGGTGGCCAGGTCATCAATCTCACACAGCACCTTCACACTCATTCTAGTGCAGCAGTCCATGGCCTCCCACCATCAGCATGCTGAAAAAGGTTGAACATCTACCGTAAGGGAAGCAAATAAGAGGGCAAAACAGTAAACTGCAGTAATTCAATCACTTAAAGTCCATTGTGGGTCTTTCATAACCATGTAGGAATGTAACCTAAGACACTGACAAATCGGAACATAATTTGGGCAAAAGCGTGAAAAAAACGTAACGTACTATTGTTTTTACTACATAATCAGTTTCGAATGTTGCACTTGTCTGCATTGTTCATTTCATTCACGGAAGACTCTTTACTTATGTCGCAATTTACTGATAAGACTAAAGATGTTCTATTTTTAGTGTCCTTGACGACTTGCTACTAGAGATAATAACTAATACAAACTGAACAGTGGCCTAAAATCAAGGTACATACCAAATCGGGACATGTGGATCTTTTTTCTTTCTGCCCTCATTCCTTCCTTCATGGCTTCCTTTCTTTTCTTGTTTTTAATTCCTGTATCATTCCATCCTTCAGTAATTCAATCATAATTCGGTGCCTTCATTCCACCTCCTGTCACACCTGTTTTTTGTTCTTTATTTATGCATGCATGCATGCATATTCCATAGACGAGAGTTTATGCCTTTCTTTGCAGTTGTTTTTCTTCTTTCCTTCATTTCTGCATTGTTTTAGAGCCACTTTATTTTCCATCTTTCCTTCTGCTTTTCTGCCTTTCTTACAATGCTTTGGAATGTCTTTCCTTTGTTATGGATTCACGCCATTTATCAATAGTCACGCCTCCTGTAAAGGGGACAAAAGTCAATTGAAACAGTTCACACCTACCTGGTACACGAATGCTGTTTCTCCGTTACAACCCCAACTACGATGTGAAAAAAACAACTTTGACATCTACTGACAGTCCAAAATGCAAATGAAAACCGGCCTTCGTGATTAATAACAAGCTACAACGAGGGCACTCGTGAAAAATGTGTCATAACATCTCCCAACTAGGACGCATCAAGTATTGACGAGTTCATTACGGACTGCAGTAGATTTAGCGCGTTACCACAGCATGTTGTTCATCAGCTGCTGTGTAGCAGGTAGCGGGTTTAGAGAGCTAGCAACACCGCATCATACAAACACATTAGCAAAAGATGCGAAGCAACGGCCGCCACGCAGAAAATACCTGGGAGTCTTTTCCGGTCAACGAAAGCGGGACCTTGAGAGCGGAGGACGAAGATTCCCCCTCCAAAAAAAGCAGCTCTTTAGCTTGAGCAGCTAAGATAGCAACATGCTAGTTTGGTAGCGGGCTAGCTGCCTAGCCTTCCGCCCCAGATTAGAACACTTCTGGAATCTAATTAAAACGCTGCGAGCAAAAATCCACGATTGGCGACACGAGTGCAAACAATGAGTTGCATTTATTTTTGTGACTGTAATTTCCAGCTAAAACAGTAATTCGGCATGTTATATTATTTAAAAAATAGAAAAAAAATAAGATTCGTCTCTGGTAGTAAAAGTTGATCGGTTGCGTCCCACTGCAACCGAACCCTCTGCACCTGTGGACACGCCCACCAATCGCCCCATTTGTCGGTTTCAATGTCAATCAGACAATCCAAATCGTACTTTGAAATCGGGCTCTTATGATTGGTCGATTTGTCGTGACAGGCGGAGTACATAGGGCTGATAAATTGACCCACAAAGTGGGTTTCGATAGAGCGATTGCCATTTGTCGAGTTGGGCGTTGATTCGGCAAGTCACGCGCAAGTGATTGTTAAATTCAAACCCTACCATTGGTCCCTCATTTCGTAATGTTCGACTGATGTCACTACAGAGTACCCAGTGACAAAGCGTACGGCACAGTACAGTACGGTGGCCTCCTTTTGTAACACTCAACGCATTTTCCCATTCTAAGAGGTGCCGTGTTGACAAATTGCGCAAGTAGGAACAGAATTAAATGTAAATTTACGAAGAAAAACACGGCCATTCCAACATATGACATCAGTTGAGGCGTTTTGATTTGATTTCTATGGTAAAGCAAACAGTGGGCGCTTTTATGTTCAAATCCAGTTTTAAATTAATTTTAATATTAAAAATAAACAGAATTAACAAAAAAGTACTGCCAAAATTCTATTACAATCTTTTAAATGAATGAAAATAAACATTTTAAATCTCTACAAATTATGGACACAACTTGTCTGAAGGCGTCGGTCCTTTAAAGGACAAACGACGTCTCCGGACAAGTTGTGTCCATAATTTGTAAAATGGCTTCAAATGACTTCTACTGAGCGCATTTTACAAAGGTTCCACCGCATATACAGTAAAGTCTCGTTATATCGATATCGGATATATCGATTCCCGGTTATATCGATACTATTTCTATGCATGCACGGAGAAAATTACATGCAAACCGGGTCGGATATATCGATAGTCCCGGTTATATCGATATTTTTTTGGACTCCCTTGAATATCGATATAACAAGACTTTACTGTAGCTATATTTTACATTTTAAGACTCGCGCTGAATATTCCGGAAGTCTTGTTTTTGAGTTGGTGACGAGTCCGTACGTGATGTCACTAAAGGAACGCCCCTGACTGAAAAAAAGACACATTGTAGCGGTCCTTCCATCACGTCAATGTATTTTGCTGTACTTGTTTGGTCTGGGGACCTCGTGTTGCAACCAAGAGCCGCCAGAGGAGGGTGTCCAAGCTCCATGGAGGGAATTTGTCAGCCTGAAGAAACGGGCTGATTAATTCCTCACGGGAGCTGGTCGCCATTTTTTCTGCCTCTTTTCTGGGACGATACATTGCAGTCCAGATGCCTCAAAATGACACGGAAGGACTTCTTTAATCGATTGCAAACATGAATGCTTTCCTCTTCAGAACTATTTGTATCATATTCATAACTGGATGTGTGACAAGAAAGCATATTCTCCGAATCTGAAGCCATTGTTTTGATTCTCCAGCAATGCAAGACGTCTTGGCGTGACGTCACGAACTGGGGGCGGGACTTTCTGAAACAAAAAATACCATCGTAACAAATACAGATGTTTATGAATCATTAACATTTTTTTAATAAAAAATACATTTTGCGGCATTGTTTTAACTCATCAATGCATCCCCAAAGACATTTTCTTTTGTAAAATTTGGTTTGATGAGTGTAAAAGGGGATCTCTGTGGGGTTTTGTTTTACTTGCATTGCAACTGTATAAACACCAACAAAACAGACCAAAACCAGTGTATAAATTCTCTGTATTTTTAATTCTACGCTTTTAACAGAGACAAATGGCAACGGGTTGAGAATGACTGATGAAATCAATAGAATATCCTTGTTATTAGTTTCACTTATTTGTTTTTTAAACATGGGAATGATCTGATCTGCTGCTATGCGAACACATCCGGTGAAAGGATATGGTGCAAAACATCCCTGATCCATTCCTTTAAAAAAAAATCATATCATAGATACATTTTTCAACAAAAACAGTATGAACAAAAGAAAAAGGTGATTAATGACAATGGTGTAAAAAAAAGAGCACAACTCTGTACAGCTATTATGATTTTATAAGGAAGTGGCCTTGTGACCATCTTGGACCTTTTTTCCCCCAACAAATCTTTATTTACTTGATTTACTACTTCATGGGCTGAAATTGCATGCCTTTCCTCTGTATCCTACCCGGCAACACTTTTTTTTTTTAAATGACTGAAGATTTTGGTGTTGTGTATCTGCGTACTGATGATTGTTTTTTCCTGATTGCTTCCTGAGTTCATCTCAGTGGATAGGTGCTGACGTGTCGTCATCACTAGACTAAAATGGAGGATGCAGACAAGCATGGTAAAATGGAACAAAGAGGAGGCGGCGGGCGAAAAAAAGTAAGAAACCCTGAATGACTGCAAAAAGATATGTTTCCATGTGGAGCGACACCCTGTTTGCCTTGTCATCATCATCATTCTTATTATTACTACCGACTCCATACACGTTTAGTATGTTACGCATGATAAATGTTAGTTATGTCTATGGCTCGTTATCCCTTCAACCCACCCAAAAACAAAGCTGAGGCAAACAAATACCGGCCACCGAATCTTACACGTCTCCTCTTAGTTGTCATGGTAACCACTCACCGGGTAGTATTCCTCATTTCAGGCCACGTTCATGCTTGTGGTTCAGTATTCTGGCAGAGACCAAAAGAATTCTGATTTAAAAAAAAGGGGGGGGGGGGGAAAGTCTCAGCTAGACATTTTGTGTGACATGCTGTGAAACATTTAAGATTTCTTGTTTTAAGGTTGGTTTGTGTTCCAATCACACTCAAATAAACCAAAACTGTGCCGAAGTTCAGTTAGGAGAGGATTGTCCTGTTTCCTACTTGGCATTTTTGTTGATTCCACCACTCATGCCGTTTAACATTTGTAATTTGTTGTCTGAACGTCAGTTCGTGTTCACAATGATGCATGGACAAAGCGCTGGTTGACTTCAGCCGTTTGTGCTCAGCATGAGCAGTACGCTAAAAGCTTCTCACCAAGTCGCGGCCTACTTAGATTATGTTTTATGTGACAAACACTCTTCACACTATAGCTCCAACCAAGCTGTGCCCGAGTTCACTTTCAAGCGTGTTCATTAGGACTGCCAGGATGAGTGGATTGGACCGCATTTATGAACATTTCATTTTTTTTGTTAATGCTCAAACATACACATTTTTGTGCATATATTATTTTTACATTGTAGCTATATTTAAACCACTTAATCTTAAGAAACAATACTCTGATCATTTTTTAAAGCATCCAAACTTAGATGTTGATCTTTACCCTTGTAGCATGTGAGATTTTGACGCACTTCTTCCAGTCATTCTAATGATGGTCCACATCAAAACCAGCAAATGTGAACGTGGCCTGTGGCAATTTAACATGATCACAGCTGATTTTTGGTTGCTTTCTTGCATCTTTTACAGACTGCAGTCAAGTGATCTGGATCAATACTCTGAATTGCAGACAATGTTCAAGATAATCCCACTCTCCACCACACCTCATTTAGTATCTAGTTAAGTGCATCTGTCATGAGGTTACATTTAATATTGGCAGCGCGAAGGGTCATCTTTGAGGGGCTGTGGGAAATGCTTCAGTCCATGCGAATTCTTTATTCATCTTTTTTAAAAAAGGACGTCGCGTTCAAATATCTACAAAATTAAAAAGTATTTAACATTTTCAATCGCTTCTTTTTTTTTTTGAATGGCGACTGCCAATGCGCACCCACCCAGTCAGCATGCCCCCGACAATCCCACCCCAACCTAACAACGCAAACCACCATCCTGAGAAGACGACATAGAAAATGCGAGTACACCTCAAAGGTGAACACAGCTTATTTGCCTAGAGGCGAAAAGGAGAATGGGAAGAAAAACTTCCTGTGTGACGACATGCACACAGACCAGGAGGGTAATAAATGAGTGAAATGTATGAGGGAGAAAATGGCATTCGGGAGGTAACAAGGGGAAAAAAGATTATCAAAGGGCATCAGGCGCACTTGTGGGTGGAAGGGTGGTGGGAATGAGTCAGTAGTGGGTGCTATTTCTTAGCCTTAGCAGCCTTGGCGGAATTTCGTGGCGGGGTGACGGGCCTCCCCGATCCCATTCCAGCGCCGCCGCCGTAAGGATACAACTTCTTATCTGCCGGTTTCAAGATCTGAGACGCAGACACAGAAAGGTGGTTAAAATGCTTTGGGTAGTCTTCTTTGTGTTCTGTGAAATATTTCACACACCTGGAAGGAGCACATGAGCGTCTCATCGACGCTCATCATGGCGCCGGCGTTGTCAAACTCTCCGCAGTAATTGGGAGCAGAGAACAGTGTGACCAACTGCCTCTTGGCAAAAAACTCATAGCCGTCTTCCACCACCTGCGCAAAAAAAAAGGCATTTAGTAATGCACAAACCATTAAAAAATGATTGAAATATGGTGTGTTAGAAGTACACCTTTTTAAAATTATGTAATTTTTTCCCCCGTTTTTTTTTTCTGAAAAAAAAAAATACAGATTAATTATATTTATTCATCATTTCAGGCATATATTTGAATTATCTTTTAACAAAGGATGTCGTTGCCCAACAGGAGTTGCCAAAGATGCCATTTTTTTGGCATGGAGGAAGAAATTTTTTTGCGGGGTATCTTAAGTAAGAACAGAAGTGGGTTTCCGTCTGTCCCCTTAATCGGGTTAAGCATGTGTCAAAATAACAAAGCCAGATATTGGCAAACATTGCATTTTCTTAACTTAATATTTTTTGTAGCAACACTGACGCATCGTGGAGAGTCAGAGAACTTGTGCATAGGGGCATTTATTTCACCAATAATCAATCCAGCCGGTTATGAAAACTGGCTTTGTGTTGTGTATCTCTAGGTACTCGCCTACCTTGTTAATGGCTAAGATTTCTAAAAGTAAAGGTTAGATTATGATTTTATTATCATGGCTACGATTTTTGTGTTATGAAACACTAATTTTAAGTGAGAAAGGACATATTACATTTGTGCCGGCAATTAAACAAGATTCTACGTGGCAAATAGACTCTGGAAATCTAAAATGATTTTTTTTTGTGACTCACCATGTGGTCACAAAGTGTGTCGCAGCTATGAAACGGGGTACATACTAAATGCTGGGGTGCTGGGAAATTAAAAAAGGGGTCCCCTTGTGTCCAGAAAGGAGGCCAAATTCTAAAATGGATGGGGCCCGATATAACTACATCACCAAAGTATACAAAACTGATTGAAATAAACCAAAATACAGTAAAGTCTCATTACATCGATATTCTCGGGAGTCGGAAAAAATATCGATATCACCAGACTATCGATATATCCGATCCTGCGGCATGTAAATTTTCTTCTTGCGTTCATAGAAATATTATCGTAATAAGCAGTACTATCAATATAACCGATATCGATATAACGAGAACTTTACTGTATATTCATTGGAGCATGATAATTCTAAGTAGCAAAGGAAAATACATTTGAGTAAAATCTACTTTTCTCATATATCAATTTGCAATTTTAATTCAAGTCAAATAATTTATTCATACATAAATCATTCGTCAATCAATCGTCCTTTCATTCCTTTCATCACTTTGCTGCTGTGAAATGGAAATTTCTCCACTGTGAGACTAATAAAGGCATATCCATCCATCCATCCATCCATAAAACAAGCATTTCCAATTTTGTTTAGTTACTACACAATCTACAGTACTATAAAGATTTTTTCTTACTTGTGTCTATTTCCAAAGTGCTGCAACAGCTCATTCCCAATATCCATTAAATTCGCCTAATTAACAGCAGTTTGCTGTAACGAATTCACTACCCTACGCAGAATTATTGGATTGTTTCTTTAAAAAAATGACAATGTTTGTTTGCTGCCTGTTTTTAATGTCTTTAAGAGTTTCACTCCTGTTCTCACGCTCCATATTGCAACCATTCGTCATGTTCAATGTAAATACTGCAATGCACCATGGGTAATTGAATATTAAATTATCTCTTTTGGATATCCTCTACTACGACTTTAAAATGCACCGAAACAAATGCAAGGTGATTATCAGTAGATAATAAGTCAGTTAGATAGATAGTAAGGCAAGATGACAGACAACGATAGTTAAAACCTCTGAAGGAAAACGAACATTTTAATTGCTGTTTAACTAAATTAGTTTCTTTAGCTCTTGCAACAGAAGTATGTAATATGTGCCGCAGATCATGTCGCAATATGCGCGAATCGTAATAAAATTGTGCCGGTGCAGTGCAGTTACACCAGTGGCTATCAAAATGCGTAAATGTCATCCCTGTAAACATGAGTAACCAAGTTGTACTATATGTCTCGCCCAACCCTTGGCTCACCTGATGTGCCCGACATATGAGGTCCATGTCGTGCTTGTGTAGAAACTTGGCCACCACATCGGCACCGAACGTGAAGGAGACGCCGCGGTCGTTCTCACCCCAGCCCAGCACGTCCTTATCAGGGTCAGCCCACAGCAAGTCGCACAGCAGACCCTGGTCGGGCACGTCGGTAGGCCGCATGACTCGGCGGATCTGTTCCATGGACTGGAGGTCTGGCGATAGGCCTGGAGAGGACATGTCAGTCAGGAGACATGCTGTCGGGACTTCATTAGAGTATGCTATTCTACCTGAGGTACAAACATACATATTTTTAGCCTCTTAATCAAGTTTTTACATATTAGAGCCACAAACGGCGAAAAAAAAGCCAATCGTCCTTACTGCTCATGCAGGATGTGGTGTATGTAACCACCATGTATGTCATAGGACCAAGATTGACCTGTGAGAGGCAGGATGGAGCCACAAGGCATACAAACTGCTAAAAAAAACACGGCGAGCATTTGATATCTTCCAAGTGGACTGTTTATCCCGACGAGAAAGACAATACAGCTCATGAGTAGAATGATTAATTATCATTTGAACAATTGTAACTTGCAAGGGAAAACGACACTAGTTGACGTCGGTAGACCACTTGTGAAGAGCAAGATGTCGTCGAATTTTCTGTGAATATTAGTACAAGTCACACTCAGTTGTCCACTATTGCAATTTTGTCTGACTAGTAACTTGTCGGTATGTATGACGCCGCTTGAGTGGAACGTGTGGCTACCTCCATGACAGCAGAAGATCTTCTCGTCTACAATAGCAGCAACCGGGAGACAGTTGAAGCAGTCTGTGAAGGTCTTCCAGAGTTTAATGTTGTATCTTCGCTTGCCTGAAACACATAGAACACCCTTCAGGGGAAAAAAAAACACTGAAGAGCAACCAATGATCAATTTGCAGCCCGTTCTGCTCACACTCGTCGTAGAAGCCGTAAATTCGGTTGATGGAGGCGCACTCGTGGTTGCCGCGCAGCAGGAAGAAGTTCTCCGGGTATTTGATCTTGTAGGCCAGCAGCAGGCAGATTGTTTCCAGGGACTGCTTGCCTCGGTCCACGTAGTCGCCCAGGAACAGGTAGTTGCTCTCCGGAGGGAAGCCGCCGTACTCAAACAGCCGCAGAAGATCGTAGTACTGGCCATGGACGTCACCTGCGGAGATCGCCAGAAAGTAGCTCAAGTGCTTCTCAGGCAAAGCTATTGCAGTATTTAACTTCACAGATGTCAACTTTTGGAGCCTTTTTGATGTTTTTTTGTATCATTAAAACTATTGTCTGAGCATTATTTCAATAATTGGTTTAGTTTTAACTGCACTATGTGAAAGTTAGTCTTGAAAAAGTATCAGACAATTTCGGTGGATTTTCACAAAACAAAAGCATCGAAAACAGAGCAGCATCAAACACCTCTTGTAAAACCCATCAAGCATTTTTCTGAGGTGGCGCTTTTGGATTAAAGGAACTGTTAAAATGCATGAATTAAAACTTGACAGAATAACTTGAGACATGAATTCACATCTGTGCGAATCCAAACGGCACTACCTCAATTTGAAATCGGAAAATACTCTGTGCGTGTGCATTGAGCTCACCGCAGATTTTGAGGGGTGCCTCCAGCTCCAAAAGGATGGGCTGGCTCAGGAAGATCTCACGAGATTTGAGGCAAAGCCCGCGGATCTCGCTCTCTGTCAGCTGCACGTTCTTGCCAGGTCGAGAACCCTTGACTGCAAGGCAAAATGTAGACATCAACAACACGCACAAGGCCATAACCCCTAATACACACAAAATAAAACGACGACACGCACTCATGAGCTGAACTCACAGTTTGACAGGTGTGTCATCTTAACAAGATAACACGTTTCACATGAATCGTGATTAGAAAATTCAATAAGATCTAAAAATAGGACATGCACAGACTATCAAATGTGATGCATACTGGCTAAGAGTGAATATGTGCCTTAATCACACACACACACACACACACACACACACACACACACACACACACACACACACACACACACACACACACACACACACACACACACACACACACACACACACACACACACACACACACACACACACACACACACACACACACACACACACACACACAGCAAGGGGCTGCCATGATGCCCGGTGTGACTTTGCACTCCTCCCACAGTCAAACCACACTTATCCTGCACACCCACTGTGTTGTTTTGTGATGAACACACTTCCACTCTACTTTCTATCCTCTGAGGAATGACCACTAAAATGTATCACAGAATTCCCTTGATAGTCACGGATGCTCCTAAGTAGGCAAATATTATGTGACATTCGAAGAAATGTCTGTAGGCACACCGACATCCTCCAAAATGAGTCAATGGAGGTGACGGTAGAGTAGATCAGCTTCTTAAAATGGAGGCCAGAAATAGTGAAAGCGAGCCTAAATATGAGCAGCGCTGTTCTTCGTGCCTGCTAAAGCAGGATTAAAGACAGATTAGCTGTAACACAAGGCTGCAACACAGCTAACTTTGGAGTTGACCGTGCTCCTAAAAGGACACGAGATGTCAAAAAGACCTTGGGGGTTTCGGCATGGGGGGTAATATTAATATCACCTCCTCGCACAGATACAAATGGCAAATAATATCAAAATCACACTGACATGTTCACTAATGACGGTCAGATACTTTGGCAATCAGAATGCCACGGGAAAAAAAACTAATTTAAACAAATATGCACAACCATAACTTCTACATAAGAAAATCAGTTTTTCACTCATGTACAGATGGCAGTGAAGCCAACAATTATATTCGCAAGAATCAAACACACGGGAAAATCACACACACACACACAAAAAACATAAAAAAAGACTCTTGCAAACATAAAATCTAATCTTCACACCGATGAAATGAAAATCCTTACAGAAAAATAATTTCGCACACCAAAACAATCACAAAAAACAGCACATGCCCACAGCCAGAGTTAAGTTACTTGAGCATACCACAAATCCAATTGACTTGGGCTACTGGCTATCCTAACGTGTTTAATTGGCTTGTTGTTGACACTCACTCATGAGAAAGTGGGCATACTATACAGCACAATCAATCATTGATGTATCATTTTAAACCAGAAGAGACACAGGGAGAATCTACAGTTACACTTTGACGCCACACAAGACCAACAAGCAATTGCTTGTTATAGTCTGCAATAAAAAAAGAAAGAAAAGACAAACGGAAGGTCAACCGGGTTGCATAAGAGCATATAAATACTGCCACTATCTGCCTTGTTTGCACACACAGACGCACACACAAAAGCTGGTCTGCAGTCAAAGTCAACAGCAGTTAGTATGACTGCTGTGCTTGCCGTTTTTTTTTTGTGTGCGTGTGAAGAATCCAAGTCAATTCTTTCAGATCATTTTTATTAAGACAACATTCACTCATTTACCCGACAGAGGACTTCTGACGACACCACTGTCTGTGTTTTTGTTGCAAATTTGTCACCATGAAAACATTTTTGAACACAAACGGTATACATTTCTAACAGCTCATTTTAAATCCCAAGGAAGGAAAGTTATCTATTATACTGGTCAAACCAAAAGTGGTTTCTTTAATTTCCATGCCACTAAGCTATTACAGAACGTTTTTAAACATTTATTAAATAACAGTATTTTTTTGTATTGAAAACAGCTTTTGTTGGTGGTTTTCATGTTAGTTATTATAATTCACATTGACATTAACTGGTACCCAAGATGTAGCTGTCAGTTTAAAAAATGTTGTCAACTGCTGCACTACTGTCAGTTCATCCTGCATTTCTAAAATATTGCATGTCAAACATTCTGTTGTCTTTATTGGAAGTGCTTGGAATTTATTTTAAAATTTTCTATTAATGCCAGTATGAAAGGCGTTTTGGTAAGGCAGTGTTTAAAGTCACAAGTTGGGGTATTAATTCAGAGCATCACAGTATACTATATAAAATACAGACAAAGTGAAAATTAATTTATCAAGTCAAGCCCGTTAGATTTGCTTTCCCCTAAAGCTTAGGTTACATTGCTTCGACCAGAACACACAAGCGTGTGTACGTGCATTAGATGAACCGAACACTTGACAAGATTTACACTTGTCTAAGTATCCTCTGGGGTTTCCTTGTCTCTTCGTTACACAATCAAGTGGTCGACTGTGAATAATAATAAAGATTCGTGTCATATATGCTGTATTTAGAGCTTTTTTTTTTTACATATGGATGATTGTAGAATTGATGTAGCGTTAATGCTTATTCGTTTGGAGTGGGGGTGTTTGCGTTCTGTCGTTCAACGATCTCCGACACGGACAAGTACTCGTCCACATACACGGCATAAACACACACGTTATTTGCATAAAAAAACATTTATGTCGTTATTATTGGTCTCACCTTCCAAAAGACGCTGAATGATCGAGTCGATGTTTAATTTGTCCGGTTCCGCCATTTTCTGATGATTCTCTCACGAGCTTTACGACGCCCGGTTGGCACACCTTCAATTTCATTTACAGACAAAATAACAAACCGACAAAAACAATATCTGTTAGAAGTTTCACAATCAGCTCCGAATCGAAACCCCACACGGAACATAATATTACGTATCGTGAAAACTAGCTTAGCATTGTCAAACATTACTCACAGCCTCATTCCATTCACTCTGCGCTCATGCTAACTTGTTAGCACTTTAGCCGAGCAGGTCACAAGCGACAGTGACAAGTTAGCTTGCAATTTCGTACCCGATCAGAATAACAGCTCTCCCGTGTAAGTTCAAGAAAATATGATGAAAATGAAGATAAGAAAATCCCTTGAGCTCGGCCGCGGTTTTGGTTCCCTTGTGCCTCGTCCTCCGGGAACTCTAAAAGCAGGCTGGGTTCAGCTCGCCGCCGTTCGGACTCGGAGTGCCTCCGGTCGGTTGTCTACGTCGGAGAGGGCCGGAATGACACTGAATGACGTTATTCCATTATGAAATTATGATTGGACGGAGGCGTTTACGCGTGCAATGTGATTGGCGACATTGTGTATTGGGGTTCACTAACACGACCCGCCCCCTGGAGACGTCAACCGCGTCAGGACAATAGTGTCCAGGTGAAACTCGAAGGGCGCCATCTTGCGTGTACAAACCAAATCTTACAAGCATTCCATTTGCGTTTGACATCAAAGCCGCTACTTGTGACGTTGCTGACGCTCCAGTGATGCGAAAGCCAATCGTGGCTGTGACGTAACGTTTTAAGGAAACATACATTGTGACGTTATTAGGCCAGGATTTTTTTTCTTGTATATATGACACATCAGGAATGTTCTTTTATTGCAATGATGATATACTACTAGATATGTTTTGCCATACACACATAATAGTTTTTTAGATGTACAGTATATGTACATCCCATATTTTTATATTTAGTACGAACAAATAGAGAGTTAATTTTATTTCATTTACATTATCAATTATATTCTACTTTTATGTTCTGTTATATTTTTTGATGTATCTTTTAAAATATATTTCTGTACATGCAGGTGTTGTCTCAATCACTTTGCTGCTGTGAAATGTAAATTTCTCCACTGTGAGACTAATAAAGGCATATCCAATCCAATCCAATCCAATTGCAATAGGACTTCAATTGTTACAAGGGCTACAATGTCTTCCCCTAGCGATAAGCAATCACTGAGTAAAATGTTCAAAGCATGACTCAAAAGTGCATTTGTTCAGTTCAATTAAGTCTTTAAGTAAAATAGCTTGTCACGGTTGGCGTGGTGGTGATGGCAGATGTGGATCCCAAAAAGCAGGCAGAAGGTTGTGTTTGATAAATTGTATTAAAATAAAGTCAACAGGAACAAAATCTAAAACATCAAAGTCATTCAAACATAAAAATACAAAGTATAGAAAGAGTAAAAGTCCACCAAGGTTAAACAAACACATGCACAGCATACAATGCATACAAAGCATACAACAAACAATGACCCGACACCGGATGGTCGTGCCGGGAGTTCTTTTAAGTGTCACTAATTGTAACGACCAGCACCTGCGAGGCAGCAGGCAGGGCTGACAGCGCTACCCGGTGGTCGCCAATCCGATCGTGGCAGTCCGCCAAGGCTCGGGACGACCAGCACCTGTGCAGGTGCAGGCGGGGCCGACAGCGCCACCTGTTGGTCGCCAACCAGATCATGACATAGCTCTGCATTTGATTTTCCAATATTTCTTTTGGTCCTTTTTAAAAAAATCTAACTTATACATCTCATACATTTAACCCCCATGTTTCCCAATAAACTGTACGTATATAGTATTTTGAATGACAGTACTATTTGATTATATTTTTAATTTTATTTTGGGTGTTTTAATGTCTGTATTAAACAATGTCGTGAAAACACATGAATGAATGAATACTCTCTATGACCCCATGTTTGGATCTCATGAGGTGGTGTATCTAATGTTGCATCCCATTTCACAATCTCAAGACCGCCTTTCCCACAAACACCATGAAACTATGACATCATAACCCTGCGTTTGTCATCAGTTTCCAGGTGTTTGTGTGTGTGCGTGCGTGTGTGCATGTGTGTGTGTGTGTGTGTGTGTGTGTGTGTGTGTGTGTGTGTGTGTGTGTGTGTGCATTACCTTGTTCAGCGACCTAGGCTCTATTTTTAAACGTTGTATGCACGGAAACAAAAAGTCAAACAGAATCATGAGCATCATGAGACCCAAATACTTTCTGCTGGTTTTCTGGCATCACAAAAGCGTATTCAACGAGAAAAAGTGTGACACTCACTTTTTTTTACATCTGAGTTTGTCAGGAGCCTCTGGCATTTTTTTCTCTCTCCCTCTCTCTCTTTTTTCCATAAGAGAAGAAGAAGAGGGGAGGACAAGTCCAGTCTGGTTTGCAGGTTCATGGTCGGTAGGGCCCCACCCTGTACATCACATTCTTGTACAAATACTCCATCTTGTCCCAGTATCGCCACACAATCTCCACAGGACGCCAAACAACAAGAAGCCAAAGAAATCGCCAAGAAAAACATCTTAAAACTCACATTTACAACTAAGGTAGGAATATTTCTTTCCCCATTTGATGAGTGTTGTCATTTCAAAAAGATGTTTCAACAGTATTTATTTGAACAAACTGCATCGATTTGGATGGTAAAAAGATCCAAGGATCAAGTGCTGACATTTTTTAAGAACAATGTTTGCACCCCAGGTGGGTCTCATTTTGGTGCGAGATGAATCGTTTTCCCTCAACTCATAGAAAGCAAATCACAACCACATATAAAAAATAATGGATGAAAAACGTAAACTAAAAATATAGATTTTATGTTTACTGTGAAAGGGGGGAAAAGATTCCAACAACACACTTAAAAAAATTAACGTCAAAATATGGAAGATTGAAGAAAATAAAACCCTGAGGGGAAAATAAAAACTAAAACCAAATACTGAACAGCAAAGGTTACTAAAATAACTAAGATTTTTTTTGTTTTATATATTATATACATCCTGTATATTTTTTTACAAACAAACATAAAATCAAATTGTGGAAAAAGATGATAAAAAATGAAAAAACCTATAAAAAATTAAATTCAGCACGATTCTGAATTAAATACAATGCAAATTACAAGGAGAAAAAGTACATGGGGTATCATAAAGTATTTGCGTGAAACAAAATCAGCTGCACATGTAACCTTTTTTTAAAGACTGTACATCAGGGGTGGGCACTCCTGGTCCTGGAGAGCCACCCTCCTGCATGTTTTCCAAGTCTCTTTGTTGCAACACACCTGATTCAAATGAGCAGGTTCAATGTAAGGCTTCCGCAGAGCTTGGTGATTATCTGATTATTTGAATCAGGTGTATTGTAACAGGGAGACTTGGAAAACATGCAGGAGGGTAGCCCTCTAGGACCAGGAGTGCCCACCCCTGCTCTACATAGACTTAAAAATTTACCTAAATCCAGACAACACCATTGTGTGAAACCACTTAAGGAAATATCCACCCATCCATTCTAATCTTATTCTCACGAGGGTAACGGGCATGCTGGAGCCGATCCCACCTTGTCGTTGAGCTGTGGGCGGGGTACTGAATATTTTGCCAACCAATCGCAAAGCACACATCGACAAACAAATATTCGCTCTCCATACTCATACCTGGGGACAGTTTCGAGTGTTCCATTAACTGTAGGAGGAAACTGGAGTACCCGGAGAAAACCCACACGGGCACGGGGAGAACATGTAAACCACACATATAAAGGGCGGAGCCAGAATCAAACCCACGACCTCGGCACTGCTAGGCGTAAACCACCCTACCCTTGACAAAGTAAAGTTGAGTAAGTTTAGCACAACAATTATTCCTGTGAGCTAGTTCAGCTCTGTTGACGAGAAGTTTTCATCTTCATCCCAATAGAAGACAATACAACAAGAATGCAGAAAGAGAAGAAGAAAAATAAGTAGAAGAAGAAGTCATGGATAGAAGGCAACAAAATTGAAGCACTTCACTTGCTTACTTCATCTTCTATTGTCACCAATTCATAAAAATTCCGAAATTTGGAAAAAAAATAATAAAAGTTTGGAGTGTAACCATAACAGAAATATTTTTAAAAACGGGAATGTTTCATGCCTTCTTATTTTTTGGGAGGACTTTTAGGTGCTAAGGAGTGGTTTGAAATGGGTGAAGAAGCAACAACCACCGAGCCTGTCCCGACATGCACTCATTTGAAAACGTAGCCCAAAGCTACATGACACTGTGTCCGTGCGTGTGTGTGTGTGTGTGTGTGTGTGTGTGTGTGTGTGTGTGTGTGTGTGTGTGTGTGTGCGTGTGTGCGTGTGTGTGTGTGTGTGTGTGTGCGTGCGTGCGTGCGCGCGCGCGCGCGTGTGTGTGTGTTCGTGCGTGTGTGTGTGTGTGAGAGAGAGAGAGACATTTTTGAATGGAAAATAATCAAATAAGGTTCTAACACACATGGCCTAATACGCTTAGACTTGAGATTGACAGCATTCTCCAAACGTTCCCAAAAATACGGCTTGATAAAGTTTTCTTTGATTTAAAGCAATTATTAATTCACATGCTTTAAAAACACACACGCCTGGATTCAGGAAGAGAGTAGAAATAAACAGTTTGTGAGCGCATTGTGAGGAAAATGAAGCGAGTAATCCCAACAAGCTTGAGGGGAAGATACATGGCTTTTAAGTTTGGAACTTTTTCATGGTGATAAAACCAATAGACAAACACTCTTTATTTGGTCATCAAAAGCTCCTCCTCTGTCATGTTTTTGTTGTTTTTATAGTTTGTACTTTCAAAGGAGCAGACAATTATGTTAGCTTTGCTCTGTTATTTAGGTGAAACCCATCCATTCTATTGCTGCTTTAAAAAAAGCTTGAAATGTTTTGGCCAATTTGATTCTTAAATGACAGAAGGGACAATTTTGTGGGTCTTGAAAAATAAAGCGAAATGTTCTGGTTTTAGCTGCAAAGAGGAAAATGTCCTCAAATTCACATTTTTCAGTTGCCGATAAATATACGTATTTGTAATCAAACAAATGCGGCCCCACAAAACTAACCTAAAATAAACTAATATAACATAATATCAGCTAAACCAAGGTAAAATGAAATGAACTAAGCTGGACTAAACCAAAGAAAATACGCTTCTGACTTTTGCCATGATTTTGTGTGTTTTGGACTTTCTACGTGATCAGCTTCGATCTTCTTTTTGTCAGAATGGCATCAATGGGCGTTCAGATCGTGTGCGTAGCCCTGGCTGTCCTCGGCCTAATCGGGGCCATCGTGTGCTGCGCCGTCCCCCGCTGGAAAGTTTCTTCCTTCACTGGCGCAGCCATCATCACCGCCCAGGTATGTTGTTCACACCTGCGCAGGAAGTACTTTCAAGTAAAAACGGGATATTTGATTATGAATTACAATTGGAAATCAAAGAGAACATTGATGCGTTTTCAGTGCTCCCTACTGAAGACGGTGGGAAGTACAGCTATCTATAATGAGCAATGGGGTCATGAATGCAGTACGTGTGACTACGTGTTGTAATTTAGAGTTTCGTTTGATTTTTTTTTGGGCGTATTCAGAGTCATCAGGAGGGCCTGTGGAAGTCGTGTGCCGTGCAGAGTACGGGTCAGCAGCAGTGCAAGAATTACGACTCATTGTTGATCCTGGCCTCAGACCTGCAGGCGGCCCGCGCCATGACCATCATCAGCTGCATGCTAGCCGGCCTCAGTCTTCTGATCCTGTTCTGCGGGGCGGACTTCACCACCTGCGTGGAGAACGAGGACGCCAAACCCAAGATTAGCCTGGTGGCCGGGGTGGGCTTGCTCCTGGCCGGCCTGATTTTAATCATACCCGTCAGCTGGTCAGCCCACAAGATCGTTCAGGACTTTAACAACCCCCTGGTGCCTGCCACGCAGAAGCGTGAAATGGGCGCCTGCATCTATGTGGGCTGGGCTGCGGGGGTCTTACTGCTTCTGGGCGGTGGGCTCCTGTGCTGCTTCAGTAGGCCTAAATCGGGGGGCTCTGGGGGTACGGCCAAGTACTACAGCAATAACGCCTCAGCACCCAGCAAGAACTACGTGTGAGCCGGAAAGAATCAGTCCGATTGCGGCCGGAGGTCCATTAGCCGTTTTAGCTTTACTCCTCTGTACATAATCAAGTGACATTAAAAATGTTTTTGTGTGGTGAGGGGATCAAAATATGCCTTTGGATTTTGTTAAAAATCAAGTTAAATGTAAAAAAAATATGCTAGCATGCTAACATCTGCTAACTTTTCATCAGCGCTTGTACTCAGTTTGCCATTTTAGTTAGCGCCTCCATTTTTAGCATATTAGCCATTCAAAATAGTATCTGTCAATATGGGAAGATAAAATCCACCTCAATTATTTCTGTAATTTGGTTGCTATTTTTTTAGCTAACCAACTGCTTGTATGTGACTAATTCAGTAAAAAAAAGACCGATATATAGGCCAAAATGTAAAATCCTTTGTGATAAGACTTCACACTTTCTGCACTTGGATTGCTATCAGGCTAAGTGTCCCAATGGCGACAGACCAACTGCAAGCATGTTTTGAGGCATTCAAATTTGTATCTGAAAAGTAAACTAACTAAAGGGCAAAATGTCTGGAAAATCCATGTAGTATATTCCAAATTTTTGTCAATTTGTGTCCCAACCGCTAGCATTTTAGCATTTGATTAATTCTCATTCAAAATAGTCCACGGCTCCACGGCAGAATGTAAAATGCTTGTTTCTTGGTGAACAATACGTCAGTTTTCATTAAAAACATGAGCCAAAAGAACGTCAAATGGCTTTCTGTCATCTGTTGCTATGACGCTGTTCGTATTTTATTTTATGCAAATCGTACTTGACCTCAAAGCAAGAGTTTTGTACAATGACAAGGGCAAGTGATGACATATTTTTTAAGCAAATGTTGTCATTCTGTATTCAAACAGACACACATGAATGGTTGGAAAATATTCATTTTATTTCAAGTAGTATACATTAAAATAGAATTGGACCATAAAACTTGAGCCTGGAGTGGCTTTCTTTTTAATGTTTCTCTAGTTATTTTTCTAATATGTATTCTTGTTTGTGTAAAAAAACAACAACAAAAAACTGGTGGTTTAATGTTTGTTCTCCAAAAAGCTCAAACGATTTCTCAAATCCTCCAGTGATGCTTTCATATCTGACAACTCCCTCCTCAGAGCCGAAACATCCTGCAAATAAGTGTCAATAAAATCAAAACTACTCACACGTGACTGCATTTTAGAAAATGTTTGTTCAATTCATTTTTAAATCATGAAAATAGATGACAACTTCTCACCCCCGCCCTGCCATCGATGTGAGTGGAGCCAGTTGAGGCCACGGTGGTCTTGAGGAGACTCTTATGAACTTTGAACTCTTTGGCCTTTGTGGTGGTCACAAAGCCGTCTTTGAGTGAGATGAGTAAGGGTGGCGCATTTTTGCCCCCAAACCAGTCGTCGGCTTCTGCGGAAGGTTCCGGACCAATGGTGTCAGGATACAGGTCCTCCTGGAAGAGGTCCGACTGTACGGAAGGAAAAAAATATCTCACTAAATATATAATATCGGTATTTGGTCTGCTCTCCATGACACGACATCATAATATCATTTTTGTCCACTTGCTGATATCGATAGCATTTCATTAAATTGATTGCGTGTACCTTCCTGGGCACCGTCATGACGATGGGCTCGCACTTCCTTTCGTGGAGTTTATAGAACCTGCCGGCGACAAAGAGCAAACTTGACACGTAGGGAAAGACTTCCTGGAGTGTGATGCTAACATGCTAACCAGATGCTACCTGGCAATCTCACACTTGTTGACCTCCAGGCCCCTTTTGGTCATGTAGCCCATGCCCTTTTGGCTTTCTTTACTGCTGTACATGGACAGGTAGTGCACATATGGCGTTTCCTCCGTCACTTCAAAGTAGCGGATGCTGCTGTCACCCTGCAGTGGGAGCAATTTTGACGTTTTGTCTTTCAAGTCCATATTTTCAGAATGAGCAAGCATCAGAAGAAATAATCTGACTGTTTTCATGCCCAAGACAAAGTATTAATTAATTCAATTCAGTATGAGTTCGACACTATGCATCTAATGGCATTTTGGTGCCAAAGAACATTGTTGAAGTTAGGTGATGTCTTTCATTTACACTTTGTCAGCATCTTATAGCTTCTGGGTGCTGAGGAACTATTTTGAAGTAAGTTAAGAAGGTTCATTCAAACAAAATAGCAATTTGACGCCATAGTCCTACCAAGAATCTACCATATTTTAAGATGAGTTGAGGAGTTTCATTTAGCCAAAACCTACATTTTGACACCACTCTCTGGCATATTGGTGCCAAGTAACTATGTTAATGTGAGTTGAGTTTTATTTTGTAGCACCGTGCTGCCATGTTGGAGCATATGTGTGGCAAGGAATTATGAGGAAGTGAGTTGAAAAGTTTCATTTAAATGAAACTTTGCCGCAATCTTGGTGTCCAGGAATTATGTTTAGGTTCAGTTTGCTGTCATCTTGTGACAAATTGCTGATAGGTAACTATGTTGATGTGAGTTGCGGCGGTTCATTTACACGTTAACGCTTTGGCAGTTGTGAAAAGGCAATATAAAATATTGATGCATTGTATTGTATTAAAGTCACAATTTCCTGTCATATGATGTAATTTCCTGCATTTTCATTTTGATGTAAAATGATGTTCACTGAGAGGAAAAAATATGTCATCGTGTGGCTTTTTTTCTGTCAAAAAACAGTTGAAATCAGTTGAGGAGGTTCATTTTGAGAAAAGTAACACTGTCACCACTTTGTGGCATCTTTTTTTTGGGGGGTCGTCAATCACTTGTGTGTTTTTACTATTATAAGACAGTTAATTTTTTTTTACAACTAATTAAATACCGTATTTTCCGGTGTATAAGGCACATTCCCAATATTTTCAAACTTTTTCCATATATATGGCGCACTGGACTATAAGGCCGACCTTCAATGAATGACAACAATTTTCCAAATATAATATAAAAATATATAAAAGTTTTCCAAATATAAGGCACACTACATTATAAGGTGCTACAGGAGAAGACAGGGTTACGCGCTACTTCTTCTGCAAGGGGAAATGGAGTCTCTGCCTGCTGACAGTCGTTGCGAGAATCTGTTGTGTCTCAATATTACTTCATATATAAGGCGCAGTGTCATATTTTAAAGAAAATGAAGGCTTTTGGGTGCGCATTATACACCGGAGAATACGGTATATCAATCACGACCGAGAGTAAAGGGAGAGATTGTGACCTTGCCGCACAGGTAGACCACGCCAGTGTCTGGATCATAGAATGGCAAGAGGACGCCGCTGCTGGTGTCCAGTTCTTGCAAGGTCAGCGGTGAGCCAAAGTCTTCCTGAGACAAAAACTTGACGATTAAAGACATTGACAGATGGTCCAGGAACATCCCCTCAGATTTTTACTTGTTGAAATACAAGGCAGGCAGTTTTAAAGGACAAATATTATATGACACATGTTTATATAACATAAAGACGTTATGTAAGAATAGGAACAGTCTGACATATCTGTATTGAGAAATTAGTATTTTTTTAAACAGGAGGCCCATCACGACTCACCAGGTCCCACAGCGCCACCTGTCTTTCGCTCATCCTACTGAAGCCAGTGGTGAGGATCCTCCTGTCCGACACCCACACGGCCCGGACCGGCCTGGAACCCTCGTGAGGTTTCTCCTTCTCCTACAAAGAAGGGACAGTCGGACAGTTGGAAGAGGTGAAGAAGAGAACGCATCGGCAAAGGCAAGGGTGAGCCAACGTACGGTGATGACGGTGCCCTTTCGAGGGTCCAGCACCCTCAGCATCTTGTCTTTGCAGGAGGTGAGGATCTTGGAGCCGTCGCGGTTCCAACAGGCGCTGTAGATCAGGTCTGAGTGCAAGTCGTCGATCCTGACGACCGCTTGGCCGCGGGCTACGTTCCACAGGATCACCGCGTTGTCGCAGGCTGACCAAGGAACAGGTGAGTTTGGGGTTCGGTGCAGGGAAGGTAGTGGCTCCACTAGAGGAGGCTGTTGTGCTTTTCTTTTGAAATACGTCAAATCTATTCACGAGCTCAATAATAATAATAATAATAATAATACATTTCATTGTAAAATATCCAGTGATTATTTTAAAGGTCAGTTACTTTTTTAAGCGATTACTACAGATTGTATAATTTTGAAAAAAAAGATTTTTATTGTTGGTTTGTTTTTTGAGTATTGATTGAATTTGTGTTCATTTATTTCTTTTAATGCTTTATGTAATTATGTTTTATGATATTTGCGCTATTTGTTTTATTTAGGTTTGATTGTTTTTTTATTTTTTGATGTATGTAATTTTTAAACATGTATTTATTATTTTTTAATTAGATTATTTATTTTTTGAATTTATTATGTTATTTTTATTTTCATTTGGTTACGATATTTCTTTATTTTATTTAATTGCATTTCCTTAAATGCTTTATTTCACATTATGCCTTGTTTTTTTTCTGTTATTTATTTGAGTTTGTATTATTTGTTGAAAACACTTTTTTTTTCAAAATAATGTATCATTTTTTTGTTTATTTCATACTTATATGAGTATTTTTATCATATGTGAAAATGTTTAATTTACCAGATGGTTGAATTGTGTTTATTTTTGGTTTGTGGGATTATGTGTTTAAAGAAACAGATATCTTGATTTTATAAAAATATAAAATAACACTGAAAAAATGAAACAGTGGTTTACTAAAATATTTATTTTAGTTGTTAAATTTGCCATAAGTGATTTTTTTTCTGGGATATAAAATCACATTCGTCCCCCGTTTGTTGTGGTCCGACCCAGGTCTCTGTCTAGGGGCAACTCCTCTATCACCTACATCAAGCACCAGCACACCGACATCAAGCACCAGCAACTGGGCGCCTGAGAGCTCTTGATCATAATTAATCCTAACTGTGAAGTAAAGTTGATAATCTAAGTTTAATTTTTATCTATAGAATAAAACATACCAAGTTGAGGCCCATGTGGTGGATTTGAAGCTTTTCAGTTCTTGATCGAGTGTAGGACTTGTTCAATATATCCGTGCTTGTGCTCACCTGCACTCAGGAGTACATTGTGGGCGGTGGGGTGCCAGCTGAGGATGCCCACGCGCTTGGAGTGACCCTCCAGCTTCACCACCGGCTCTGTTAAGGGCGAAATCAGCCCGGAGTCCGGGATTTCCCAAATCTGTCCAAGAAGACAACGGGAAGCTCAAATGCGATTTGCCGCGACAGGCGGACATTAACCACCATCGGGGACCGCGCTCACCATGACGCTGCAGTCCTCAGAACCACTAGCGATGATATTGTCGTTATGTGGGCAAAACTCGATGTCCAGCACGGGTCCTGTGTGGCCGCACACCGTCGGGTAGGACATGTCGATACGACCAGTCTGCACACATGCAAGTTGGTACGGGGGTTGTCACGTTATTTTTTTGACTCGGTCGCACCACCAGGAAGGTTTTGAAAATTTAGCCCATGAAGATACGTATTTCCACTTAGCAACATTACATTTGGTATACATGTCTATGATGGATAGACACAGAAAAAATCATCACATACCTATCAATTTAGCCATTGGCCAATGTACCAGATATTTTTGGGACAGATGAAATCTGCCTAGCAACAAACTCATCCTTGTGGTTGTCAAATGCTTCACTTAATTGCTCGAGAAATGTGACTATAACATTGGTGTCATCAGATGCATGAGAGGAGCAATGCACCAACACACGTGTATATCGTCCTGATATGATGAGGTAGGGGCGGGGAGGCACATCCGGCCCAGACTGAACGTGGACCTCCAATTATGGTGAAAACATCTTTACAAGAAAAAAAAAGAAAGAAACGTTTCGAGTTGCCTTCCTACTTCCACATTTGTTTCAACATGATTGGAAGTGTTAGCGTATTTTGAATACATTTTACGGCGAAAAATGTTTGATCATGTCGGTACCTCTAAAAACTGTGTTGAGCAGAGAAAAAAATAAACTACAATATTACTATGACAACTACTAACCAATACTAATTACTAACTACTGTACTATTACCGTATTTTCGGATTAGAAATCGCAGTTTTTTTCATAGTTTGGTCGGGGGTGCGATTTATATATGCTTTTTTTAATTACTGTATATCATTTCACATGTTATTTTCACATTAAACCGCAAGAGCACAGAGGAGGAAGTGGCGCCTTGTCTACCTGCCGAGTTGGGGGAGTTATTTAAAAGTGACACCGAGGATGAAGATTTCCTTGGATTTGGTGATTTGGAGTAAAACCTGATATTTTGGGAAACTTGTTAGCATGTTCTTTGTGCTAGAGTTATCTGAATAACTCTTGTAAAAGACTGTTCTGGGTTACCAAAAAGGAGGTGTGTCCATAGGAGTTGCGTAGAGCGAGAGCTGCGGTGTTATGTTGGAAAAAAAGAAGTGAAACGGAGCCTGATGTTCTCTATTTTATTTTAATTAATTTATTTTAAATTGCTTTTCAAGATGACATGTATGTTGTTTGGTGTTGGATTTTATCAAATAAATTTTCCCCAAAAATGCGACTTATCCTCCAGTGCGACCTATATGTTTTTTTCTTCTTAATTATACATTTTTTGGCTAGTGCGACCTATAATCCGGAGCGATGTATAATACAAAAAATACGGTACTTATTACTGACAGGACAACGTCCCAAAAACGGACTAAATTCATTGTTTTCATTTTGGACAATTGTCTTGACTTGACAATGGCGATGACGTTTTCAGAAATAAATGCGAGTGATTTCTTAAGAAAAGAGGTTTCACTAACATGAATGCTAAGAGTCAGTCAGTAGGCTGGGAAATACACTGGGTAAAAAGATAAAACATTTTGTTGAACAAAAGAGATCACAGAGGTAAGTTACTTAATCGCTATATATCGTTTAAGCTAGTTTGCTAACATTATTCTATGTAAAGTACGGTGGCCATGAGAGGCCAAAATACACTATACACTTGATTGCACCTTGTTGAGGGGAAGAACCATGAATGCGCCGCCCCCGCTGGCGTCGACAATCATGGCCACAAATTTGGGATTGACAGAGCAGAAGTTGCTATCCCAAGTCATCTGGGATATGCGGATGTCATCGTAGCAGTGGTCAGCCTTGGCCGCTTGGCCAAAGACATGGCGGAATTTACTGCTGCGGACCACCTGCCGGGACATGGCGGCGACCTAGCTGGAATAAAAAAAAAAAACAAAAAAAAAACACAACAACAACAACATATTTACTGTGCCTTTTATTTTAGCCAATCAGAGACATGGCCATTTATGAGCGACGTGGAAGAGGAAGTGAGGCCAGCTTTCACAACTACATCCTCTTCTTTTTTTTCTGTCTATGATCACATTTGTAAAAACTACACACAAAATGCATAAAGAATAAAAATGGACACTTGAAGAGGTCCAAAAATAAAAATAAGACAAATGATACAGATGATCCTCGGCACCAATGTGTTGTCAGTTAAACCACAACACTTCTTCCTACACGCCGTCCTAAAACAGCAGCTCAAAACCCAATACAGTATTTTAAAAGTGAGGTGGGCGAACGAGTGAGGGTGCTCTTTCTCTCTCCATCTCGAGTGATGTACAACACTTGAAAATAACGATTCCAGATTAATAACTCAATCAGTACTTTCTGTTCTTTCACTGCTTGTATGAAATAAAATAAACACAACAAAGAGGAGAAGAAATGACTTAAACAACACAAAAAATGATGCAAATTATTCTTTGTGTTAGCCTCAAAGTTGGTGAGGTGTTGTCACTTAACCGACACACTTCCTCCTTCAGACAAACGCTTGTTCTCATTCAAAAGTGACTGCCGCCACTATCACCCCTTAAAGTCTTAATTAACAGGCACAGACTGATAAAACAGCTTCACATTCGAGTATTAGTAGGTATTGTGTGCATTCTCAGGCCATAAAAAAAAACATAGGAGCTGTTATAATTAGAACTCAAAAATGACCCGGTCACCATTTCACAAATGTCAATGATCTATAATAATTCACCAAATAATTTCAGAAATATATTACAGCCATTTTAGGTCTTATATATAGTACCTATGCTTGTATGTGACTCTAAAGTGTCCTTGAGAGCTTTGAAAGGCACTTAACATGTGATGTATTATTATTATTATTATTATATGAAAGTCTTTTACTGAAACTATCGCCCCCCCTTAACAAAAATGGCAGGTGCATGATAGTGATGACAATGATGATGATGCTGAAGGCCTACCTGGTGGTTGGTGGTCGTGGGAGACAAAGGGCCTTTGTGCTGGTGGTTGTCGTTATAGAGCAGTCGGCGGAATGAGGAGCAAGAGGAAGAAGAAGTAGAAGAAAGTTGATGAACGCCGCCAAAAAAGGCCAGCCACGGGGTAGGAAGTGTGGCAGGAAGTGGGCGGGGGATCTTATGGCAACCAGACCAGGATATCAGTGGTGAAAAGACATCAAAATGAACAAGGCTCCAAAAGTTATTGAACATAATAATAACAACACAATGTCTTACCTTCCACGGCAGAGGCTCTGTTGAACCCCTGAAAGCGATTCAACGAAGCCCTCGGGGTTCAACCGAACCTGGTTTAAGAACCACTGTTCTAGATAGTTGGCTTGAGATTCTAAACTTTTGACTATTATTTATGGTCTTGCTTTTAAGATTTTTAAAAAAACATTCATTGCCAGGCAATGTACAAAAATGTGTCCACTCCTGTGCCAGGGTTTTTGTCATGTTCACTCAAATTGCAGGACACACAGAATATTAAGTTTTAGGACTACATAAACATTCAATACAGCATTAAAAACATTAGACTCTCTTCTTTCATCAGAAAAAAAAGTTAATCCCTGTTATATAGGTATGGAGTTATCTGATCTTGAAATGGGGGCGGCTGTACAAAAGGCTCCTTGTAGAAGGGAAAAACATTGCCAGAGGTTTATAGGCACCTCCTCCCTCACAAGAAAAAACAAAACCAGAACAAATTTGGGAACGGCGCTCCACGTCATGCTTTTCCATTCCCGAATGAAATTGGAAATGGCAGTGAATGAGTTAAAATACTGTCCACTTCATGGTAAAACGCACGAGTAAAAGCAATAGGATTCTCTGAATAGAAGACATCAGCAAACATTTACAAATATAGACTTCAGTTTATTGCACAATCGAGACTGGGGCGGAAATAGACGATAGATACGACGCTCCACTGGAAACCCTTAAAAAAACGGCACCATCAACGTCCTCAATGCATAATCATTTCTCTTTGAGAAACAAACAGGTCCACATGTGATATATTTTAAAAAGCACAACTCAGTTGGCCTGGGGCCCCAATTGGAAGCCATTTTGTGGACGGGTTCCACTTTCCATCTGGCACCATGATGTGCAAGCGTAAATGATTTAAGCAGACAGATGACTCGGCATACATAGATTTCCGCTACCGTTTCGGAACCCTGAGAGGTGGGAATGAACATAGAACATGTATCCATGTTCCCTATTGTTGACTTATGCATAGATTTACTTTACGCTAGCGTCCATTTTCTCTCTAAAAGTGATACTTGCGTTGTGTACACATGATCTACTTACATGAAGTCGGTGGACTCTCAGCCCTTTGAGAGCAAAGAAATTAACGCCGAGGTTCAAGTGGAGTTAACTTTCTAGCGACTCATGCACTGGGCGAGAGAAAAAAAAATAGAAACATTAGCATGTTAGCATCCGAGTGCTAATTTGACAAAGTTAGATGTGTCATGATACAAACAGAAGACTTTTTTTTTTGCAAGTACAGTATGTACATTCGTACATCTCGAAATGAAAATCAGTGGATCCAGTGAAGAATATGTGAACAAAGAAGCATAAATTAAAATGCGGACATTTTGTCTCCCCAAAAATGACATACAGGTATACCAACATGGTTTTCAAACTGATCTTGTTGGCGTCGCAGGCAAGATCAGGACAAAAACAAAACAAAATCATATTGGCCTACGCCGTTTTTTTTTTTTTCTTTTTTTCAAAAGCAGGGCTGTGGATCTTCTTCTGGACAAAAGCTCACTACAGCGGAACCCTTTTCAGGCATACGTTTGTTATTTTGAATTTTTCTTGGCGTAGGCCATTCCTCAATGAGTTACCTGAGCCGCATTTTGAAACCTGAATGTGATAGAAACACTTAATGTGTTTATAACAGTGGTGGAACGACAAGGCCTGCAAAGCCTTCTCTGCTGGCCTAAAAATGTCTGAATCACAGAATACTGTTAATGATATTTTGTCCACAAATTCCTATTAAATAATTCCAAATTGTCTTTCAGCTTCCTTTCATTACTTTTCTCCTTTGCGCTGCTTCCAGATGTGTGTTTTCAAGAAAAAATAGACATCATTAAGAAAAGTCGGTCAGTTATTTCTTGGCTAATGGTACCCTCTAGTGGACTTGTAGTAAATCACACCACACATTTTTAAGTCTGGATTGATTATAGCACCACTGAAGGCCTAGTGATGAAATCCACGGCTCGCCACTGGTTTGGTGAAAGAAAACAGGTATAGTAGGGAAGAGTTACAACATTTTTTTTTTTGGGGGGGGGGTTAACAGGGGATTTATTTATTTTACTTTGACATGTAAAATAAATAAATACATCACTATCACTTTCTGCTGTTTTAACAGGTTAGCTGATTCGCTGTGGCGACCCCTTGAAGGGAAAAGCCACATTTTGTTCCATTCTGAGATGAACTGTTCTAAATGCAACAAAGTGACATGTGCTGTGTTAGATACAATCAACCTGTTTCTCTAACAATTAAATCAAAGTGGGCGTGGTGATGACATCACCGATATGGAACAAATAGGCAGCGGCAAGGCCGTCTCACAGCCTAGCGCTCTCGTCCAATAAAAACAAAACGTCCTGGGTGACCTCGAACGCGTGACTTTACAGCAGAGGTGGGAGGAAATCACGCACGCTGTTGTGCATACAAGTCTCAAGTCTCTGATGTTATGCTTCGTCTTTCAAGCGAGTTCCGAACTACTGCGGCCAAAAAAAGAAAGAAATCGAATTCAATTGAGTCTCACTTGAGGCAATTTGAGTCAGGTCGTCGTTTGGATTAATTAACTTGTGGGTTAGTTTGAAGTAGCTTGTGTTTCATTGCACATTGAGGACACTTGGCTGCCTCCAGAAACCGCAGCGTGGCATGAAAGCACAATGTTCCCCTTAAAGGACAACCAACACTATTTTTTTGTTTTCTAACTGACATCAGAATAACGTTTTATAGCATCTAAAATACCCAAAACACGCAGGCTGATATTTTTGGTCAAATGAAAAACATCAATGAAAATGATTTAAAATGTCCCAAAACTACTTCAAAATGACCTCAGAAAGTCTCACTTTCAGAAGGTCCCGCCCCCTTGTTCGTGACGTCACGCCAGGACATCTTGTCTTGCTGGAGAATCAAAACAATGGCTTCAGATTCGGAGAATATGCTTTCTTGTTACTCATCCAGTTATGAATGTGATTCAAATAGTTCTGAAGAGGAAAGCATACATGTTTGCAATCGATTAAAGAAGTCTTTCCGTGTAATTTTGAGGCGTCTGGACTCCAATGTAGCATCCAAGAAAATGCATAAGATGGCGCACAAGCTCCGTTGGAAATGGGCTGATTTGTCTGCTGGGAATTTGTGTCAACTAGTATCTAATAGTAGTCTTAGTGCAACACACAACGATTCACCATCGTGTTATTTATGTGTTTTCCTTCTAAATTCGCCAGCAAGTTTTCAGACCAAACACAGTACCCAAAATGCATTGTGTGTCGCTTTCTCGGTCAGAGACGTTCCTGACGTGACGTCAGGAATTGTCACCAACTCGAAAACAAGACTTCCTGAATATTCAGCGCGAGTTTTAAAACGTCAAATATAGCGATAAGCCGTGGAATCTTTGTCAAATACGCTCAGTAGAAGTCATTTGAAGTGATTTTACAAATTATGGACACAACTTGTCCGTAAGCGTCGGTTGTCCTTTAAATAAACTCTGCACCTCACTTCAAAATAGTTTTATGAAATCAAGAAGACACAAGATAGTGACAGAAGACTTTTCTTTTGTCGAGATGAGTCTTCTTACCTCACTTCAACAAAGTTCCCTGACACCATTAAGCCACAATGTGGCTAGAAAACACAATTTTTATCCAGTTGAAACTCCTAAACTCACTTCCAGAAGAGGAACGCACTGTCTACATGAAGCTCCTTATCTCACTTTAACCAATTTTTTGGCACAAAATTGCCAAAATGAGTTGGCAAAATAATGTTTATGCAAAGGAGGCTGTCCATGCACTTTGACATTGTTCCTTAACACTAAGATGCCGAAGAAGCGCGCAATTTCTGCAAAATGAAATTCCTTAACAGATTTCGACATAGTTCGTCGGCACAAAAATCCACAGGATGTTATCAACACAAGAAGTCATTCATGCCAGACAGACAAAAATGTATCCACTCCAGTGCCAGGGTTGTTTGTAATTTTCACTCAAATTCCGCAGGAGCCGCAGAATATTGAGTCGAATATTGAGCCGCAGAATATTGAGTCTTAGGTCTACATAAACCTTCGATGCAGCGTTAAGAAACCTTTAGACTAAAAAGATGTTAATTCCTAAGAGATATGGGTCTGGAGTAATATGAAATGCTAATGGGGGCAGCTGTACAAAAGGCAAATGCTGCCTCATTGTGGAAGGGAAAAGAACATGGCCAGAGGTCAGACCTTCGCTTTATCGGCAAACCCCCTCAAAAAAAAAAAAAAACAACAAAAGTCGAACAAATTCGGGAATGGCGCTCCACGTCCCGAATAAATTTGGGAATGGCAGTCAATGAGCTAATGTAAAACAATGTAATGTAAAACAAAACTCCTCAATTCACTCCAACCTAGTTCCTTGACACCTGGAGATTGTGACAAAGCAATACATTTCTTGTAAATGAAACTCCTGAACTCACTTGAACATAGCCTGTTGACTCTAAAATGCCTCAGGACTGCGGCAATGTTCTATTTGTATGCCAATGAAACGGCTCAACTCACTTTATCATAGTTCCCTGACACCAGAATAACACCAAATTAATATTTTTTTTCCTTTGTCCTCAATTAAAAAAGACTACAAATGCAGTCATAGGAAAAAATAAAACGAGATCAAAATGCTTTAACCTACGTTGCCTCGATCTTTACGTGAGTTCAACAACAAGGACATGTTGAGTCTTTCCTATAGATGTCACCAAGTAAGCGTCAAGTCCTAAATTTGGTGCGTTAAGTCTGAGTCGCTCCTCCACCTCGGCTTTGCAGCGTCTCCTCATTCTCGACCGTCCACCGGGGATGGAGGAAATATGCCACATTTTGTCTGGCAGCCTCAGTCGGAGGGACAGTTGTAACTGTTGATCCACAGAAGGTCGTCCAGGACGCCCCAGTGCAGGTAGAGGATGGAACCCACCACCAGCACGTGCATGATCTGGTGGCTATTGCACCAGTAGTCAAAGAGGCCCGGGCGGAAGCGCTCGGGGATGCGGGCGATATTGATGACGCCGCCCAGCACGGCCAGCGCGTCCATGGTGAGGAAGTGGCGCAGTGAGGTGGGGCTGCCGCCGCCTACGCCCGCCCAGCGCAGCACGAAAAAGGAGAAGCGGAAGAGCGCCTGCCAGGTGAAGGATCGCAGGCGGCGCACGCTGCTACGCGCCGTCACCGCGCAGTAGATGCCGTAGCTGGACAGAAGGATGTAGATGGACAGCGCCGCCGTGCGAATCAGCGGGTAGCACAGCAGGGTGCTGTACAGGATCGGCAGCGCACCTGAAATGGCAACCGGGTAAATGTACATACACAACACTTATTCTATCCGAATGAAGCTGCCCATGGACTTTGACATTGTTTTTTAATGCAAACATGCCACAAGATTCCAAAGGAGCGCTCATTTTCTGCCAAATGAAATCCCTTAACATATTCCAACATAGTTCCTCGGCACCACAAAATCCACTACATGGTATCAAAGCAGTAATGTCTTCTGATTAAAACTCCTCAACTCACCCCTACCATGTTCCTTTACGCCTTGGTGCCACGAGATGGTAACACACCAATGCATTTCCCGTAAATGAAACTCCTTAACTCACTTTAACTCGTTCACTGTCCACTCCAGTGCCAGGGTTTTTGGCATTGTCACTCAAATTTCAGGACCCACAAAATATTGAGTTTTATGACTACAGAAACATTCAATGCAGCGTAAGAAACATTAGACTCTCTTCTTGCATCAGAAAAAATAGTTAATTCCCAAGTTATATGGGTCTGGAGTTATCTGAGCTTGAAATAGGGGCGGCTGTACAAAGGGCCCCTCATGGGAGGGAAAAAACATTGCCAGAGGTCATTTTCACAAAAATTCATTGTCACTCGAATTCCAGGACCAGGAATGTGACTCTTTCCAAACAGCAATTCCCTTTGACCTCGGACCTCCAACGCCATTCCATCAAGCCATCAATGGCCATCACAAATGTAAATAAAGTGACTCTATGATACAATTCAGTGTATTTCTTTCATTACAATACAACAGCACATTTATTATACATAGAATAAGGTATGTTGTGTGTAGTTTTAAGGCTTATTTAGTTGAAAAGTATATTTTATGGAAACCCTGGAACGGATTATTCCCATTTTAATGGTTTCCTATGGGAAAATGTTTTTTGAGATACACACTTTTCACCTTACACGCTGTGTCTGGGAAACAATTAAGTTCGTAAGTTGAGGTCTCACTGTATATGTATAATAAATGTGCTATGATATTATAATTAACTAAATAAATTGTACTGTAGAATGAAGTCGTTTTATTTACCTTTGTGATGGTCGTTGATCGCTTGATGGAATGGAGTGTCCGGTTTCATCAGCATTAAACACTTGATGAGGAACGTAACCTTCTTTCACCATCTTGAGGAATGATCCCTTGTAGGTGCTTTCTCTGTGATAATTGTATCTAGTTCTTCATCAATTGTGATCTGTTTAGCTGGTTTGATAGCTTTTTGCATCAAGCGTACAGATGGCTTGTGCGGGTTGTTTGTGGAGCCTGATTGATGGCAGAGTTTAACCTTGCAGTCTACACTCTGCCTGTCTCTTTAATGTTTAAACCACCTCCCCTCACTGCTGCGTTCTTGACAAATCACGTGGCTTTAACCGAAGACTGGAGGCGGAGAATAGAGGACAAAAACAGTCGGCTGCCATTTTGTTGTTAGCAAATGACACATCACTCATTGAGGCAGCTCCGTGTGTATCCCGAAAAAAGTTCGTATGCCAAGGTAAAATTTTCATAAATTTAACGTTCGTAAACCGAAAAGTTCGTAAGCCAAGGGGTTTGTATACCGAGGTATCACTGTATATGGGTCTGGAGTTATCTAAGTTTGAAATGCTGCCAGCTGAACAAAAAGACAAATGCTGCCCCCTCGTGGAAGGGAAACAACATTGCAAGAGGTCTCACTAGCACTTTATCGGCAACCCTTACAACAAAAAGAAAAACCTGAACAAATTCGGGAATGGCGCTCCACATCATATTTTCAAATCCCGACTAAATTCAGCGACGGCAGTGAATGAGTTAACATAGCCTGATGACGAAAAATGCCTCCGGCTGGCGCCAGTTATTATTTGTTTTCCTGCCAATGAAATGCCAACTCCCTTAAAGGACAACCGACGTCTCCGGACAAGTTGTGTCCATAATTTGTAAAATGGCTGCAAATGACTTCTACTGGGCATATTTTAATAAGATTCCAGCGCATATAGCTATATTTTACGTTTTAAGACTCGCGCTGAACATTCAGGAAGTCTTGTTTTTGAGTTGGTGACGAGTCCTCACGTGACGTCAGAAAAGGACCGCCTCCTGACCGTAAAAAAAAAGACGCATTGTAGCATCTTTCCATCACCTCATTGTATTTTGCTGTACTGTTTTTTTTTTTTTTTTAACCCTTTGTGTTACATCCAAAAGCCGCCAGCAGAGGGAGTCCAAGCTCCATGCAAGGAATGTATCAGCCTGTTGAAACGGGCTGATTCATTCCTCACAGGAGCTGGTCGCCATTTTTCTGCCTCTTTTGTGCGACGTGACATTGCAGTCCAGATGCCTCAAAATGACATGGAAGGACTTCTTTAATCGATGGCAAACATGTATGCTTTCCTCTTCAGAACTATTTAAATCATATTCATAACTGGATGTGTAACAAGAAAGCATATTCTCCAAATCTGAAGCCATTGTTTTGATTGTCCAGCAATGCAAGACGTCTTGGTGTGACGTCACGAACTAGGGGCGGGACTTTCTGAAAATGCCCAATTCGCAGCTCAATTTTTTGCTGATTTTGGACACTTTAAGTCATTTTTATTAGTGTTTTTTATTTGACTAAAAATATCAGCCTGCGTGTTTTGGGTATTCTAGATGCTATAAAACGTTTTTCTGATGTCAGTTAAAAAACAAAAAAAGTGACGGCGGTTGCCCTTCAAACACAGTTCCCTGACATTAGGATACCACCAAATTAATACTTATTTTCATTGGCCTTGATCACGAAAAAATAAGCTAACCAAAATGTGTTTAGTATGCATTATAAAAAAAATAAAACTATCAAAATACAACAAAGAGGGTGCAGAAAGTGCTTAAGATTGAATGTCTGTCTGTCTTTTATGTTGTGTCACATTTGAGATGGCGCCGTAACAGTGACTGCCACTGTTACGGCAGTTCCTGTATTTTGTTTTTGTACTTCTTCCGGTCCTTTCCTACTACTTTCATCACTTGTCTGCTGTGAAATGTACATTTCTCCACTGCGAGACGAATAAAGGCTAATCCAATTGCTAAACATAGCGAAGGGGTGATACTGAAGGATTTTTCAACCAGCATTACACAGATGACTTTTAAGAGTGAGACGCTTTTGTTGGAAAGTTTTCAGTATTATTTTGTCTTTTCTTTTATCATTCCCCAAAAAAGACACAAAAAAGCAAGATGAATGTTATAGCGCTACTCCTCGCTGTGTTTTGAATGCTAATTACTGTATAAAGTTTTACGATTCAAATCAAACTTCACAGTTCTGCACCTACAAAAAATAAATAAATAAAATAAAAAACGGGAAGTGATTACTGTCCATGTTTGATGTACCTTTCATTCTGAATTGGAAAAAATAAAAAAAGCCATATGAATATGATTTTGTTGTTTCACCTAATCATCTTGTTTGACTAATGAACATTTTTTGACTTGTACTTGAAGGACAACCGGCGTCACTTTTTTGTTTTTTAACTGACATCAGAAAAACGTTTTATCGCATCTAAAATAGCCAAAACACGCAGTATGATATTTTTAGTCAAATTCAAAACACCAATAAAAATGACTTAAAGTGTCCAAAATCTGCAAAAAAATTGAGCTGCGAATTGGGCATTTTCAGAAAGTCCCGCCCCCACTTCGTGACATCACGCCAAGACGTCTTGCATTGCTAGTGAATCAAAACAATGGCTTCAGATTCGGAGAATATGCTTTCTTGTTACACATCCAGTGATGAATATTATTCAAATAGTTCTGAAGAGGAAAGCATACATGTTTGCAATCGATTAAAGAATTTATTCCGTGCCATTTTGAGGCAACATTGAGGGGTAATGTCTCATCGAAAAAGAGGCACAAAATGGCGACCTCCTGTGGCCACCTCCGTTTCCACAGGCTGATAAATTCCTTATATGGCGCTTGGACACCCTCTTCTGGCGGCTTTTGGGGGCAACACGAGGTCCCCAGGCCAAACAAGTACTGCAAAATACATTGACGTGATGGAAGGACCACTACAATGCGTCTTTTTTTATGGTAAAGGGCGGTCCCTTAGTGACGTCACGTACAGACTCGTCACCAACTCAAAAACAAGACTTCCTGAATGTTCAGCGCGAGTCTTAAAACATAAAATATAGCTATAAGCTGTGGAATCTTTGTAAAATACGCTCAGTAGTAGTCATTTGAAGCCATTTCACAAATTATGGACACAACTTGTCCGGAGACGTCGGTCGTCCTTTAAACATCAAAGAGTATATGGGGAAAGTCGTTAAGATTCAACAACTGTCCATATTTTTATGTTACTGTTGTTTATTATTTTGCTTTATGTTGACTATTATGTGAAGCGCTTTGGTACAGCGGCAGCTGTTGTGAAAGCGCTATATAAATTAGGATGTATTGTATTGTATATGACAATAAGCACAAGTTTTGGCTTTTTTGGTGAGGAGTGCATGCAAAGGAATAAAGCCGGTCGCTGCCTACCCAGTGTGTTGATCATGCAAATGCCGCACACGTCCAGTTTGAGAAGGGTGTGGTATACTGGCTCGCCGCCTTCATGGTTCATGAAGAGGTGGTAGAGCACCGATCCCAGTTGCGGTGACAGGCAGGCAAGGAAGTGCACCACACCCAGCCATGTCACACTGATCTGGGACCAAGGGATGTTGAGCGGCAGCAACACCAGGAAACAGACCAGAGGGATGCCTGGTGGACGAAGAGCATTCAAACAAACCGCTTATGCTCACGTAAAACCAGGGGAAGTCTATCAGGAAGGAACTCCGCATCAAAACATGGTCGATTCTCCGTATGCTCCAAAGAAGGGCTTCTGAATTGATATGCAATTATGAACCATGGATTTGCAATCATGCAAATAGAATATGTGGCTTCATCACTTTGTTTAAATAAGCACATTCAAACCGTACTTGCAAAGTACTGAACTGAACTCATCAAGAAACGACACAAATAATTATATAGATAGATAAAAAATAAAAACGAATAATTGACTATCATGAAGCAGTCTTCTTTTGTGCATTTGAAAATTGCATTCTACTACATTACGACGTTGATTTCAGGTTAACTCATTCACTACCATACACGAATTTATTCGGGAATTGAAAATATGACGTAGAGCGCCATTCCCGAATTAGTTTGGGTTTTGTTTTTTGGGTGACGATAAAGCGCTGGCCATGGCCTCTGGCAATGTTTTTTTACTTTCCACAAGGGGACAGCATTTCCATTTTTTTCATGTTCGAGCTTTGTTCCAGTTTCTGCTGTTGTTAAAACCCTATATCAAACAACATGTATGTATTGCATTGTATTTTGGACAGCTGCCCTCATTTCAAGCTCATATAACTCCAGACCCAAATAATTTAGGAACTAACTTGTTCTAACTTGAACTTTTTCTGATGAAAGAAGAGAGTCTAAGGTTTTTTACGCTGCATTGAATGTTGATGTACAGTGAACCCTCGTTTATCGCAGGGAATACGTTCCAAAAATAGCCCACGATAGGTGAAATCCGCAAAGTACAATGTAGTCAAAAAAATATACATGTATATTTTTGAAGGAGTCTTTCTCCGAGAGAAAAACATTGTTGTCGGTAGTTGTTGGCACTCGCTTTTTTTGTCTTTTTTTTTTAATAAGAGAGAACAGCTCATGGAGCAGATTGCTCCACGAGCTGTAAAGCCAGTGTGTTTGATTTTATTCTGCTTTGTTTGAAGTGTTGTTTCTTTTACTTTGTTTGTTTGCACATTTGCATGCCATTTATTAAAAAAAAAAAAAAAAAAAAAAAATCCCTTCTATTCTCAAAAAAAAGAAAGTGTGCCAACAACTACCGATAACAATGTTCTTCTCTCGGAGAAAGAGACCTTCAAAAAAAATTCCCCTGAAAAAAAATCAGCTATGCACTGAAGCGGCTTCGGTGCATCGAGGATTTTTATAGTGGCGATAAGTGAACCACGAAGTAGCGAGGGATCACTGTAGTCCTAAAACTCAACATTATGTGGGTCCTGGAATTCGGGTGAGTTGGAGTTGACACATTTTTGCAAATGTCTGGCGGTGAATGAGTTTTAATGAATTGATCATCAACGGTGAATCCCATTATTTCCAAACTTGCCATCTTATCTTCTCATCTGTATTCACATGGACAATACAGACAACGTTCCACCCTTTTGCAACCATAACTTTGAACGTGTAAACTTTAATATTATAAAGTAGGAAAGAAACGTTACATCAATGCCTGCTCACCATGAGTGTAGATGTTTCCCAGCTCGTTATGCAGGTAGAACAGACTTCGTATGCACTCCTGCGCCGAGGAGACGGGCCGGTAACCCGTCAAAACATACTTGTTGAACTGCAGGTGCGGCGGCGAGCTGGCCCAGTCGAGCAGTCGCGGTCCGTTCAGGAAGGCCAAAGCGAACACCACCGACAGCAGCACGCCGCCGAACAAGCACAGGAATGACTGGACGCCGATGTAGACGTTGAGCAAAAGGACGGCGACGAGAAATTTGTGGGACACCATTTCCACAAGCGAGCGCTCGCTTCCGCTCCCCTTTGTCTTGCCCGAGTCTCGTCCCTATCCCAGTCGGGGAAGGGGGCCCTCCGCCGGGCTCGCCGGTACCTGGCCGAGTGTCATGCGCCGGGCTGGGGCGCCGCACGGCCGGTCGCGTAAACGACCACGTCCGCACGGGTGAGTCATGGGGACAAAGTCAGCGTCACACCCAGAGACACTTCCTCGTTGTTAGCATCCCGGCAGGGGAGGCGGCCGCATCACGGCCACGGATGCTGCCGGCGACCGGCGCGGGCGCGCGTCCATGCAGCTCAGCGCTGATCCGCAGCTCACGACGTTAGCATTCCGGAAGCACGGTGGCGCCGAGCCGCCTCTCCCCGGTGCTCCCCGAAAAGTCTGACCGGGAAACACAAGCGAATCTCGGAGCTGAGATTCGAGCTAGCGACCCCGGGCTACCGCCGTCCGGACGCCGCGGGGTAGTGGTACCCTGCCTCTCCGGTTCTTCACGAGGAATATGTCCATCATTGTCGTCGGTAGGGCAAATGAGTTTTTTCTTTGCTTTGCGTTTGTTGTATTTTCTTTTCTTATGGAGCTGGATTTGAGGTTGCGGTGTCGACCCCCGCGAGGCGGCCTTGGATACACCGCAAAGCCCCTGTATGAGATTGTCCACTTCACCAAGCGAAAAGAACTTACTTCCGATTTGTAATACAAAGTAAGAGCGAGAATTCACGTTTAGTCAATATAATCACGATTCATCCATTTTCAAAAGAACAAAAATCCCACAATTAACCAAGGTGTAACTAATTAAAACAACAATAACTATATTGAAGAAGGTTACGTCAAACAGAGGTGGTTGGGGGACGCAAGAGAAATTTTACAGCGAAGGGTTTGTTTAACAGATTCCGGTCTATCGTGGGTTACTGCAACCGCCTTGACAATGCCGCTTGCCTTCTAATTGACACAGACTCACTGAAAAGAGTCATTGTGACCCTTTTGTCACAGATGGAAGTCTAACATGTGCTGCCAGGGTCGTCTGAACTGACACACACAACAAACAAACAAACAAACAAACAAATAAATACATCAACAAATGCACGCGGACAGAACAAAGTACATTTATAAATACGGAAACCTGCGATTAAATCAGCCTTGAAATAACCTTGGTGTGAAAGCAGAGTCCATTCCATGATCATAAGTGAATCGTTACAAGGCATCCATCAAGTAAATGCCTCATATTTTAAAGTTTCTGACAGTCCGATCATAATTTGATTGTAGCATTGAATCAAAAAGGGAGACTATAGTCCCATAGATTGTATTATATTAAATACTGCATAAAATGATGTGGAATTGTAAGTTTCGGGTAAATGACGCTTGTGATGGGATAGCGAGAGAGGCCTTGTGGCACACGGGTGGATGACGCAGTGTAATCGTCTAATGGCAAAGCGGCGCTGAGGTTGTGTATAAATCACTCCACCTCTCACCCAACCGTTCTGACTCCTCTTGACACATAAGTTGACTTGAAACATTTGCTTGGGTGAGAACAGAGGTGTGTCATCTGTGTTACCCACAGTTGGGCCGAAAGTCTGTGGTTGGAAAAATAACACATCAAAAATGAAACAAGATGAGGGCAGGGGCTACCTTTAATGTGTCTATGTACAGTGGTACCTCATCTTACGAACTTAATTGGTTCCCAGAAAGTGTGTGTAAGGTGAAAAGTTCGTCTTCCAAATACTTATTTCCCATAAGAAACAATTAAAATCAGAATAATCCGTTCCAAGGTCTCCATAAAACATAATTTCCGACTAAATAAGCCTTGAAACTACACAAAATATACCTTATTTTATGTATAATAAATGTTTTATTGTATTGTAATGAAAGAAATAAACTGTACTGTATAATAACATCGTTTTATTTACCTTTGTGATGGTCGTTGATGTAGTTGCCTCTTGATGATATCCAAGTGAAGTTGCCGTGCTTTCTCTGTGATAATACCTTCACTCACACTGTCCCCTGCTAGCTGTTTTTCGGTAATCCAAATTAACAGAAGTTTTTCAACCTCTTCTATTGCCTGAGACCGTTGCTGAGACAACACGGAAATACCCTTAGCCACACAACGCACCCTTAATAGCTTCATTGTTCTTAAGGATGGTAGCAATGCTAAGTCACACAAACGCACACCTCGCTGACCGTAATTTTCTTTTGTGTCCTCTTCGGCGTAACACTAACCTGTGGTGGGGTCTTTTTCGGTGCCAAAATAGCAAAAGTACTCCACTCGATATCAAACCACGTCCGCACTCAACGAAAGGGGGTGACAAAAACTAGTCTGCCAGCCACCGTGTCGCTGTTCGACCATGTGGTTTGGTTTGTCCGCCGAAAACGAGTTCGTAACACAAGACTATATGCTCGCGAATTTAATGTTCGTGAGCTAAAGTGTTCGTAAGATGAGGTATCACTGTACTTGCGCACAATCACACAATATAGCAGTCTTCGGGGTGATTTTTGAAGGTGATTGGGACCAATCATAGACGCCAGCGGGATGCATCAAAAAAGAAGGCAATGGTGAAAGCCTAAATTGCCCACTCAAAAAAAAAAATGTTGCTTTATAACCTTAAAGAAACTGATGACAAGAGTAACTTCAGAGGAAAGACGGTGCATGGTCTCAGTTACTGTTAACAGGAACACCAACCCCCAGCCGACTCTCTGCTGGTTATGAGACCACTATCACACGCCCCCTCACGACAAAATTTTGTCTTTAAAACAATGAGTTCAGCCAACTGCGGCACAGTTTGATACATTCATCCGTCCGTCTTGTAGAACTTTTAGCGGCATAGAAAAGAACAACAAAGGTGAGTCTTCAAGAATGCTATTGATAGTTCAAGTTGGCAGGAATTTGTGTGGGTGTGTGTCTAGTGTATCGTTATGTCGTTATGTCAAGCAAATTGATCAATAAATCTGTCTGAACTAACTAAATAAATAAATAGATGAATACATAAATAAATATTATTTCTGCCTCCTAGTCAAGTTGAAACAACTTTTCTCATTGTCATCAGAAGTCACATGTTCGAGTTTAAATAGAGTCCCAGATTGCCCTGGGGGCCAGGCGGGGTATCAAGAAAGTCAGTCTACGTTAAATTTCCAGCAAGTCGAGTCATGTCATTTACTTTGGTGAGCCATGTCAGAGCTCAAGGCTCCTCTTTTAAATCCATCAACATAACCGTCATAAAGCTCAATGTTAGAAACGGCGCGGGACAATCCTGTCAGGAAAGCAAGACGACTCAACCAGCCGGTTTTACAAAGAATTCCAGGAATGCTACGTACACATCATGCATATTTAATCAAGACATGAAAATGGTGTTCCAAATAGACACCGTTTGTCTTGAAACAGAACGAATGCATTTTCCTTGTGTGTCTGTTTTTCAGATCAAACAAATAGTGTGCTTCCAAGGCAACACCAAGATGTTTCTATTAAAGATGTGTGCGTTCCTTGCACTGTTCCTGCCCCCAAGCACATACCAGTCCTGCACAACAGGCTCCCCCAAGGAGTGTCTCAAGGCAGACATGGCTCCAGGTACCAATCTGGCCGGGGAAGGCTTTGATATCACAGAGATGAAGAGAAAAGGAGCGTTTGTTCTGGATATGAATCGGTGGAAACGTAAGGACAAGACATGCACTCTATGTAGCAACCTCTTCCTGGAGAAGGTGAAGCAAAAGGTTCCTCTGTCCGTGGTGGACTGGAGGCCAAAGCAGTCCTGTAGCTACAAGGTGGCCAGCACCATTCACCGGTCAAGTGAGGCTTTTGTCGACTCCATCACCTCGACAGTGGAAAACGACTGGAAATCCAGTCTGGAATTAAATGTGAAGGATTACGGGGCAAAAGTCATGATGGGAGGCACCTGGTCAAAAATGGCACAGTATGCAATGGAGAAATCAAAGAGTGACAAGTACAACTTTGCCAGTCAAAAAATCTCCTGCGAGTACTACAGGTAACAAGGTGGAGAATTTCTGTATTTAAGGTGTTGCCTTTCCAGCAGCTCCTGTATTTTGTTTTTCTACTTCTTCCCTTTCTTTCCTCTTCCTTCCATAACTTTGCTGCTGTGAAATGTAAATGTAATTTTTTTTGCGTTTTGGTGTCTATAGCTACCGAGTGTCCAACAAGGCTCAACTGCACAGTGAATTTCGAACGGCGCTGAAGGAGCTCCCAAAAACCTACAGCCCTCAGCACAAGCAACATTTTTACAGACTGATCGGCAACTTTGGCACCCACTACATCACAAAGGTAGCAAATCCGTACAACACGGACGACAAAAACCAATTGAAATAAAATCGTGTTTTTTTTGAATCAAGGTGAAACTGGGAGGGTCCGTCCAATCCGTGACCAGCATCAAGCAGTGTCAGGCAAGCCTGCAAGGCCTCAGCGTGGACGAGGTGAATATGTGCCTGCAGGCCGAGGCTTCCGCCACCATTATAGCAACTTCAGACACCGAGTTCAAGCACTGCAAGAGCGACATCGACAAAACAGAGAGCAAGGCAGACTTCTCTAACCTCTTCAATGAAAGGTAGTGCGCTCTCGGTCAAGCAGACATCTCCCCCAAACGCTTGGTTTAACTCATTCACTGCCATTCACAAATTTATTCGGGCATTATAAACCAATACGTTTGTATTGCATTGTATTTTGGACCGCCGCCCTCATTTCAAGCTCATTAACTCCAGACCCATATAATTTTGGAAATAACTTTGAGTTGAGGCATTTCATTGGCATAAAAATAGAAAATTGGTGCTATCCTGAGGCATTTTTGAGTCACCAGGCTATGTCAAAGTGAGTTCAAGAGTTACATTTATGGGAAATATATTGCTTTGTCACCATCTCGTGGCATCAAGGAAGGAACCAAGTTGGAGTGAATTGAGTTTTGTTTAGAGGACATTAAATCATTGACTGCCATTCGCAAATGTATTCGGAATTGAGAATATGACGTGGAGCATCATTCCCGAATTTGTTTGGGTTTTGGTTTTTCTTGTGGGGATGCCCATAAAGCGCTGGTCAGACCTCTCGCAATGTTTCCCTCCCGCAAGGGGGCAGCATTTGCCTTTTGTACCGCTCACTTGCCCTCACATTACTTCAGACCACACAGTATAACCTAGGAATTAACTTTTTTTTCTGATGAAAGAAAAGAGTCTAAGGTTTCTAATGCTGTATTGAATGTTTCTGTCGTCCTAAAACTCAATATTTTGTAGGTATTGCAATTCGAGTGACAATGACAAGACCCTGGCACTGGAGTGGACACATTTTTGCACATATCTGGCAATGAATGAGTTAACCCAGCCATTTCTCAAAAAGAAACTTTTTGGAGGTTCTTGCCGTTTTTATCGGATCAGTCACATCCTCAGATAACCATTCGTTATTTGCCAAAACAAAACACATTCAATTTGCACCTACCAGGCAAGAATAAATGATCTCACCTTATACGCAAGTCTTCCCCGACAGGTTGACAGATATAAAGGGAGGTCACACCACAGAAATGGACCTCCTGTTCTCTGCCGAAAAAGATCCATCCGCCTACAAGGAATGGCTGAACACGCTGCCTCACCATCCCGAGATTATATCCTATTCCCTGGAGTCTCTACATGAGCTGCTGCCGACTAACAGTCCTGTTCGAAAGAACCTGCGCTTGGCCATCAGCCACTACATCCTGGAACGGACTTTGATGAGGAACTGTAGCGGGAGCTGTCGCGCCGGCATCAGTGGCGATTCCCAGGACCCTTGCGCATGCCAGTGCCACAACAAACATGCCGTTAATGCGGACTGCTGTCCAACCCGTAGGGGCATGGCCCGCGTCATCATCACCGTCCAACGGGCTTCGGGTCTTTGGGGCGATCATACTACAGCCACTGATGGCTACGTCAAGGTGATTTTCAACAAACGAGAGCAGCGTTCGCCCGTCATTTACAACAATAACAACCCCCGCTGGGGCACCGTCGTGGATTTAGGCACTCAGGACTTGTCGGTGAACCCCAAAGTCAGATTTGAGGTTTGGGATCAGGACAACGACTGGGATGACGACTTGCTGGGGAAATGCGAGCAAGTACTGACGGAAGGGGTGAAGACGGATGTGTGCGCTATGGCCCATGCAAGATTTTTCTACAAGTTGGATGTGGAATGCGCACCTAGTCTGGGCGGTAGGTTGTGCACCAACTATAAGCCTTCACCCATGAGTCAAAGTTTGATGAGCTTGTACATGTCCCGCCATGCCCATCCTTTTTCGCAAGCTACCTTGCAAAAAATGGGCATCTTTGTTAACAATTGGAGCACAAAGACGAACCGGAGTGTCAATGACGTGCTTTAAACAACCAAATTGGAAAAGCCGAGGAGGCATTGCGCCAATTAAAGTTGATTTTTGCCAATTTGTTTGTTTGCCACTGGTTATTTTGGTGCGTTCAGCTCACTGTAATAGACATCTAGAAACTAAATTGCTTGCAGCAACGTGACAGGAAGTGCTTGCATTTCCTGTGAACAAATGAGGTGTCAATGAGCGATGTGTTCAAGCAAACGTCGTGTGAAATGTTAAGTCTCTAGGTATTAAATTGGGGAGATTGAATCAATACAAAGGCAGTGTGTGTTTTGTCCATATTTATTTTATCATACATCACCACTCATTGCGTCACTTTCACTTTGACCAGTGAGTGAATGCTAAAATGTCTGTTACGTATAAAGATTACGAAAATATAACACACAGACTAAAAAAAAAAAAAAAAAAAAAAAAAATACAAATCAGTGAAAGAGAAACAATCCACCTGTAAACCAGCAGGACGTTTGAATCAACCTGACAAAGAGAGATAATAAAAAATATACTAGTAAGGAAATTAAAGAAAACCTTTGAGGTAATGTACAAATAGGAAATCATGAGATTAAACTTAATTTGGGCTTTACTATTATGGTAGGGATAGGCAACTGGTTGGCCATGGTCCACATGTGGCCTTCAGCCACACTGAGTGACCTCTTGAATAACTCATTCACTGCCATTTCCAAATTTATTCAGGAATTGAAAATATGATGCGTAGTGCCATTCCCGAATTTGTATGGGTTTTGGTTTTTCTTGTGGGGGGGGCCAATAAAGTGCTAGTCAGACCTCTGGCAATGTTTTTCCATTTCATGAGGGAGCAGGAATTGCCTTTTGTACAGCTGCACTTGCACCTCATATTACTCCTGACAAATATAACTTTTCTTTTCTAATGAAAGAAGAGAGTCAAAGGTTTCTAACGCCGCTTTGAAGGTTTATGTAGTCCTAAAAGTCAATATTCTGGACTGGACACATTTTTTTTGCACATGACTGGCAGTGAATGAGTTAATGAAAAATAAATATGAGGAAAAAAACAGTGAAAATTTGAGTGGAGAAATTTGTAAACACATTTCCTTGACGACAGTGGATCCTCCATACTCACGGTTCGACAACCACTGATTTACCTGGTGGCAAACGTATTATTTTTTGGTGAAGGGTGTTGAGGGGGGGTAATGAGATTTTTTTTAAAAATGGAAAACAGCGATTGGAAGTTCAGTGTTTTATTTTTTTAATTAGTAGATGGGATTTTACTTGCATCATGATTTTCCACCCACGAGGCTTCCAAAGCGCTTCACACTGACTTCTTATTTATGTACCGATGATGCAGAATCAGGGGTAACGGGGGTCCGGTGACTTCCGCAATTTGACATGGCCACATGGGTAGGGGATTGAACACACAATTTAGGGGTTGGGATACTTGTACTGAGCTGTACCACCCCATGAAACTCCAAATTGATTTCAATGGCAGTCCATTATACTTGTGTTTTTGCCATTTCAGACCCAGTAAATATTATGTCCATGTTTAAAACCATATTTTTGTGACCAATCTAGTAGCACATATTATAAATTGTGGGCTCCCACCACCATCAAAGTTGCCCATCCCTGTATTTGGGGTTGATTGTCTCATTGTCGAATAACGCCCATTCTTACCTCGGTATCCACCACCAAGAGGTCCGGTACCTACACCGTACTTGGACGCTTTTGCTCCTGCGATTCACAGTGCAAAAAGGTATGAAATGTGTTTGTTTGTTTATATAGAAGCTTTTTCTGTCATTTTTCTACAATATCAGGAAGTTGCTGGTGAAAGAGGAAGTTGGACTAGTGTCCCGCTTACCCAATGCATCTTGACTTGGGCCAAGTGGCTGTGCAAGGTAGCCTTGGTAAACAGATACAAAGCATTTAGTGACCCTGATGTTACATGAAATGAAAATATAAATCAAACTTTTAATTCTTTGCATGAGCCCATATACTTGATTTCAAAAGCAGTGTGAGAGAATTGAATACACAGAACATAAACATGATATGGTGGGAGGAGAGAAGAGTGAGAAAAGTCACCTGCTTGTGGAGCTCCATATGCCGAACCTGAAAATACACAAAACATAATTCTGGTCAAAAATGTGCTTTGATTTGACCTTCTTTAGTCCCGATGCAAAATTGGACAATTTTGAGTGATGCCCCAATATCATGCATTAATTAGATTTGATTAATCTTACTATACGTTGTTATGGTATTTTCCGGCATATAAGGCGCACTGGAGTAAAAGGCTCACCCCAAATGAATGAAATAAAATTTCTAAACATAATATAGAAGTTTCCCAAATATTTTGCACGCCACAATATAAGGGTAGCGCCTTATATAGTATATGCTGGGGTTACATACTACTTCTATAAGAGGAAATGTTTACAAGACCTGTTATGGCTCAATATGACTTCACATATAACGCACAACTGCGTATAAGGTGCAAAGTCTTCTTTTGAAGAAAAATCAAGCCTTTTAGGTGTGTCTTATCCACCATAAAATACAGTACTCAAATGGAGTGATTCCACTCGAAAGCGGCTTTTGTTGCGTGATGACCGGACCGGGGTCCAGGAGCCTCAGATGTCCTTGTTAAAAGAAAAATGTCATAGCAGGGAAATGCAAAGTTGTCAATTTAGCCACGAGCGATGAGCGGGCTCCCTCTAGTGGCAATAAAAGTGAACATTGAGTAAAATGTTCCAACCGTGCAGTTAGATCAGCCTGGATTATTTTTAATGTTGCACAGTTCAGTTCAGATGCATTTAACTTTTAAGCACCGTGTTAAAACTTTGAATAATGCTTACAATCACATTTCTGTATATTATGGTGATATTTGGAGAGCCAGGTATTTTTGAGATGATATTTGTCAAGATTTTAAGAACCAGAGATTCCTGGCTATCGTTAGCGTCAGGTTGACTGAAAGTGTGTCAGATGCATTGGAAATTCGTATTCTTCCCACCACACCATCCTTTTTTCACACCGTGTTTGCTGGCGCTTTTGCTGCCATCACCACTGAGGCCGATGGGCTGAGAGTGGTACAGGGAGCTGCCATCTCCTAAAGGAGAAGACATGTTCATCGTTATAGTTGTGGCAAACTAACACGTTAGTTCAAAAGTACAAAGAGGTGACCTTCAAGTCGGGCAGTAGCAAGCGGAGTGCCTCCATAAGGGTCCTGGGGTGCTCCTACTGGTGCTGCGCCTCCTAAAGGATGAAAACAAACTCCCATGGTCCTATAATTCACGAGTGGATGCATTTGTATGATCATAACAAGTCAAGTATTCTTACCATACTTGGCAGCAGCTGGGTCCAATCCTGCACTGAGTCCTCCTGGAAGAACAGATAAGGTCCTCAATGTAAGTTATTCAGAATCAGAATCAGAATACCTTTATTCGTCCCGCAATGGGGAAATTTGCAAATTTTATACACAGACAGTAATAGTGCATATAGACACAATTTAATTGCTTCATGTCTTACCATATGGTACCTGAGGCTGGCCAGCATAGCGTCCAGTACCTAGAGCTGCAACATTGAGAAGAGGGGGTGAGGGGAAACTGGCCATTTATTATCTGGTTTGGTTGTGCATTTTGAGCTGAAGTGGCACAGCAACCTTTTTTTCCTCCTGTGAAAAGTAATTACATTGGAGATGCGAGAATTCCTTCCAAATGCAGTGGAAAATAATTTATATTACATTCATTTTCTGGAGGAAACAAATAAAATTCACGAAAAAATTATTACAAGACGCTTGACCTTATTAAAAAAACAAATGGGACTTTTGAAACAGTTACACCCAGTGGACACACGTACAAACTGCACCCTTATTCCTAGTGTACTACAATACAATATAATAATACGTAATAATAATAATAATACATTCAATTTCTAAGCGCCTTTCAAAACTCTCAAGGTCACTTTACAGTCACAAAATCGTTTTTTTCTGCGGGTGAGCAGCGGCAGCCACATGCCAATTCATTTATAAGCGTCTTTCAACACTCTCAAGGAATACATATTGATTTATATAGCGCTTAAACAACAGCTGAAACTGTACCAAGGCGCTTAACATGGAGAGAAACCTCATCTGTTTAAAATTGCAATTACGGTTTAGTTTAAATCAGCATTTTACTATTTATCTTTTATTTATGGTTTTATTGTTCTGTGTATTGTTCTTTTAATTGTAAAGTGTCCTTGGGTGTTCTGAAAGGCACTTGGAAATAAAGTGTATTATTTATTATTATTATTATAGAATACCGGTCATAATTAATGCATGAAATCTTTATTTATAGATTTCCCCTATTTAAATTCATTATTATATCTTTTTTGTACTCACCATCTCCGTACGGGTTTGCGTAACCATTTCCATAACCTGCCAAAAGATGTGACAAAAATAGTAGTACAAAGTCAAATAAATATCTACATTTTTAGGTTCATCTTTGGTTTGACATTTTCTTACCGAGGCCATTGCCTGCCAGTGTTCCGCCGTATCGTCCTGCACCATTAACATAACCTGCGATTGAACACAAAATCACTTTGGTGGGTTTGTACAAAAAAAAAAAAAAAAAAAAAAAAAAGGTTGCATCCAAACAAACCTTTTGATACACCTTTTGTGTACCCTCCCTGGCCAAGAGCAGCTGGAGTTAAGGTGTTTCACATAAAAGGGTAGGAATTAGCAACGTGAAACACAAAACAGACATATTTAGGATGATTTGTTGACAGCTCTTTAGGTTAGTGTACCTCCAAGTTTCCCAGCTGCTCCCAGATATCCTCCCTGTCCTAAAGCTGTGGCCCATGGTTAAACGTTCGTCATCATCATTCACACTCAGATGCTTTCTCAAGAATGTGACCGTGATTTTTGATAAGCCAGCAATACCTGGTCCGTAAGCCCCTGGGGCCACTTTTCCTCCAAGATAGTTCCCTGCACCACCATTACCTGTGGAGAAAATAGAATACAACTGGTTCCAAATAAGACCATACAACAAAATATCCACGAATCAGGTGAATGCATGGAAATAATGCAAAAAGCTCCAAAAGCTAAATGGAAGCTGTGAGTGGTAAGCATTAGGTAACGAGATTCTTGTTGCGCTTTGCCACCACATTGTGACATTACAGTAATGGGCAGTTAAAAAGGGCAGATTTAGGCCTCGCCACTGCAACACGGTAGTTTAGTAACTAACTTCACAGAAACACTTTTGAAATAGGTCTGTTTCCAGTAGCGGGCCATCAAGGCTTGCAAAGCCATCTCGGCTAGCCTAAAAATATCTGAATCACGGACCGATGTTGATTATACGTACTGTATTTTGTCCAGGAAATCTTATGAACTAATTCTAAATCGTCTTTCAGCTTCCTTTCGTTACTTTTCCCCTGTTGCGCTGCCTCCAGATATGTGTTTTCGTAATTAAGCATTTAACTCATCACATTTCAGCCATTAATTGTTAGCACGGTCAGAAATCTTCATGGAAGCCTTCACAATCAGTTCGGCGTGCCCTGTCACATCAAATGTATCAATCAAACTGTTGCTCTAACCAATCCGATTTCGAGTTGGCAACCCAAAGGGGGTACTAACACCTTCTTGAGGGTGCTGGTCAACGTCAGAGAATCGCAAACTATGATTGGCTAGTGACTGCTCTGATCACAAGACACTCGTGACAAGAGCATACTGGCCAGAGCTAGCACACTGTATAGGTCGCGAGCTACATAAGCAAAACTATTGTGTTGATTTAATAGCAGTTTTGTCAACCCACTGAAGGAGAAGAAATGAATTTGGTTGCAGATTTACTGTTAGCCATTTTCAAGAGGGACTTTTCAAGAACAGATGGACATCATTACGGAAGGTCAGACAGTTATTTCCTGGCTAATAGTAGACTCTAGTAAGTCACACCACACTTTTTTCATTCTGGATTGTAGCACTACTGAAGTCTTAGCGATGAAATCCACAGCTCCAAATGAAATCGACGCCTGTTGGCTTGAGTTTTGAAGCTCTTTGAAAGAAGGAGGATGAAAACGAGGACAAGTAAATCTTTCCTTGAGGGCTCATGAAGAGCAATCCATTTCAGAGACCTGCTGACACTCCAAATTATTGTTCTTTTTTTACCTTCTTGCACTTTTGCCTGAGCAAGACTGAAACCAGTTTCCGGTGACAAAGGTATATTTAGCTTGCTTTCCTGTACTTGAGGATTGGACACTTGCTGGCCCAGGGTGCCGCTGATTTGTTCATTTGTTCATTTGGGAGCTAAAGCGATTCGAGACATAGGAGATGGTAAGCGAGCGTCTAGGGATGATATAAATCGACGTTGCTCAGAGCCTGAGGAGCAAGATTAGGTGCCAATCTCGGTCTCATCCCAGAACTGGATAGCTCACTAGGGTGGTTTGGCAAATAGGGGGATCCACAGTTTTTTGTTTTTTCGCCGTTGTGGACGAGCAGAAGCGTGGTTTCTGGCATTCTGTGCCGTAGAAGCCAATTTTTGGAGCTTTTGTTTATCGACAGACTGAAGTTGTCCTGCTACATGATTGAGGACTGAAGGGTCAGGAACACCTCCTACAGCCTGACCAAGACTTGAATCCCTTGTGGTGGGTCCAAGATTTGACATCTTTGGTTTTGGGTCAAGGATTTTGAGTCCACTTCCAGTTGACATCACTTGAGATCCAAAGCTCTTGTCACTTCCTGTCCCCACCTTCCAGATTCTTCTGGTTCTCCAAGCGCTTGGGTCTTTGCGCTCTTCGGACCCTGAGCGACCTGGCTACGGGTGGCCTACTCCAATTGTCCCAATTCCGCCGCAGAAACACATGACGGGGAGGGGGGGGGGGCATACTGTCATGCATAATGTGTTCATCCCACGCCGTCAGAGCAATGCCTGTCATGACATGCACCTTGCAAGCACCGGCATCCACGTTGCCAGAGAACTATTGGGTTGTCTTAAACCCATTTTGTTGTGTTAACACATTCTCAGAACTAAGAATGTTCATGGATTTTTGCACAGGAAAAAAGACATCATGAGGGAATGAATGAGTGAATGGATGAATACCATTGCCATAGTAAAAGCATTGCTCAGGGCCCAACCTACAGATTAAGTCCCAGAGTTCATATAAAGTGGTTCTTGTACCTGGTCGGACGGCGGGGTAGCCCATGCCGGCGTAAGGAGCATATCCTGGAAATAATAAAGAAATAAGAACAATTCGGACATGGATAAAAATGTGACAAAAATGAATTCAACAGCTTACCTGGAACAGGGCTGAGCCCATGAACTGTAAAATTCCCCCCGAAAAGAAAAAAAAAACTTTTAATCGCAAACTCAAATAATGTAACATAATTTCTCCAGAAATGCCTCTGGGGAAAGTGTTGGAAGACCTTCAACGAGGCTCTTCTTACCGCGCTTGCTTCCGTGGCCCAAGCCGTGCCCATTTGCAGGTGCGAGGCCCATTGGCAAGCCTGTGCCAAGATTGCCACCTGCCCAAAAATATATATAAATCAATATTTGTAGTCATCACACAGTCACCAAAAGAGGTTCATAGCTCTCATGATATGCCTCAATACCATAGAGTCCAGGGTTTCCATAGGCGGGAAATCGTCCAGGTACGAATCCTTGTCCAAGAGGTTGGTAGCCCACTAAGAAAACAAGAACTTTTTGATGGACTTTCTATTTTTCTAACAAAATCTAACAATAAAATAGAACAAGTATTTCCTATTGTTGTACTTGTTTTTAACTGGTATTCTAATGAGAACACATTTTCATAGCTAGTAAATGTCATTCTTCTCCCTGAAAACAGAAAACCGACTGTGGTTCATTTTTAAATGTTGTTTGTCGACAATTCGTGACACTGAGAGCTCCTTTGTGTCATATATGGCGATGATATTAGACTGCAAAATGATTTAACATTTGGAGGATTTTCTTGTTTCACTGATGCTAAAACGATAACTTACTGACGCCAAGCGGACTGGGAACAGCGTAATGGCCAACTGAACAGAAGAGAGCATTTAAACATGAGTATGTGTCTTTTTGGCAATTTCAACACTGGAAAAGTACATTCATCTTGTCAAGAAAATGAAACAGACCTCCAGCCTTTAATGGTTTGTTGACATATCTGCTCCCCAAAGCGCCGTGAGCACCATTCACTGGGACAAAAAAAAATCCAAAAATGACATGCATCTCTCACAGTGTGTACAGATGAATTATGTTCACACACATGTATACAAAAAGTAATACGCGCTCACCGCCTTTGGTTCCCATTCCGACACCTGCAAAGCAGAGGAAAGTGCCACTTTTAGACATTATTGTTTGGTCAGTCAGTCCCCAACTATTGCTTCATCCATTCAAACAGGGATTAAAACCAGTTTTTAATCCCAACAGGGATTAAAAACAAGAGTAGTTATCTCAGTTTATATTATAATTGTGAGTTAATAATACAATATTAACTCATTCACTGCCATTCCCAAATTTATTCGGGATGACATGGACCGCCATTCCCATCTGACCTATAACCCCTTGCAATCCGCAAACGAAAACAGAAACACAATAAATACATAATTGAATTAAATAACGAATTAATTTAAAAATGTCAACATTTTTAAAAAAAGGCTCTCCCATACAATTAATGTTAGCTCCAAAAATAGACTGAAGAAATAGAAACTATTAAAATGGACACTATTAAAATTGATTAGACCTCTGGCTGGCATGATCCGCCTCCAAGACGTGCCCTGAGCGTTCACCCCTAAAAATAAAAGAAAACAATAAAATAAATACCACATTCAACATTTTTGATTTGACTTCCTACATACTGAAGTCACATTGAAAGAGGCATTCATTGAAAATGACGATTAAAAAAAAAATCCAGAAAAGAGGCGATTGTGTGGAGCCTGACGCTTCTCACATGCACTCGGCAAATTTTCTGTCTCCTGTGCCCGCCAATTCTTGGATCAAAGCGATATTAACGATTCAAAGCCCGGTCCAGCGGGGTGACTTTTAACACACCGGTGAGAGGCAGCCACTGAAGGCGCTGATTCACGCGAGCTTTGGAAAATAAGCCATCCCACTGTTTACTGATTAAACAGAACAGGGGGGGGGGGGCATCTTGCTGTGGCGGCCATTTTATTCAACATGAATATGAGCAAGTTTACAAAGCATCTTTGAATCACAGAAGTATTTTCCAACTATTGTTCAACTACATTGAGCGAAGAAAGACTTTTTTAAGCTGTCAATAACAACCAAGTATACATAAACTCTACATTTCAAATATCGGTTGAATTTTAAATCTTTGGTCTACCAGAAGGAACCATATTTTGTCCATTGTGCATCGTACATTTAGGAAAAAATAACCAGTGAAGAAATATTTTTCCGAACAGTTGGCTGGCAACCTGTTCAAGATGTAACCCAAAGCCCAAAGACAGACTCCAGGTCACCCGCAACCGTAATTGGATGAGAAAATGGATGGATGGATGGATGGATGGATGAATAAACATTTTTCAACAGTTCCTGTGAGATTGAATGTGTTTTTACTTACCACCTTGCAGGGTTTGCCTGGCGAGGCAGAGCAGCAGTGAGGCGTGAAGAAGAGATGGACACCACATGACGGATGAATTAATGAGTGAATGTGGCATCCTCCGAGGTCTTTTATATCCACACTCCACCTCCTCCCACTGAGCGGTACCTGCCTTCAAAGCCGGCACAATCAGGTTTCACTTAGCAGAAATAAAAAGTTGGCTTCCTTGATTAAGAAAAAATACATCACACAGAAAGTACTGTATATTGTACGTTTTGCATAGTAATAAAACTATACATCACGAATCGGGCAAAACTTTCCTTTTGTTGTTATTTGCAAGCTACTGCGATTACTAATGGCACGTTTTATGTTAAGTACAGTGAGACCTCAATTTACGAACTTAATTGGTTCCCAGACAGTGTGTAAGGCGAAAAGTGTGTATCTCAAAAAAAAAATCCCATAGGAAACCATTAAAATGGGAATCATCCGTTCCCGGGTTTCCATAAAATATACTTTTCAACTAAATAAGCCTTAAAACTACACACAACATACCTTATTCTATGTATAATAAATGTGCTATTGTATTGTAATGAAAGAAATACACTGCATTGTATCATAAAGTCACTTTATTTACATTTGTGATGGTCGAAGGTCAAAGGGAATTGCTGTTTGGAAAGAGAGGCGCATTCCATGATGACTGTAATTAAATTAAATTAAACTGTGCTGTAAAATGAAGTTTTATTCACCTTTTTGATGGTCATTGATGGCTTATGGAAGGAGAGTCACCTTCCATAAGGACTGTTGGTAACTCAACCTCTGGTGCTGTTCGGTCATGTGCTTCCGCCGAAGATCACTCCGCCAGCCGTGGTGGGTGTGTATTATGAAAATAGTGCTTATTATAAGGTTTAATTTTCATAAATTTGACGTTTGTAAGACAAAAGGTTTGTAAGTTGAGGTGTTTGTGAGTTGAGGTCTCACTGTAGTAAAATGTTATGCTCTTATTCGTAGTAGTTGTAACATGTCATCAACTACAGAGTTTTGCCCAGTAGTAACAAGTAGCTGTTCGACTCATTCATCAATTGCGGACAAGCAAAACCAGCATTGTGCCACAAGATTCTAAAAGTTGCAGAAACCGTGAGTTTCAAAGGTTTTAGTGTGGGCTCACATCAGTCGACAAGATGGGAGCAACCATGCCTAGCCAATCTAGTAAAAAAAAGATATAGTCAAGGAGTTGCCATGTCAACAAGAAGTTTGTGCGATCAAATGTTGAGACTATGAACAAGAAGCATAGGCCCATGATGGCATTTATTACTTCTATAAGTAACATTTACTGTATGTTGTCTGAATGAGTCAGCACATCGGTTCTGCCTGGAAAGCATGCACTTGTGTTTTTTTAGTCATTCAGCTGACTTTGGACCACCGCATCGTCTTCCTTGGAGGTAGTGAGCACGAATACCAAAACATCACCCCCGTCTGACTCACCGGGCTGCCGGTTCACCTTGTAAACATTTGTCTGTCTGTGATCAATATTTGCATTGCGTTTATTGTAGCATAGACTCGCTGTTGGAACTCCATCAAGACGTGACATTGGTTCAAAGAATGAGAGATTTACTGTATGACCAAATAGAATCTGGTGGTTTTAATGGAACTAGTTGCTCAGGGAGTTCGTAACAGGGTACATGAAAATCTGTATTGCTCAATGGTTTACATTAAGAAAAAATGGGGGCGGGGGTAACATATGGGCGAGTGACTTCTGCAGAACACTTGCACCGCATGGAAAGGTTGACCCGTGGGGATAAGGCGACAACATTGCTTCCCACAATAACATTCGGCAGGCGGTCAGATTCATCGTTTGCATAACATCACTCACTTCTGCCGGTTTGAGATTGGCCAACGTTGACAATGTGAAAAAAACCCACCCAAGATTAAACACTGAAGTACAGGCAGGAAACTCCAGTCATCTGTCGTTAGAATTTACTGGATCGAAAAATGTCACACACAAAGCAGTTTGAAGCGGAATGTGTGGTCTTGACTATAGTTGTAAGGCTATTTAAAGGACAACCGACGTCTCCGGACAAGTTGTGTCCATAATTTGTAAAATGGCTTCAAATGACTTCTACTGAGCGTATTTTAATAAGATTTCACCGCATATAGCTATATTTGACGTTTTAAGACTCGCGCTGAATATTCAGGAAGTCTTGTTTTTGAGTTGGTGACAAGTCCGTACGTGACATCATTAAAGGAACGCCCCTGACTGAAAAAAAGACACATTGTAGCAGTCCTTCCATCACGTCAATGTATTTTGCTGTAATTGTTTGGTCTGAAAACCTCGTGTTGCGCCAGATGAGGGCGTCCAAGCTCCATGGAAGGAATTTATCAACCTGTGGAAACGGGCTGATTCATTCCTTACAACAGATCAGTGGCCATTTTGTGGCTCTTTGTTGCCTCAAAATGGCACGGAATAAATTCTTTAATCGATTGCAAACATGTATGCTTTCCTCTTCAGAACAATTTGAATCATATTCATAACTGGATGTGTAACAAGAAAGCATATTCCCCGAATCTGCAGCCATTGTTTTGATTCTCCAGCAATGCAAGACGTCTTGGCGTGACGTCACGAACTGGGGGCGGGACTTTCTGAAAATGCTCAATTCGCAGCTCAATTTTTTTGCAGATTTTGGACACTTTAAGTCATTTTTCTTGGTGTTTTGCATTTGAATAAAAATATATACTGCATGTTTTGGGTATTTTAGATGCTATAAAATGTTTTTCTGATGTCAGTTAAGAAACAAAAAAGTGACGTCGGTTGTCCTTTAAATGTACGACCTTCTGGAAGAGATTGGTTTTTAGTTTGGGTTTTTGGTGCTTTCTACACTCTTTTGTTGTTAATCTATTCTTTTATTTGCTGTTATATGATTGCTTTGTGCTCCATGGACAGCACTGTGTATACAGCAATGGTTGTTTTAAAGTGCTCTATAAATACAGCTGAGTTGAGTTGAGGTGACTTGACATTTGTGTCATCTTTTTCATGGAAATTTAAGCTCATGTGTATGTGGGTCTTGAAATGGAAATGATTTAAATTAAAAAAAATAGAATTTAAAAATTGGATAGGGGAAGGCATTTAGTGGGAACTAGGCACTTGGCCTTGCAGTGTAAATCCAGCCAAAGTGACACTAAACATTTTTCTATGAACTATCTCACTTGCATGTCTGAATTTGTGGTTCATCAAGGATTTGCAGTCCTGTGAGAATACAAAAAAAAGAATTGATATACCATAGATGTTTTTATGAAGCGTCCTGTGGCAGAGTCACGCCTCCTCCATTCCCTTGTGCTCACATATCAGTGGGCCAGCTGCACTTGGTTTAATATAAACTGGACGTTCCCTGGCAGCGCGACAGTTTAAAAGCAGGGAGGAGCCTCCTGCACTCGGTTCAGTTCAGGACAGACTGAAGGACAAAACAAGTAGGAAGGAGACGAAAGGTAAAGCTAGCAAGAGACGTGCTGCGAGGAATAATAAAGATTATAAGATATATCGACTGACTGAATAACAGTAAGTTTCGCAAAAGACTCATTATGAACATTTCTTAAATGAAATGCATGTTTAAAAAGTGAAAGAAACGATTGTTCCGATGAGTCTGCATAACAGAAACATACACATGACTGTGTCATCATATCTTACCCAGCCAACTGTGGTCGGTCTGTCCACAGATGTCATTGTCGGTCGCTCGGCGTGTGCTTGCCGCCGCGTCACATTCGAGCCATGACGGAGGAGGTTAGAAAGTCTGTGCACTCACAAAAAAAAAAAAAAGCTGAATTTAAAAACAATGTCCTCACCAGAGCATAAACATATTCTTTGGTTTTGTTTATTCTGAAATAAAATGCAGCTTTTTGGAAGAATAAATACAGTAACTCCAGGACCTTTGGTTGGTTATTTTGTAGCGACAGCTACCAATGTTAAAATTAAAATATTTGGGGCACATCTGCACTGTGACTCACTCACATTAGCAATACTTAACATTATAAGAAGTTAATGGACATTGACAAGTAGTATTTGTCAATATACAGTACATGAGAAGTCACCTTGCAGCTGAAAATGAACTTCAAAGCTGGCAGTCAGCACCCATATTCTTGTTCCTTAGCGGTCTTTTACACTGAAAACATTTTGAAAAATGTCATTCTCTCCATCATTCCTCAGCAAGGACCTGGAAGATCCTGACCTTTGTGCTGGCCTTGCCCGGCGTGACCGTGTGCATGGCCAACGTCTACATGAAAATGCAGGCGCACTCGCACGAGCAGCCGGAATTTGTGCCCTATGAACACCTCCGCATTCGAACCAAGGTGAGTGGCTCCTTGACAGTCCCTCGGCATTATTTTTACAACATCGCTCTGAGATTTATGTCAATATTCAGACATCACTTACCACTGTTGCCTGACAGAAATTCCCATGGGGTGATGGTAACCACTCGCTGTTCCACAATCCTCACACCAACCCCCTGCCAGACGGTTATGAGAACTCCCACCATTGAGGGTCCTTCCAGCCGCAAAGTGATGCCTTGTACTATAATCAAGATAAAGAAAAATAAATACATACATCTTATGCACAAATTTAAGTGTCATCTCATTTTGTTTTTCCCCTCAGCAAATTGTAGCTGCAGTATCTGGAGAGAGCACTTAAAGGCACCCTTGCTTCCAGCGTTACGGGCTTACTAAACCGAATTTAATGACTTTATTACTGTGAATTGCTTTTAAAATGAGCATTTACAATTGAATGTGTTTTTAATCTTTCCTACTTCCACAATTTGACAATATTAGTTCCAACAAATATATGCACGTGTCATGATTCTGTTTTTTTTCTCCAAACATTTCCTCATTAACCCTTTACTTTTGTTTTCGATAATTCACATAGTGGTTGTAGAATGTGTACAGAAGGGTGACAAATAAACACATTGGCACAAAAACATAGCTAACACGATTTGTTGTCGGATTTTTACAAACGGCTTCATACATTCGTGACTTCGTCACACGGTACATATATTATAGCAACTATGAGGTGGTTCAAAAATAAAAGCATATAAAACAATTTAACAAAGGCCATATGTAGTTCATGTTCACAATCCCGTGCTAAAATTAGCAACTCGGCTATCCTTGGCTTGCGTTTGAAAGTTGCTTCATGCTTCACTTACATACGTCGGTTTATTCTTATATTCTCCACCAAAATGTTAATATGCCGGCAGAATAATCTAAACCGCCGTAAGTGAGCTATCGGAATCTTTACTTTTATTTAAGGGTGAATCTTACCGTGGGCGACGCCACTTGCTTCCGACAGATGAAGATTGTCAATTTGGCGCAAAAATGTGCGCGTGCTTTTAGAACGTCGCCTGTTTGTGAATAACTACGCATAAACACATTCAAAACTGTTAAAATGTAAATGTTAAGACTGTATTATGGCTTTTAGTTCCCGAGATAGTGTTTTTTACTTAGCTACAGGTTACGCAAAAAAGCAACAAAATCTAGCCTGATTGATAAAAATTCCATCACAGAATCACGATTTTCAGAAGACTGTATTTTATGAACATTTGTGTATTAATAACAGCTCGTATATATGGATATGCAGCGCCATGTTATTTCAGTTGCCTCTTTTGTACACCTTTAGAATTCATTCGGTTCTGATGTAATAACATCTCCCTTCTCCCAGTTCCATCACAGATGGCACCTGCAACAAGGGGTTTAAATTCCGTCACCAACATAACAAGCACGGCCACTCAGCATCTCCCGTATTGAATTATTGGTGCACAAAGCGTGTACACGGACATCTCTGTACATAAAATAATTCACATTTGAGAGCATGTGTCGTAAATCTTTATATTTCAGTGGTATCAGGTCGATATCGCACAGATGAAATCTCCATTTGATCTCTATGTACAAAATAAACATGAGACTGGTCGTCCCAGTAATTCCAGAAAAGAACAGCTTGAAACAAAGGCAACCGAGACAGGACATACGGCTCGTTAAAAAAAAAAAAACTAAATAAAAAAGAACCAAGTACAATCCAGAAACAAAACGGAAGTAAAGTACTGTTGATCATCGCCAATTATGATACGATGAGGCAGGCCAGAATGAATCAACTATGTCCCCATAAAATGTATTAACATTTGACTGTCCATTACTGGTTATTTTATTTAAGGTGCAACACATCCTTTTGACAAAAGAAAATAAAAAATACTAATAGCTCGCAAAATGAAATCGATGGATTGAGGTAGCGTTAAATTCCCCACATCACCAAAACCCTCTCTCAATATATCAGCGACTGTTGATAAGATGATGGCAGAAATAAGAAGAGAATGTCGCGCAATTTCAAATGAAATGTTAAGAAATTATTCAAAACCATTGGTATCAGCTATGAGTCGTCACCTTGTGGCATTTATGACCAATTACAAAAATTTTTTACTGAGGTATCAATTGTGCATTTTTATACTATTTACAGCGAAGCGAGTCTCCTCGCTCCTCTTTTTCGATTGTGATGTTTTCTTTTAGGTCATTCAATTATCTTCAATGTTCCACCCCTAAGCCACACATTTTCCTAAGAAAATAAACACTTAAAGTAAATGGTCAGTCAAAGAACAGGTCCATTTTGGGGTATGCCCTGAACATGTGTGGGAAAAAAAAGAATGATGTCTCCCAAGGAAAGTAAAACAAAACACGCATCCAAGTTTTCCGATGATTCTCAGCTGAGCACATCTGCAACCAGACGGAGAAGATCCTGCATGAGCGTCTCGACGCAGTCGGCCTGCCCGACAGCCTCTTGCAGGCAGATGGCTGCTTTGCGGGCCGAGAAGCACGGCCGCCGCCCCGCCTCCCGAAAGCCCAGCAGCAGTGTCAGGCAGGCCCGACGCAGAGCTGGGTAATTGTGGCGCTGCGCAAAGCAGTACATCTCCGGAAGAAGGGAAGGCTGAACCCCTCTTGGACCTCTTTCTGATTCTTCCTCCAGGGGGTCAAGGGAGTCCGGATGTTCTGCTTTGAAGAGTTGAGCTGAGCTTTTCGACGCCGTCTTTTCTGTGCAGGGGTTCACACTTTTAATTTGACAAACAGCATCAACTTTCCTTGCCGGAGTTTTTTTGCTGTCTCTTTTGTTCAAGAAAGTTGTTTTCGCACTCTTCTCAAAAGGACTCTCGATTTGGAGTTGAACGCACGTCAGGTCCAGTTCGGATGTCCTGCTGGCCAACTGCTCCTCGGTGGTGTCTCGGTCTCCTCCCGAGGGGCTCGCTGCGGTCATTTCAGACAGAAGAAAGGATACGCAGAGCCCCTCCAGTTCTCTTTGAAGCTGAGTGGCCAGGAATCTGCAGGCTCCCATCATGGTTTCGCCTAATGGAGATTTCGAGAAGGACGGCTCATCCGACTGGCAGGAAACTAGCCCGTCAAGTATCAACGAGTCCAAAAACTGACATTCCTCTGTCTGGTTTGACGATGCCAGCCGGCAACCGTGCAGGTGGTGCAGCACCGGGACCAACATGCCTTCAGTCACATCTTTAATGCGAATGGCTTGTCCGGATTTGGCTTCCCCAAAGCCACCTTTTAGCAAAGCCCTGAAGTACTCGGAGTCCGACCCGGCGATGGCCTCCCTGTTGGCCGAGACCTCGGCCCCATCATCCAGAAGCAGCAGGAGGTCAAAGTCGGATGAGGCGTACGTGCAGATGTGAGCGTGGCGAGGCTTTTTAGCGGGAGGTGGAGCCACTGAGTCGGCTTGACAAAGTTTAATCAGGCGTCCGGCATCAGGTCGCAATTTGATGCTGGATACGAGTGGAGACAGGCAACCAATCAGGAGGGAGAAGTAGAGTGAGTGGAGCGAGGCGTCCGGCCAGGTGGAAAGGAGACGTTTACAATCGGCGGTGTGGGCGCCCGTTTCGTCGCGGCAACCGAGAGGTTGCAGGGCCAAGTTGAGGCAGCCGGAGTCCAGGAGGAGTTTTCTCAACAGAAACTTGTTGCTGTCAAAAAAAAGGATTACTATTATTGTAGGATCTTGACTGACGTGGGTCATTAAGTTGAGGGTTGAACAATGTTTGATAAAAAAAAAAATAAAAACAATACTACTACCACCACCACCAATAATAATAATAATAATAATAATAATAATAATAATAATAATAACAACATAGCCATCCAGAACTGGGAGAACCACGTCAGTCTCAGGGATTGTAAAGTGTAAGAGTTTTGAAAGGCGCTTAGAAATGAAATGTATTTATTATTATTGCATGAAGTCAGGGCCCCCTCTTATGGACAAAGTTTGCAAAGACATTATTCTGCACTAAAGAGGATGTACAGTATTTACTATTTCACTGAGAAACTAAAATGTACATTGGCCTGTTGTGATGAATAAAACCTAAGACTTACTTAAAAATAAAAGTTAAGGACAATTTTTGACAACATTCAGTGATGCGCCTAACATTTGATTTTACTGAACTATTTGTCCAGTAAAGGTGCTTATAAATGAAATGTATTATTATTATTATTATTATTATTATTATTATTATTATTATTATTTAAGTTGTGTTTTTTTTTTGTTCATGACATTTTCATAGCTATCAATTTATACATTACCCAGGTATTTTTATGTTTTTTATCATTTCAAATAATGGATTTTGGCTCGAATACAGTTCGTCTCAACCATTGGTAGCCAACGACAATGCATAACATGTGCATGCGTGGTAAGCTGACTGCATATCCACTTGTGTGCGCATTATTGGTATCATTTCAAATAATGTATGGCAGACAACAACTTTTATACGGGAATTGTAATCATTTGTAAGGGCAGCTATTAGCCAAAGTTGACAGGTATGCATTTTTGCCTTTCAGCAAAGACGGTGATTTACACATATTCAGTTCATCAAATTGACCCAGTAATATTATTGCTGTCCTTGAGAAACAGCATAATAAGACATTTATTGTATTTGTCTTCCTGGAAATTCAGCAGAGAGACACAAAGTTTAAAGGACAACCGACGTCTCCGGACAAGTTGTGTCCATAATTTGTAAAATGGCTTCAAATGACTTCTACTGAGCGTATTTTAAAAATATTCCACCGCATATAGCTATATTTTACGTTTTAAGACTCGCGCTGAATCTTCAGGAAGTCTTGCTTTTGAGTTGGTGACGAGTCCGTAGTGACGCCACTAAAGGAACGCCCCTGACCGAAAAAAGACGCATTGTAGCGGTCCTTCCATCACGTCAATGTATTTTGCTGTATTGTTTGGTCTGAAAACCTTGTGTTGCACCCAAAAGCCGCCGGAAGAGGGTGTCCAAGCTCCATATAAGGAATTTATCAGCCACAGGAGGTCGCCATTTTGTGCCTCTTTTCTGTTGATCGTTTCCACCCAATGTTGCCTCAAAATGGCATGGAAGAAATTCTTTAATCGATTGCAAACATGTATGCTTTCCTCTTCAGAACTATTTGAATCATATTCATAACTGGAGGTGTAACAAGAAAGCATATTGTCCGAATCTGAAGCCATTGTTTTGATTCTCAAGCAATGCAAGACGTCTTGGCGTGACGTCACGCACTGGGGGCGGGACTTTCTGAAAATGCCCAATTCGCAGTTCAATTTTTTTGCAGATTTTGGACACTTTATGTCATTTTTATTGGTGTTTTGCATTTGAATAAAAATATCATACGTTCGTCATACATCGTTTTGGGTATTTTAAATGCTATAAAACGTTTTTATGATGTCAGTTTAGAAACAAAAAAGTGACGTCGGTTGTCCTTTAAGCATGCCTGCTTTTAGCAATTCCAAGAGGACTCACCTGCTGATTAAAGGCAGAGAGAGCGCACAGTTCACTCGATCCGAGTCGGAGCCCGACAGCATGACGTGTGCAAGGACCCCCGAGCCGAATGCCGATTCGCACTGGACGTGCAGATTGTTGAGTAGGGTCACACCTTAAAAATACATTTTTTGAGTAGGAGAATAACTGAAAATATGAAGTATAACGCCCCATATTCTTGATTGACATGACTCCAAACAGGCATTTTTCAAACTTTGAAAATCAAGCTCATCTTACCGAGCTGTTTGACCTTGGCTTCAACTCGTTCTTGCTGCCGCTTGGCCCCACCGTCCCTCTGACAGAGGTGGTGGTGGATGAGCGCCACAGCCCCGGTGCGCAGGAGCGCCCTGAGGCAGCTGGGGTTGCAGGTGAGACGGCACAACAGACGGAAACAGCGGCTGCTGGGGTCCTGGTGCTGGCTGAGATAACACAGCAGACCCCGCACAGTGTCCGAGGTGACCAGAAAGGGGCCGGGGTCGGCGGCGTGGGAGAAGCGCGACAGTAGCAGCAAGACAGGTGACTCAGCCGTCCAGGGTTCAGGGTGGTATGGGTGCTGGTAAGCGAACCGGCGCGGTACGGACGGAGGCGCGTCTACGGTGAGCTTTGCTGCGGAGGAAAGTGCCGAGCAGGCCCGCTGCCGCCTTCTTTGGGGCGATGAGAACTTGGAAGGCGAGCCCGGGTTGGTGGCTTTCAAAGAGGGCGACATGGCGGGTGACCTGCAGGGCGGTGGATCGCCAGGTTTCCACAGCGCCGACGAGGTGTTTGGAGCATCTTTCTTTGAGGTAGCGGCATTGAGAGGGGAGCTGCTTTTCAGTGGGGGCGGGTATTCAGGGTTTGGGGAGCTTTGAAGGGGCGACACCGCCCAGTCCCCGTCGGTGCTGCTCGAGGAGTCCAGCAGGTCCTCTTCGCAGGAGATCATCCCTTCGGCCAGCAGCCACGACCTGGACACGACGACATCAGAGAAATTAAGTGGAAATAGAAATTACCAATACCTTCAAAAATGGTCAGTATAAATATATTAATTTTTCCCCTACTTACATCACTTAAATCACTTCACACATTTTCCAAATTTTGCCAAAGTGCATTGCACAACTAATTTAATCACAATTATTTCAATGTACTTGTAAAATACCGTCCTTTCAAGGTGAATTTATGAATTACAGTAAAGTCTCGTTATATCGATATTCTCGGGAGTCGGAAAAAATATCGATATAAGCGGACTATCGATATATCCGATCCTGCGGCATGTAAATTTTCTCCTTGCGTTCATAGAAATACAGTAAAGTCTCGTTATATCGATATTGGATATATCGATAGTCCCGGTTATATCGATACTATTTCTATGCACGCACGGAGAAAATTACATGCAAACAGGGTCGGATATATCGATAGTCCCGGTTATATCGATATTTTTTCGGACTCCCTTGAATATCGATATAACGAGACTTTACTGTATCCTGCGGCATGTACATTTTCTCCTTGCATTCATAGAAATAGTATCGTAATAAGCAGTACTATTGACATAACCGATATCGATATAACGGAACTTTACTGTATTTTGCATTTTAATTTGGATTTTGCTTTACTAATTAAACATTAAAAAGGTTAAATGTGTTTGCAAAACTATTTTAACAGATAATAAAGATATGATTAACTCATTCACTGCCATTCCCAAATGTATTCGGGAATTGAAAATATGACGTGGAGCGCCATTCCCAAATTTGTTCGGGTTTGAGTTTTTTTGCGGGGGGGGGGGGGGGGGGGGGGGTGTCGATAAAGCGCTGGTAAGACCTCTGGCAATGTTTTTCCATCCCATGAGGGGGCAGCATTTGCCTTTTATACAGCCGCCCCCACTTGCACCTTATATTACTCCTGACAAATCTAACTTTTTTTATGATGAAAGAAGAGAGTCTAAGGTTTCTTATCTGGCATAAAATGTTTCAATGTTGTCCTAATACTCAATATTCGATTGTGTGTGTCCTGGAATTTGAGTGAAAATGACAAAATCCCTGGCACTGGAGTGATTACATTTTGCACATCTGGCAGCGAATTAGTTAAATGTGACTGTGAACTATACTATCACTATAACTAACGACACTATAAATTTTAATTGATCACAATTTTTACATTGTTTCCATAAAATAAAATAAAAACACAAACATGCGATTTAAAAGCAAACGTGAGGAAGTGCATATTAATAAAAAAAACATGAATACATAGATTACAAAACATTTTTTTAAGTTTAAATTCATCCACCCATCCATTTTCCGTACCGCTTAATCCTCATTAGGGTCGCGGGGGGTGCTGGAGCCTATCCCAGCCGTCTTCGGACACGAGGCGGGAGACACCCTGAACCGGTTGCCAGCCAATCAGAGGGCACACAGAGACAAACAACCATTTGTGCTCACGCTCACACTTGGGGACAATTTAGAGTGTTCAATGAGCCTGCCACACATATTTTTGGAATGTGGGAGGAAACCGGAGGACCCGGAGAAACCCCACGTGGGCCCAGGGAGAACATGCAAACTTCACACTGGGAGGGCGGAATGGGTTTTGAACTTGCGACCTCTGCACTGTGCTAACCACTTGACCAACGGGCTGCCTAAAAAAGTGTACATTAACTGGAAAAAAAAATAGTACATGATTTTATGAATGTACATCAAACCTCTCAAGATAGAGGACACTGATTTGCTGTGGCGACCCCTTGAAGGGAAAAGCCGAAAGGGAAAGAAGAAATGCTTGCTGGACTGCCTTTGTTGTACCTGAGACTCAAAAAGCTTGATGAGCCTTGTTCCCTGCCGCCCTCCTCCTTTTTGCATTCCTCGAAAGGCGCAAAGTCAAAGGAATCCAAGCACGACGGCGAATGGAGCTCGCTGTGAGACGACCCCGCCTTCTCGCCCGTGGTGAGGGCCACCAGCCGGGCCACCAGCAGGGGGACCAGCCCCAACTCCTGCAGCTGTTCCACGGCCGATTCGTCGAAGACAAAGTCAACGCAGGCCAGGATGACGAGACGCGCCAGGGGATGACTCGGGTGCGCCGCCAGAAAGCCCACCAGTGCCTCCAGCCCGCCGCTCTCCTTCACTTTGGCGCGGTTGACCGCCTCCTTGCAGCACAGGCACAGTGCCTTGAGGAAGACTCCTGACTTGTAGGGCTCCTTCTTGGCCTCGGCTGTGAACTTTGGGATGACCCCCAAGGAGCCCACCATGGGACGCAAGCATCCTTGGGAGCAAAGGTTGGCCAGGGTCTTCAGCGCCAGCTCTTCATACGGCTTCCCGGCCTCTCCGGATGCCATGACGCTCAGCTGGGCTGAGACACCCGAGCGGGACACTTCCTTGGCGCATTCCGGGCCACAGCCTCGGGTGAGCTCGTGGATGGTCCTGAGGGCCGCCCGTCGTAGGCCTTGGGGGTACTCCGGGGCCATGAGGGGGGTGAGGGCCGACAGGGCACCCTGGGTGAGAAGAAAAAGGCGGTTCGCCGGCGTGTCCGAGAGGTAGAGGAGTGCCCGTGAAGCAGATTGGGCGCACTCCAGCTTGGGGCAGGGATTTTCCGGCACGATGGAGGTGGGTGAGGAATGGGAGGACGACAAAGACAAGCACAGGAGAAGGAGAGGTACGCCCCCTGCGCAGGAAAAATGACAAGGTAGCGGTCACAATATTATTCACTCTTAAATAGTGACAACTCCATCGACCATTTTACATTTCAGTGAATTATATCCAGCAATAAGTGAGCCATTCATAGCCAAGTAAAGCAACGGTGCTAATACACAATCCCAAAACACCATCGAAGGCCTCTTGAAACTCGCATCAATGTGGAGTTTGTACTGCTACATCTGACATGTTTGATTGATTCTTCATGTGAAATACATTTCCAAACTTGCAACGTTGGTAGGGAATAGACAGAATAGAAGTTATCATATTTAAAAGTTCCATGCTGTTGTATGCTTAGTTGGCCGAACACAAGGCCCACAATGGAAGCACAGAAAATCTGGCATCAATCTGAGGTGAACAGACACAGCCTGTTAAACTGTCATCCTCGGGTAATAAATCTAGCCTTGGGCGGAATTTAGGACCTGGAAAACTCCTGCACAGGAAGAGCTCATATGAGCCCGGTTGAAAATCTATCAGTTCATGGAAAGGCCACCGATTAAAATGTCTACATTCTGTTGGTTTATGGATGTTGGTGGTTGGGACGTCCAGGGTCGTGGTATTCAAATAAAAGAAGACTGACTCTGTTTTACTAATGTATCACTTCAATTTGGATATACTCTCAATAAATAGCTTGGCAGAGGGCTGCAGATGTTGGGCGTCGGTCATGAAAGGCTGCGTCCCCTGCCAGCAGTAAAAGACAATCTTCCAGTGTTCAAGCCTTTGTTCACAGTGTCCAAACAAACATCTCTGACAAACGTACAAAGGACACAGAGACTCACCAGCCAAGTGGATGAGCGCTGAGCTCTCGGAGTCTATAGCCAAATTCCCCAAAGCCCGCGCAGCTCGGTTCTGGATGGTCTCGTGGGCCACGTTCCTCTTCATCACATCCACTGAGGTAAGGATATTTGTCAAGATGTGCATCGGTGCTGATTTGCGCCACAAAAATATCTAATCAAAATGTCTCAAAGGGAAACTCACCAACAATATTTATTCCACCAAGCTTGCAAACCTATGTTGGAAAATAATAACAATTTAATGGGTGAAAGAAAGATACAGTTGAAAGAAAAACAACGTGAACCCTTTGGAATTATTAGTACTTCTGCATAAACTGGCAGTCTCCAGTGTGACATTTTCATAACACGAAAAAAGCAAATGTAATATCTCTTTGCTCACAAGTCTGAGCAAAAACAAAACAAATGAAATCAACCCAACAAGTGTTCATACTGTATCTCTAAAAATTTTAGTCACACACATCATACGTAACTCAACACTGGACTGAAAACATATTTTTAATGATTACGCATTTCCGTACTCGTATACTGAGCAGCTCTATTTCAGAAGACATTTTTATGACCAATTCAGGGTTCACACACTTTTTTCTTGCAACTGTATAAAGTATCGCAGTGTTTTTTTCTCACCTCTTTACGTGTCTCCAGCTCAGTGCAGCAGTTGGCAAGGATGCTGAGGGCCAGGTCCAAAGTCTTCCTGGAACACTTGGGGTGGCCGAGCAAGTCCAGCAAGGGACGCAGACCCCCCTGTTTCCGGAAGCCGGTGATGCCGGCCTTGTCGCCCTTTATGTGCTGTGTTCGGATGGCCACCAATGCTCGCCACTGGGAGAATCTAGACCTCTTGTCCAGTTCCCCCTCTGAGTCAGGTGGAGTCTTGCTCAGGTGAGTCAGGCACCAGGTCAAAGAGGACTCTGGCCCTGATGGAGATCCTTCTGTGCTGGAAGGGCCTCGAGATGGCTTTCGGCCACTTTGGATGGGTAAAGCAGTCATGATTCCTTTTACCAGGTAGCCAGCCTACTAGGTTCACTATTCTTTAACTTTTGTTTGATAATTTATTGATATGCACATTATTCCACTGGTGGGATCCTTTTTCCAGCATCTCGTTGATTTTGTTTTTTTATTTCATTGATGCCTTGAGTTCATGCATTGAGTATTAAAAAAACAAATACAAACACGTTCATACGGTCAGAAAAATACGAGTTCCGGTAGTGGGAAAAAAATGTTGTACAACCTGATGCCGCGGGTACTCATGGGAAATGAAGTTCCGGTCGCTTCCTCTCCACATCCCGCAAAACAGGCTTATGTCGTGTCGAAGGCCAGCCAATCGTTTTTCCGGCTCCCTGACGCGTTTTTGTCCAATGTAACATATTTTTACACACCGAATGACGCGGCAAAGCTATGATTACTCGCTGCTGTGCCGCAACCGACCAAATAGTTTTTGTGACACAAAAAGCAATCGCCTGTGTTAGCTGCTAACGCCATCTTTAGCCAACAAGAAAACAGGGGCGCTTTGGGAGAGAAGCAGGGAGCCTAGAGGAGGGCTCGCGTTAATATATGCTGGGAGTTGTAGTCCAAATTTGAAGCAGAGTCGCTTTGTATTGTACATTTCACGTTAGACAAAACTACACTTCAATTCACAGTACGAGTGCAATACGGTACGTGGCCTTTTGGGATTGTAGTTTTATTGACGTACAAAACACATCCCCATTACAGCTGATATAGGATAAAATAGACTACATTTCCCACAGCCGTCAAATATTTTGACATAAACACCGATTCTCCAACGGGAGGGCGATTTGATGATTTAGCAACAATGTGTGAATTACTGAAACAATAATCTTCTTAAAGCACGAAAATGGAGGGAAATGAACCGGCTGTGTCTACGGTTGATGCCGAAGAAGCAAAAGCGGGTTCGTATTTGTTGTTGAGAGTTAATCGAGACATCGATTAGGATGGGGCGGTCCTCACTATGGGTGGATGAGTAGGCACTCGGCCAAAAACAAGGAAATTAATAATTATTGAAAGGATTTGGCTTTTTTTATTAAGTACCCTTTTATGAAGAATATGTTGCGTCAGAATCCTTCCAATTTGGAATTTTATTTATTTCTCTTGATATATAAAAGAGATTTTAAACACTCCCTCAATGAGATGGCCTGGACATCTGTTTAAGATTCCAACTGACAGCCTACTCATTGATCTGTTCCAATCATGTGGCACAGGTGGAAGACCTTGGACGTGAGTTCATATGGACCCTCCAGGCCACATGCTCAACATGCAGCTGCTCAACACCCGTCTGGAAATGGACCAGGCTTTTGAGAAACCTGTGTGCAAGAAGAAGAAACTTTGAGAGACGGCAGCGGAGAGGGTCAACTCCCGCCTGAAGGAGGCGGCACAGGAAGTTCCCGACGTTGTCGTCAAGGCTCACGAGTGTGACCTCAAGTGGAGAAACATGCTCACAACCTACAGGAAGAATGCAGAGCGTGCCAAGAGGCATGGGGACGCTGCTGTTCACTGGGAGTTTTTTCGGGCCTTGCAGCACGTTTTGGGTCAAGAGGCGCAGGCTGGGCAAGGCGCCAAGATGAGTCCGGCTAAAACTAGCACTAAGAGGTTCGCGCCCATTCTACCGTCACCTTCCCCGGCAGTGACCTCAACATTGTGCGGACCGAGGCCGCCGCAGGATGTCCTGCAACTGTACATGGAGCTGCAGGAAAGGAAGTTGAACATGTGGGCCCAACAGAAGGCACTAGAGGAGTGGAAGATTGAGGCCATCAACAATCTGGCTTGCGCCATCGCCAGCCTGGCGCAGAAGGACAAAGAAAGCCGCAGATACTTATTTTGATATTTTACTGTAGATAGCCGGACAATACACAAAATGACCATTTGGTCTTGGGGAGGGGGTGCGGTTTTCACATACTTTTTGTTAGGACTTAAAAAAGGGACAACTTTATTGTCATAATGTAACAAGACCACCAATTTTAGAATCATTCAATATTTCCAACATCATTTCAAACGCCATGGTCGGGTTGTCTAAATATGCCCAATTTACGGTGGACTCCAAATCTCGCCACATTCAGCTCCAATACATTCCAGGTATCATTTCTATGTATGTTTTCACCAGTATGACTGCAAATAAAAAGGCAATGGAATGCACTGCATGCGACTTTTTCCCATTGCAACTTACATCTCTTTGGAGACCAATTAAAGCAACATTGCTTCCTGCTTCCCGAGTGCCCTTTCCTCCGTTGTCTAGCAAAAAGAACCCCAGCTGCCCATCCATTAAGCAATCATCACATCCTGTTTATGACTTCCACTTAATGAAAGACTAGATTGCTGAGTCAGTGTTGTTATGACTCAACAATGGTATTGATTAGAAGTGAAGGAAGTCATCAAATACAAATACTTTCTAATTCCCCTCGGAGCTGAGTTTTCAGGTTACTTGTACTCAAGTACCAAGTGTGACCACTTTTCCAAACACACAGGGCCTCATCTGCCCAGCACGCAGACAAAAGTCAATTCATACAACCCAGACCGGTTGATTATTCACGATCAGCCAAATAAGTCAGCATGGGGCTTCCTTTTGAGAAGGAGCCGGGGGAAGCTTGGCTCTTTTCGGAAAGAAGACTTGCGGTTGGACAAGTACACTGAGTTTTGCTGAGCAGGACAAAAAAAAAGCACAGTTGGTATGATCAGATGATTCCTGACAGAGCTCAAGACTGAAAGGTAAACTGCAACAAAGATTAGCGTCTTATCTTCAAAGATATCATCCCACTGTGATGATCTGCTTCCTTCCTTTTTATCCCTAAAAGGAGATTAACCGGCATTAAATGAACAATTTAGTCGATCACCATATAAATTAAGGATTAGAGCACATCACGCCATACAATCGGACTTTTGATGTCAGCTAGGTCAGAGGTCAAAAATGTCTTAAAATCTTTTCAGACTAGAGAAATTCCTGAAAGGATGTAGATTGATTTTTAATGTGATTAAAATCAATTCAGTCATCGAACCACTTATTCTATTTAACATTTTATTTTGCATGGCAGTAATCTAAATACAGATGCTATTGTGACAATTCAATTCAAAAAATGAATTGTGGAATTTAATAGGAAGGAATATAAAAGAGCCCCAACAAATTCATATCAATCTTTATTGTATTTAGAAATTCACGCAACAATTCAGTTTGTTTTTTTCCTTTCTTTTTTTTAAGCATTTACAACATGGACGAACGAACAAGATGGAGACAAGCTAAACGTCTGGCCTTCCCCGGTACTACACGGGATGGGCTCCAACGAGCGGGAAGGAGGGCACAGATATACGTAAAGTGCTTTTATCAACAGTTTTTCTTTTTAATAGAAAATAAAAAAATCATGAAAAGGTTATGTTTGTGTTAGCGAGGAGGCGGACATGACCGTGTGGAGGACACGCGTCGCAGAGGTGACAGCTCGATGGCGAGGAGGAGAGTGACTGAGGGAAGGGGTGGGACTTGGTGGCTATCTTTCAAAAATAAAAAAAAGTGTTCAAAATGGAAGAGGAAGAAAAAAAAAGGAGGAAGGTGTCTCAACCCAGGATGAGGCTGGACTTGCCACCAGGCGGGTTTCTTCGGTTGCCGGCGGAAGAGTTGGCGCTTCCCGACGGCGTGGAGGGCTGTGGCGCCTCCTGATCCTCCTGCTCCGTCTCTCCGTTTTCGGGACACCCTGTCAAAAAGAAGACAATGCGGTCACAACCAAACACCCGTCGCAGGAAGGAGGTTGTTTTTTTTCTGACTTTATATCTTGTTTTTTAACTGTTCGCAGAATTGACATCATATCAAAACACACCAGGAGAATAATTGACCAATCAGAAGTATTTGTAGAAAATAAAATCCCAATGCATTATATTCTGACTTCTGGCTGCCCTTCTTACTGAGCAACATTGCCTTTTAATTTTTGGGGGAGGACGCTTATCTTGAAAAAAAAAAATCATAATTACTACAAAAAGGGAAGTAGACACGTGCTCGCCAAAGAAAACGTTTGGCATTCCAGTAGATAAATGTTGATACACGAAAAGTCTGGCGAATATCAATATACTCACCATTGTTGGCTTGTTCTTGGTCAATCTCTTCCTGTCATGAAAACACGAGAAAACAAAGTAAGAAAGCAAATTTGGCCCGGCTGGAGCAAAGCTAAATGGCTGTTGATTCAGACTTGGGACAACACCCTGTCATCATGTCACATAATTGTGGATAGCTGAAGGCACGGCGGCCTTTCAACTTTGGGAGTGTAGAAGAAGAAGGAAAAAACAGGGAAAAAGAAAACAGGAAACAGAGGCAAAAGTGAACATGTACAAACAGGTCGCCTTAGACCACAGGTGTCAAAGTCAAGGCCCGCGGGCCAAATCCGGCCCGCCACATCATTTTATTCGGCCCGCGAAAGCAAATCAAACTTGTTAAAGTCCATGACGATTGCTAAAATCTGAGCCAAAATTTCATATTTTTGGATGTCAACCACAATAAAAGTCATTATTCTTGACTTCAGATTTGAAAACGACTTATTCATTAATTTGCTGTGTGCTCTATATGTAATATTTGAAGGGATTTAAACATTCTAATGGGTTCCCCAAATTCATAACGGCCCTCGAGAGGAAACCATAACTGCAATGTGGCTCGCGGCAAAAAAATGACTTTGACACCCCTGCCTTACACAGTCAAATTTGGACTGCATTCGGTTCTCATCCTAATCAGACGCAGTTTTTGTGCTTTGAATACATGTTTGAGAGGTTTTTTTTTGCATTATTTATTTACTTTATCCAGTTAGATCTCAGTCTCTCCTTGTTGCCATGTCAATGAAATCTGCCCATGGCCTTCAAATGGGCAATGTAGCATAACTCAGCTGGGAATGTGACTGTTTCGTGAACAAATGGGATTTGTAATTCATCCACACAGGACAGATACGCTGGTATTCGTCCTCACGATGTTGCAACTTTTCCATTTCTTGATTGGTTGAGTAGCATGATCCCAGATTTTTTTTCAGATACGGAACAATAAAGTGTGATGGACATAATAAGGTAGCATTCAGCCATTTCCATAGCAAAATGTCATCAATCTGGAACAGTTGGGAGCTAAGGGAGTATTCTGATGTGAGTTGGAGAGATTATTTTAGACACAAGTGCTTTGCCGCCACTACCTTGTGCCATAAATTAGTAATTCTAAAACCTTTGCGGATTTGACACCTATTAGAGGCAGGACACAGTTCCAGAATGAAAAAAAATGTTTGGTACTCAAACTGGATGGCCATTATTTGCGTTTTAGTCCCTAACATTTGTGTCCAAACTTGACTCATTCCCAGGGATGTAACATGAAGCATCAATGGTCAATTGGATTAGATCCCATCCAAAGAACAGTCATCCTTCCCTGGCTGCGGTTTTTCCCTGAGCTGTCACATCTCATTCGTGACACCATTGATTTGGAGAGACAAGGGCAGGCACGGACGGGTGGGACGTCCTTACCTCTTGTCTTTGGTTCCACACCAAAGCGGCTCCAGAGTTGTGGATGGTGGTGAGCTCTGGCTGAGGGTTCTTGGGGAACAGAATAGGTTGCTGGCACCGTCTCAGGGGGGCTGAAGGCTCCCCACACAGGGTCCCCGCGGCGGCATCAGTGGCACCTGCAAAGTTAAAGTCTTCAGATAAAAAGGCCATGCACGTTCTGGTGCTTTTTTTTGATAGAGAAATCTCTAAACTAAATGATATACGGTGTATAAGGCGCACCAGCGTATAAGGCACACCCCCAATGACTGGCAGATGTTGGATTGGATTTGCCTTTATTAGTCTCGCAGTGGAGAAAGTTACATTTCACAGCTGCAAACGTCAAACTTTTTCCACACCGGACTATAGGGTGCACCTTCAAAAAATGAAAAAGGTTTTCCAAATATAAAATATATACATTTATAAAACATTTCCAAATATAAGGCACACCGCATGATAAGGTGCTACAGTAGAGGCTGGGGTTATGCACCACTTCTGCAGGTGGAAATTGAGTCGACGGCTGCTGACAGTAGTTGCGAGACCTGTTGCGGCCCAATATTACTTCACATATAAGGTGCACCTGCGTATAAAGCGCAGGGCCATCTTTTGAAGAAAATTCTGACTTTTGGGTACGCCTTAGAGACCGAAAAATCCGGCAATGGAGTTGAAAGTGTTCGTAAAAAATAATCAAAGAAAAGAAAAATATGGTTCCGATCATTTTGGAGAAATCAGCAAGTGTATCAAAGACACCTTTTTAAGTTTGACTCGCGCGTAATATTACGTTTTAAAGGTTTGAAAGAAAAAAAAAATCAGACTGGCAAGCAAACAGTATTCAAAAATGTCAAACTAGACATTGGGAAGTAATCCAATTGCGGAATTTGGAAAATGGCAACCCTGTGGAAACTAGGCTGCTTAGTGCTATTTTTTTTTCTCTCGTCGCCAGCCATTGGGTTTGCAGCTGTTTTGGCATGCACAAACTGTTTCAGATCATACCTAAAGCGTCTTACATTTAATCCAAATATATGTTTTTGGCTATCGGATGGCAGACGGATTAGACAGGAAACAGCCGAGACAGATGACCCGTGGTGGTTCAGGCTTTTGAGCAGATGTCCTCCAATATGGAGCCTAATGCAATTAGTCACCGTCCCCCAAATGCGGATGATGTGTAAACCACAAGGGAGGCAACCTATATGTCAAAACGTTGGTACAAAGTAGTGCTGATATTTTTTTCTGGTTTTCCCTCCCTGCCTTTTAAACCCCAAGATTTATAGAAACACGATGTCGATACGCCATATAAACACAGTCTACCCAAACGGCAGTGACTCAGCGAATGCGACGGAATCGCTCCAGGGCAGTTGACCTGAAAGCATGTCTTTGTTACACTGGGAACAATTGAAGTGAATGAATCAGAGGAGTGGCCGGCCTCTCTGGTTAATGGAGTGAAGAGCTTCCGCGTCGGCCTCTCTACAACGAACAGTTCCTTCATTACCGGCATCAAATGGAAAGAAGAGGAAATGAATCGATTTGTAAACAAAACCAAACGCGTCATTATGACAGTAATGCGTCTCGACTTTAATTTATAGATTACCGTTGGGTGCATTAGGTCAAGTGTTTATCAACCACAAGCTTAAAGGGCAACCAACGTCACTTTTTTGTTTTTTAACGGACATCAGAAATACGTTTTATAGCATCTAAAATACCCAAAACACGCAGTATGATATTTTTAGTCAAATGCAAAACACCAATAAAAATGACTTAAAGTGTCCAAAATCTGCAAAAAAATGAGCTGCGAATTGGGCATTTTCAGAAAGTCCCGCCTCCAGTTCGTGACGTCACGACAAGACGTCTTGCATTGCTGGAGAATAAAAACAATGGCTTCAGATTCGGAGAATATGCTTTCTTGTTACACATCCAGTTATGAATATGATTCAAATAGTTCTGAAGAGGAAAGCATACATGTTTGCAATCGATTAAAGAATTTATTTCGTGCCATTTTGAGGCAACATTGGGGGGAACTGTCTCACCCAAAAAAAGAGGCACAAAATGGCGACCTCCTGTGGCCACCTCCGTTTCCACAGGCTGATAAATTCCTTATATGGAGCTTGGACGCCCTCTTCTGGCAGCTTTTGGGTGCAACACGAGGTTGTCAGACCAAACAAGTACAGCAAAATACATTGATGTGATTGAAGGACTGCTACAATGTGTCTTTTTTTTCGGTCAGGGGCGTTCCTTTAGTGACGTCACGTACGGACTCCTCACCAACTCAAAAACAAGACTTCCTGAATATTCAGTGTGAGTCTTAAAACGTAAAATATAGCTATATGCGGTGGAATCGTATTAAAATACGCTCAGTAGAAGTCATTTGAAGACATTTTACAAATTATGGACACAACTAGTCCAGAGACGTCGGTTGTCCTTTAAAGCTTTGAGAAAACATCAACATTCTAATCTTGTAAATGCTGATGATATGACAGGTTTATCCTTTTGAGACTTGAATGGGTAAACATCATTTTCCTATTTCAAATATATGCCGCCTTTAGGAGGCGGCGGTGGAAGCCTTGCAATTAAAAGAGAAGACGCAAAATGAATCGATGAGGTTTCTTCAGCCGTCATCTGTACTTTTTTCAAAAAAGTACAGATGACGGCTGAAGAAACCTTCTCATCGATGGACCACTCCTGTACGACTGAGAGCTTACACAGACGGACGCACAATGAAGCAACTGTGAACAGCTGATCAAAGATAATTTTGCCATGTTACCATTAAGATATGACGAATTAGCAAGGTTGAGGCTATGTTAACTCATTCACTTTATTCGGGAATTGAAAATATGACGAGGAGCGCCATCCCCAAATTTTTTCGGGCTTTGTTTTTTCTTGCGTGGGGGTGCCAATAAAACGCTGGTCAGACATCTGGCAATGTTTTTTTTTTCCCTCCCACGAGGGACAACATTTGCCTTTTGGATAGCAGCCCCCATTTCAAGCTCAATCGACTCCAGACACATATAACTTAGGAATGAACCTTTTTGTTTCTGAAGAAGAGAGTCTAAGGCATAGGTGTCAACGTCAAGGCCCGGGGGCCAAATCAGGCCCGTCACATCATTTTATTCGGCCCGAGAAAGCAAATCTAACTTGTGAATTTTCATGATTCTTGCTGAACTCTGGACCAAAATGTCATATTGTCCCACGTAAGCCACAATAACAGCCATTATTTTTTACTTTAAATTTGAAAACTAGTTATTAATTTGCTGTGTGCTCTAGATGTAATAGGTGGAGGGGATGAAACATTCTAATGGCTTCCCCAAATTCAGAATGACCCTCGAGAGGAAACTGGAACTACAATCACACTACAGCTCATGTATTTTGTTTTTCTACTTACATTCCTTTCATCACTTTGCTGCTGTGAATTGTAAATGTCTCCACTGCGAGACTAATAAAGTCAAATCCAATATGGCCCATGGCAAAAATTGATTTTGACACCCCTGGTATAAAGTTTCTTAGTTTGCATTGAACGTTTATGTAGTCCTTGGAACTCAATATATTGTAGGTCCTGGAATTTGAGGGAAATGACAAAAACCCTGGCACTGGAGTGGATACATCTTACACGTGTCTGGCAGTGAATGAGTTAATTTCCAACCCAAAAAAGATAATCGGAAGCATAAGTAGAGCGTAAAAAATAATGCCAAAAAGTATCCAATACTCTCAAAAAGTTTGGAAAAACTTTTCCCCAATTTCAATTGGCATTAGGGAATATTTATACTCTTCACTGGGAAGTAGTCAAATATTGTGCTCAGTCTAAAAAAAAAAGTGGCATCAGCGCATGCTTAACACCGTCCCACTTTTTTTGGTATGTGGGTGCAGAACCACTTCTGAGGTTCATGAAGGTTGCGAGAATGTTCGTCCAAAGGACATTTGCCTTAGTGGAGCAGCTGCTCCCAACAGCTGGTCTAAAGTTAGCAACCGTCAACAAACAAGTCACTCATGCCGCTTCGGAAGGCAAGCTACTGCGTGCATCACCATCAACATTCAAGTGCTTGATTGCCTGGGGGGTGTGCCACAGTCAGTCAGGTTTCGTGTTTATTTTGGAAACAGTGTTGCGCGCACAGACAAAACTTTAGAGGTAATGGATACACAATTGCTTGCTTTTCTTTGAAATCCAAGTCTGTCTTCAAGTCCGAAACAAAATGGAACCTGTGTGAGCCCTGGCGGGAATTTACAGATAAAGAAAAGCCAACAGAAGCACGTTCCAAACAAAAAAAAGATCTCCCACTTGTTTTAGTCGAAAGGAACTTGTACAGAAAGGTTGGCCTGAACTTGGCCTATGCCCTTGTCCAACAATGTCAGCAGGAAGAAGCCTATTGTCACTGCATGTCAGAAACCATACAGTCAAACCTCGGTTGTCAAATGTCTCGGTTCCCAACCAATTCGATTTTCGACCAAAAAATTCGGGTTTTTTATGTCTCGGTTTACAACCGAAAATCAGTTCTGACCAAACGGAGCGCACCTGAATGCAACACTTGACTCCCCTCTGCTTCCTTATACGTCAATTCCTTGTGTCGCATCTCATTGTGACCGACGCATTCTGTTCATACAACGTTCCATTGTGAGCAGGTGTGTTTGTGTTGTTCGCTCAGGATAAAAAAAAAACTGCTTTCATCTGGAACTGCTTCGTGTACAAAGAGGGTAAGAATAAATGACTCTGTGTCTTTGTGTTGTCATGTTATTTATTTTTATTTTTTTTGTTCTTTTGACTTCAAGATGGCACCGCGAGAGTGGTTGCCTTTCCAGCAGCTCATCTATTTTGTTTTTCTACTTTCATTCTTTTCATAACTTTGCTGCTGTGAAATATACATTTCTAATAAAGGCAAGTCCAATCCAATTGATCACATTGATTATAATGGGAAATGTTTTGGTTTTCGAACAGATTTCTGGAACGGATTATGGTCAAACACCCAGGTCTGACTGTATGTCCAAATACGGTCAATTTGAGGTTTTCCACGGTCAAATTGACCCAATTCATCTTTTTTAAAGGCATTATCAGCCAATGAAGAGTACTAATAAATAGTTTGAACACAAATTAGAAAAGTCAGTGCTCATCTATCTGTCTGTGACATAGTCGCAAAAGCCAGCCCTCTTGTCTGCCTCTCCAGGACTCGTACGATTTGCATTTTGTCAAGACTGATGACAAGTGGACATGGGTGACACAAGTTTTCGGAAGCCTTGGACAGAACAGTCCAAAACAACAAATTAAAACCTGACATTGAGGTACCCCTTGTACCAAAGAAACAGATGTGGCGTTCACATGCCTTTCTACAAATAGGTTTGAGTCAAAACATGTGATGCAGCGAATTCTCGTGAATGTGCTGCGGAACATTAACTCATTCACTGCCATTCCTGAATTTATTCGGGAATTGAAAATGACGTGGAGCACCATTCCGGAATTTTTTCGGGTTTTGATTTTTCTTGGGGGGATGATAACTCGCTGGTCAGACCTCTGGCAATGTTTTTTTTCCTTCCATGAGGGGGCAGCATTTGCCTTTTGTACAGCCGCCCCCATTCCAAGCTTAATTAAATCCAGACCCATATAACTCAAGAATTAACTCTAGAATTAAGAGTCTAAGGTTTCTTACTCTGCATTGAATGTTTATATAGTCCTAAAACTCAATATTCTGTGGGTCCTGGAATTTGAGTGACAATGACAAAAACCCTGGCACTGGAGTGGACACATTTTTTTGCACGTCTGGCAGTAAATGAGGTAAGTATTGCACAAACAAGATAGCTTGTAGGGACAACGCCTAACCTGGATTCTTTGAAGCAAATGCGTAAGCACTAACTATCATGGGAGCCTGCGTCCCCCTTTGTTACTGAAGTCTTGCTCATGTCTATACAAGGCCCAAACTTGAACGATTTCTTTCCATTGAGGACTGATCTAATCCCCCTGCCCGCCCTCCTGCCCCCAATAACAAAAACCTCAGGTCAAGTTACATGTATCTCAGCACTGCAGAGTTGCTCTTCTGGTACAGGAGACCAGTGGAATGTTCTTACTACTCCAACGGAAAAATCTCAAGTGATATTTGTCGTTTTGTAACTTTTCCAACGCGGCTTAAAAGTGGAGCACTTTCAAAAGCATATGACAGTGAAAAAAAAGGAACTGACTGGGTGGGTTGTTCCTCCGATGAGCATGGGGGTCCTCGGGTTCGGCAAAGATGCTGGAGGCCATCTTGTTCTTGCGCTGCGGTGTGGTGTTTTCGTCTGTGCCGAAGGATAAGCTGGAGGCACCGCCTGGCGGTCGGAGTACCCTGGGGAAGTTAATTCACATTTTAATGCATCACAGGTGGAGTATTTTGTCACCTGAATTCCAATTCCCGATGGTCAATTCTCTTCCTTTTGTAACAAATACGTCCAGTAACATTTTTTAAATATATACAATCAGATTTCAGTGATTTCATGTTGCCACATCACACTAATATATCTGCACAGGGCCTTCCTTCATCAGTAGGGCTGACCCTGAACACATCGCAAAGGGATTGTTAACCGATCAAATTTCAGCAAGCCGGTCATTGATTTATCAATCGAACAGCCACATTTAACCAATAAAACAAGACTACAGTTTTAGGAACATAATATAATTAATAATGGGCATCTCTTGGGAGCATTATGCCTGATGTATTTTATTTTATTGATTTGTTTTCATGCTGATAGATAATTCTGATCTGCTATGGATGAGGATGTGGCACAGTCGATCACTCTTGGACTTTACTGTGGTATAGTATTGATGCAGACTGGCATAGGTGCTTTACTCTCCTATATAATGGACTGTAGAAAGCACTTAGTCATTTATTAGAGATGCTGCTATTCTTTAGGAGAATGACTTGTTTTTATAACAACAGTTCAAAATGACATTCATTTCCACAAATGTCACCTATCTCTCTGTGACCGGTCACAATTCGACCACATGAAATAATTCATCTACTTCCTGAAAAATAGTCAGTGGCGATTTAGTTTCTTAATATCGCTAATTTTCATGTACACCGTGTGGGTCTGGAACATACCCAACCCCCGCATTAAACATTGTTTATGACATTTTTATTCTCTAAACTGGCAGGCCTTCTGTGACAGAATGCCTGCCCTCACCCCAGTCAGCTGCAAGAGTTGGATTCTTTTGCAATGACAGACACAAGGGAGGCAGTTAGCTCCATTATTGAATGGCTACATTGAATCCAATGTTCTCTTCTGGGTTAATATTCGTCAACTGGAGTCAAAAGTTAACATTATATATGTGACTTGATGAATGGACTTGGTAAGTGAAGTATCTTCACAGCATAAGTTGAACAAAAGGTAGACAATAATAAGCAAGAAGGTTTTTTTTTTCTTGTTGACCCAAAAGACAAAAAGGCCGACTGGACCCCTCCCTCTTTTTCTTTCCCCTTGGTCTCTCCTCATCCTTCTACTCGCGAGTCAATGAAGCCACCAGCTGACACACTGAGCAGCTGTCCAAGGCTCTGCTGTCCAATATGGAAAGACAGGAAATGCGCGTTGTCTATCAAGCATTTCTTACACATCCGTGACTGGCCTGCTTGGCTTGCGTGGGAAAAGCTAAAATAGAGCTCACCTACCGGGCCATGGGATGAGCTCATGCTTTCCACACAGACACAGAGAAACCGAGAGGGAGGTTTTAAGCGGCCTGACAGCAGACCCCACCCTAGAATCACACTGCAAATGACATCAATGTGAAATGGCTTTAGCAGACAGGCTGCCTGGGGCGGAGGGGGAGCCGGTGGAAGCAAGGAGTGTTTATGGGGCCAAAGACGTCAAGTCTGATGAGGCAGCCGCTTGATTCTGGTGGCCTGGTGAACGCTGAGCCTCATTCGGGTTCGGCTGATTGCGTCTGGAAGGAGCCCTTCAGACCAACCGGTTAGAAAGATGAGCAATACATTCGACTTGAAAGGAGCGAGAGGAAGAGATTTAGGAGGCTTAGCTAACCCAAAGTCCCCACCCTATCAACCCCCCCTACCACCTCTTTTACACATGCCTGAAAGCGCTTGACGACTGACAGATTGCTCAGCAAAAAAGAAAAAAGGAAAAAGAAAAAGAAACGAGGTCACCTCTTGTAAAATCTGATTGATATTCTCCGATTCATACCCTCACTTCCCCATGTACTCAAGAGCACATTTTCTTTGCATTGTTTTGTGGGCCAAGTGGGAGGTGAGAAGGCAAGTTTCATGACTTCCAGCTATGATATGACTGCATACCTTTTGGATGAGTAGACCTGCTGTGGGGCTTACTCACAAATTGAAGGTTTAAACACATTTAATAGTCTCTTGTTTGAAGTGGAACGACAAAGAACTATTCCTGTGTTGAATGACATTTACAGACCATAGATTCTTCCTGTTTTCAAAGCACCAGTAAACTCTTGAAACCACAATTATACACGGAAGATAACAGTCAACTATCGCAGAATGTAGCAGATTGACTAGAGAGGAGCTACAAAGAAAGTTATTAGGCCTACTGAATTAAACGCCCCACCACCAAAAAAAAAAAAAAAAAACATTAATATGATTAGAAATTTTCTGTAGTTATTGTCACTCATGAACTCACCTATCTAATTACTGAACAAAACCCAGACAGAATGATCCCATGTAGAGTAGCTAAAGTCTAAACGGCGCATCAGATTAACTTAATTAGCAAGATTGGGCGATAGTTGAGTTGAAGCCACGAGAATCCCCCACCAGCAAAACCAACAGCAGGCTAACGGCTGCTAACGGTTTAGCTTCTCGGGGAGAAAAAAAGAGGCGTTTTTCGTCGCCGCATCTCCTCCTTTTGTTCGCTGCCGCCGAATAGACTCCAATCCTACCTGGAACTGTTTTTGGAACGAGGATCCACTCCTTGGAAGGTGGTGGTTGTCGTCATCTTCGAGGGCTTCTTCGGTGAATTCAAAGCGACGAATAGTGGACGAAAAAAAGTCAACGGGCAAGGGGAATCGTAAGCGGTGGTCTCCACCCGACAATGTGGAACGCCTTCAGCAGTCCGTCAACCGTAAAGAGCAGCTTCGGTAACGGCAAAGCCTGACTCCGCCCACTGTTATTCGTCCGGCTCTGATTGGAGGGAACCTGCCGTAACCCATTTGTCATTGGGCGAAAAACACGGAACTCACCTCTGTTGTTGATGGCAGATACCAAAGCAAAAATAAAGAAATACTGTACTGTCCAGCATGTCATCGGACAATTCTGGGTATTTACAGTGTAAAGGAAACGAGTATCTAATTTGTCATATAGGATATTCATACACCTTTCTGAAATTCGTGCAATTTTTGTGTGTTTAAAGGGGGTTTAATACTTAATTTGTCTGGCTCACAGTTTTGGGGTTGCAGGTTTGATTCTTGAGTTGTGGCCTTCCTCTCACATTCGCGATACACACGTCTGGTTACAATACAATACAACACAATACAATACAATACATATTGATTTACATAGCACTTTAACAACAGATGAGGCTGTAACAAAGTGCTTAACATTGACAGCTATCATATATAGGAAATAAAGCAGCAACAAAGATAGTAGAAAGTAACAGGGAGTAAAACTTAAGACTTGCTGAGAGGATCATAAGAAATCCTCAAATTGTGTCTTGTTTTTCCTCACAAGTCATTTTTACTCTGAACAGAATACTTTAAAATTAACTTTTTTTTCATACCAAATTTTCTATTTAGCACGAATTGGATGGTTTTAATTATCACACACTAAAAGACAAAAAATTCTGCTCCCAATTTTAGTGTTGATATTTTTACGATAGTGTAAAACAGATATTTTATAGATATAGAGGATGGGTGACTGTTTTACTCATTAACTAAGTTTTAAAAAGTATAATCCCTTCCTTAAAGTTTCCATTCACCATATAGTCCGGTGTAAAAGGCACACACAAAAGTCCAAATATTTTTTTCAAAAGATGACCCTGCGCGTTATACGCAGGTGTGCCTTATATATGAAGTAATATTGAGCCACAACAGGTCTTGCAATTGATATCATTTGTAATTGAAGCGGATTTACGTGGGACAGGAGATGTAAGACAGTCTTTTTTCGCCAATGGATGCTATAGCTTCGTGTATGCTGTCAACATTTAGCTTGTAGCAGACGTGCAAATTCCACCATGACGTCCCCGAACCACTGGTGAAAAGGACGCTTTGATCCTCTCTTTCATCTAGAATTGCTTCATGTAACAAAGGGTACAGAAAGTGCTTAAGAATGAATGACTGTGTGTGTCTTTGTGTTGTCATATTGTTTAGTTCTTTTGACTTCAAGATGGCGCCGCGACAGTGGCTGCCTTTCCAGCAGCTCATGTATGTTGTTTTTCTACTTCTTTCATCTTCATTTCATAACTTTGCTGCTGTGAAATGTAAATTTCTATAGTGCGAGACTAATAAAGGCAAATACAATCCAATCCATTCATTGGGGGTGCGCATTATATTTTCGTGCGCCTTATATACCGTAAAATATAGTAATAGAATAGGTGGATTCGGAGTAATAGCATAGTTTTCTCATTTTAATCTCCAGTGGATTTTGTGCCTATTCTTGAGAATTACCCATAATAAAGAGGTTAAACATATTTAATCAACTGGACACATGAAACACACAAATGTGATTAAAAAAACTAAGCACATATCAACTGTCATAGTTTCATAAGCAATCACGCTAGAGAGCATCACAAAATAAGAGTAATGGAAAAACAATAGCTTTATTTCAACATGTATTTTAACAGACAATACAGATTTTGTTTGCATGAGGGAAAAATACCCCTTCCCCAAAAAAATGACATTTGGTCTAGTTAATGGATTATTCAAAGCAATTGTCCACAGATTCACCACCATATAGGGGTAAAAATCAAATTTATTTTCATATGATGAACAAATGAGATTTTAGTCCCAATACAACAGTTTGATAAAGCCCAGACATGTATTGATGTGCTCCGGGTGGCCAGCTCTCTAGTCGACAACACGCACAGTGACCTGATCATGCAAATCAATTTTTCAGGTGGTTAGTTTGGCCCCTTGTGACCACATTCTACAAGTAATGTACCTACAAACCGCGGACGGTTTGAAAATAGCTCACCTTTTCAATCAATTTACTAGCAAAACTCTGGACCTAGCCTGGTTTATTGGCAACGTTTTTATAGTTCTCATTCGAGAACCAGTCCAATTTGACAAAGGAAATATCGATCAGGATTAGTTTATGTACAAATCGTACAGAGGTAACAGGGCCGAGACTGAAAATACTGTACAGCAGAGTCATTTAAATCTCAATAGGACAAGATGAGAATGATGTATGTACCAGGCTGCGGTTCGGTTAAATGAGGAAAGATGACACCTAAGGGTCGGTTGATTAAATCACGCCTCCTGTCTGTTGTTGGAACACATCAATCGTGTCTTCGTCTTCCATTTCCAACTGTGAACAAGGACAATTACAGAAACTCCTTTAATGTTTTACCTTGTCGGAAACATTGCATTTTTTTTGTTTCATCTGCTTTCCAGCCCTATTGTATTGGAGATATTCCTTTTGTTCAATTAATGCACTACCATAAACCACAAGGCATTTTCAAAGTTGACCGTTTAAATTTGAAACAGATTTTTTTTTTTTTATTGCAAGGTTCTCCAAATCAGAGCCAGAGTGGTTTTGCATTAAGCTGTTTGTACAGCATTGACAAACCCGAATCTCATTGACCCTCTTCTATGGTCACCAGTTGTAAAACGTTCTTGATAATTGTCAAACATCTTTGGGAGGAAACATATTTTTTCTCCAGCTGAAGAATCGAATCGCCGGCAGCAGTGAAATAGATGACAATGAATCATGTTTTATCTCGTAAAATTCTGCTCGCTCCTGCTAATAAACAATGCGAAGCCGAGTGGGAAAACCAAGATCATGAACATAGGTTGCTACACTTGAGTATCGATAAACTGTCATGTTATCCTGGGAGATATGGTATTTTTCAATTCTTTACAAAGGAGTAAAGTAAGCATGTTAGCGAGAAAAAAAAGTCAAACAAATGTCTTCCTCTGCTTTTTTCTCGTCCCTTGCTCTAATTTACCAACACAAGCGCCTTTGTCCATTTTTTAATATCTGAGATTCTGCATGTGTGGGATACATGTTGTCTTCAAATCATGAATTTCTCAGTTAAGCGAATGCATGAAATCCGGGATAATGCGCATCCAAAACTTGGCATGAAAGCAACGAATGCATCAACATAGAGTAATGTGGAGACGATTACAGAAGTACAACTGTAAATTTCATTAGATCTTCTTAGAAAGAAGTGTTGCTCTTTTAAAAAAAAAAAAGATTTTAAACTTACTTGCGACGGCGTGTCTGTCTCATTTATTGGCTGTCCGTCAAATCTGAACCGGATTTGCCTCATGGTCAGTCCCTGAAGAAAAACACACGCGTGCGCACACACACTGTCAGCATTCATCAAAAGGCAGCACTTGCGCAATCGGACACACCCATCAGTCACATGTTCCTTTGCTTTTGCCCATCTGAAAAGTGGATGAGTACAAATAAAGGGAGCCGTGTTTGGTGTTGTTGTACAAATTGAAATGTAAATTCAGGGATGCATATGGGAAATTAAAATAGGGGGCCAGTTGGCCCCTTATTATCTGAAAAGGGGGCCAAATTCTCAAACGGATGGGGCCCGATTTAAATAGATTCCCAAAGTATACAAAACTGATTGAAATAATGCATTCATTGGAGCATGATATTTCAAAATTGCAAATGAAAAAACACTGAGTAAAATATTTTTTCTAATACATCAACAAACTATTTAATTAAAGTCAAAAAATGTATTCATAGATGCAATGAACAAACATTTTCATTTGTTTTAGTTACAACACAATCAATTGTGTGCTATTTTGATATTCTACAGTCTAACAGAAAAGACAACAGATTTAGCTCTGAAATCATGCCAATTTTCCACTAAATTAAAATCAGTTTGCTGCAACGAATTGTCACTAACCTCCGCAGAATAATTCGATTGTTTCTTTAAAAAATATGAAAAAAAATTAAAGAATATAATATAAAAAAGAATATGCTTGTTTGCTGGCTGTTTTTAATGTCTTTTAGAGTTTTACTCCTGTTCTCACACTCCATATTGCTCGATATTGGTAAGGCAAGATGGCAGATGACAAAAGTTAAAACCTCTGAAGGAAAACAGACAGTGTTCAATTGGTGTTTAACTAAAATTATTTCTTTAGCTATTGTAACAGAACGTCTGTGTAAGCTCTCAGTCGTACAGGAGTGGTCCATCGATGAGAAGGTTTCTTCAGCCGTCATCTGTACAAAAGTGAAGGTTTCGGACGTTTCGCCTCCTATCCAAGAGGCTTCGTCAGCGAACTAAAGTCTGACTGGTCGTATCGGCCCCATTTATATATCCCTAATGTCCAGACCTGGTGGCGCCGGACACAGCTATGATAGGTCCCTACTCTCAGGTTGGGGCGGGGGGGGGGGGGGGCGCGGGACCCCTCCCTGTGGCCCCACTGATTGTTCCTACATTCCTGACTAACGACTGGCCTATTACCCCCACTCCCCCCGGTATCACCTCATCAGCATAACGACCCTCATCAGCATTGCGAAAGTTTCCTAACCTGTTTTGCCTGAGCAGGCTATTGTATGAACGATCCAAATTGAACCTCACCCCACCAGACCGGTTTAATGAAGGATTTTGTTGTTTTATAAGAATCGCCTCTTTTACCCCCCTTTCAAACCATCTATGTTCTTTCGCTAAGATTTTAACCTTTGTAACATAAGTATGTCTTTTGTGACACAGATCATATGCGGCAATCGTAATAAACTTGCGCCGGGACTGGCGCAGTGGAGTTCCAAAGTTGTGCCAGTGGGTGTCAAAATACGTAAATGGTGCAAGTGCGCAGTCTAAATGAATCCCTGTAAATGACTTTTTTTAGGGGGTCTGTGAATAAATGAATGGTGTAAAAACATTCCTTACATGATAAAAGACAACAATGCCCAATTGTCATCTTACCATAACTGTTAAACAGATTTACAAGACAAGAAGATATTACCAAGACAGAGAGCGTGTAGTCACTACAACTTTGTTTGTGGTTACGAATGAAGCAAGTTGCATTGCATGGAAGTGTGGCAATAATATTAGCTCAATACAATATGTTTTTCCTTTTTTACTAGCATCATATAAAAAACAACATACCAGTAAAATGCAAACGGCTGTTCCCCCTCTGGGCTATCAAGCCATTGATTTGATTATTTCCATATGATGCGCTACACCGCAAGGACTGCATTTGGCCAACTTCAGTTGGGGGAAAATATCGGCCCCATCCAAAAAATAAATAAATCTGTATCCATAATACGAAGAAGGACACTGGGAAAAGCGCTACAATAAAAGTGCAAAGTTTGTTCCCCACTTCACTCGGTATGATCGAGTGCAAGTTGAAATCGGGGCCCTGGTAATTCAAGGTCTGACTGCATTATGTTAAGCAGTCACCGGTCTGACTGTATCATGTCAAGCAGTCACCTGTCTGTCGCAGTAGGCCTTCATGAGTTTGCTGAGCGCAGTATGTCTTTTGATCTTGAACTGCACAACCGAGCCATCCTGGCCTGCCACCTTCAGGTTGATGTGTTCACTACCTTCAGTCTTCACTCCTTCCTAATGGGAGACAAATAGGGGGGAAAAACAAATAAACACAAAACCAGACATTGTTAGGATTCAATGGTGGGATGTATTGAAGTATTTACCCTCCTATGTTAGTTTGGTCAACATTCCCCCAAATGTATACTATTGGTCAATTAGGCCTCCCATTTTGTGTTTTTTTTCTCCAAAAATGACTACCTTAAATTTCAATATTTGTTTATTTCTTTCAGCGCCTATTTGATGCCATGTCAATCGATTGTCTAATTGTCCCCGATCCACTGATGAAAAGGACACCTTGATCCTCTCCTTGTTCATCTATAACTGCTTCATACAACAAATGGTGTGGAGAAAAATGCTTAAGATTGAATAACTGTCTGTGTCTCCTGTGTTGTGTAATATTATTAATTTTGACTTCGCGAAAGTGGCTGCCTTAACAGCAGCTTCAATAATTTTTTCTTCAAACGTTTTTCTACTTCTTTTTCCTTACATAACTTTGATGCTGTGAATTATGAATGTCCTCATTGTGAGATGAAAAAATGTTATTTTATCCATCCATCCATTTTCTTGATCGCTTTATCTTCATTCGGGAGCCTATTCCAGCCGTCTTCGGGCACGAGCTGTGGGACACCCTGAATTGGTTGCCAGCCATTCACAGGACCCACAGACACAAACAACCAGTCACTCTCACACCTAGGGGCAATTTAGAGTACTCAATCAGACTGCCATGCATGTTTTTTGGAATGTGGGAGGAAACCAGAGGACCTGCAGAAAGCCCACGCAGGCCAGGGGAGAACATGCAAACTCCGCACAGGCAGGCCAGACCGGCTCTTGTACTCACGACCTCTGCACTGTGAAGCTGGAGTGCTAACCACTCAACTACGAGGCCGCCCTGTTATTTTATCGAATGTAATAAAAAAAAAAAAAAACACACACACATGTCCTTCATAATATGTTACACGCACCTCCAATCTAAATGAGATATTCCGATTAATATTACATTTGTAGAACCCTGGTGCTTCCTACTATCTTTGTGACTGCTTTATTTCCTCTATAGGATAGTTGCCCATGTTAAGCGCTTTGTTACAGCTTCAGCTGTTGTCAAAGCGCTATATAAATCAATATGTATTGTATTGTATATGAGTGGAGTTGAGGGGGGGTGGACATTTTGTCAGTGCGTTTGTATGTGTCATGATCTGGTTGGCGACCAATGGGGGGCGCTGTCAGCCCCGCCTGCACCTGCACAGGTGCTGGTCGTTTCCAATCAGTGACACTCAAAAGGACCCCCGGCACGACCATTTGGTGTCGGGTAATTGTTAAATGTCATTGTATGCTGTTGAACACATTGTATGCAATTGTATGCATTGTGTGCAGTGCATATGTTTGTTTAATCTTGGCAGACTCTTAATCTTGGTTTTCTTTTGATACTTTGTATTTTTTTCCGTTCAGAAGATTTTGATGTTTTAGATTTTGTTCCTGCTGACTTTATTGTAATACAATTTATCAAACACAACCCCCTGCTCCCTCCTGCCTGCTTTTTGGGATCCGCACCCGCCATCACCACCTCGCAAAACGTAACAGTGTGTTGTTTAAAAAAAATTGAAGTCCGTGGTGCAGACTGTCACTGCTGCCCCTTCTGTTTCCGCCTTCTTAAAAACTTTAAATCACTGTTAACAATTAAGCTTACATATTTATTTACTTATTTTGTCAAATAACAGAAATAATTTGAAAACGTGGCTAATGACTGAAGAGTATCTGAATATGCCATTCTAAATGGCTCCTAGTTGAAATTAAAGGCTATTAAAAATGGGTGTGTTGTGTTTTTGTAAGAATGGCACATATTCAAAAACTGTCCAATCTATTCACTATGAATAGATGAGAATATGCACGACGGTAAGGAGTAAGCAGTAAATACTGTAAATCCGTTTTCAAACGGAGGAAGTAAAAATAAAAAGTCTAAAGAACTGCATACAAAAAGTGCCCACGTACAGCAATAAAGTATTTGTATGTCAGTAGTCAGAATGGATAGTCAGGGGGAAAAAGTATTCATTCATAGTTACCCAAATAGATGTCTGAAAGAGATACTCTCTCACAATATCGTAGTACTATACAATATTCGTACTTCGTTAATTAAGTACTGTAATACAGTAACCAAGTATTTGTACCCCGTTTCTTCCTATTCAACGTTATCCGACAATTGGAAGGATGTAAACGTCGATCGGAGACATGAAGTGGGGGTAACACCAGCCGGTTGGCTGGACCATGCGCTCATGCACAAAATGCCGGCCGCGCGCCCCACATTGCGCGTGCACAAGCCTTCCGGTCTATCAAAGTCGATACAACGACTTGACTTGTCGGTTGCAAACTTACAAAAAGCACGTGGAAATTCACGCTCCATAAAAGCCCCTGCGCCTCCAACGTTAGGGATTCAAATCGGATTTGAAAGCGGCGTGGTGTAGTGGCACTCACCTTCGGTTTCTCATCAGCCATGGTGACTCTTTTGGCGCTTTCTCTTTGCTGCCACACAAAGAACACGGGAACGCGCACGTGCTCGTTCCCGCTAAAAGTTTCCAAACCCTGCGTGCGCGGCCCCGAGCCGGTGCGCGCACGACACAATGGGCGCCAATTGGTCGCTGGAGGTCACGAGGGTGGACGACAGAACAAGCGTGGGCGCGAGAGAAAAGATGCGCGTTACAGATACTCCAGGCCCCGCGTGAGCGCGCATGTCGTTGTAATTCTTTTGTTGGCTTTTAGATTGTGGTAAATTCACCAAATCAAAGCCCAAATAAACACAAGACCCACTCTGTTCGGACGAATGTCGCATGAAAACACCCTCTTTGTTAACTGCATACGTACAAACGGCCATCGTATTTTCGTCATTTTTGTGTTCAAAATATGTTACTTATGTAAACAATTGATTACCCTACGATTTTTACTGCAGTAACTAATTCCCTCGTGCAGTTTTGACAATGTATCAGAAAAACAGTGCCTATTATATACGATGCAAAGGCAGACGGAAAATCAGGCACGAGAAAGGGCAGCCATGATATGACGTAATCAGGTGGCAACACGGGGGCCTTCCGCCGTATGACTGCGCGCGCTAAACCGTCACATTTGTAGTTCATTTAGACACATTTATCACTATATATTTGCTATTTGACATTTGATTGCATTGGTGATATTACGTGATGGAGGAGGTCGACGTTGACCCGACGATTACAGTAAGATACATCACTGTCTAAGTTTCTCGTAATTTTCTCTCAAAAAAAAAAGCCAAACGTAAACACCCCAGCCAAACCTTTCCAATCTTCCACCGCACGACACATTCTATTTAGTGCTGTATCATATTCGGAGATGGCAATTGCCTGTTGCTCTTGTGCTCATGTCGTGACTTTTTTCCCCCTCACAGAATATTCCAATATCCAGTCATGGGAAACATTTGGGGTTTGCCTGTGGTCCGGGAGATATCCTCGTGTATGAGACCCTTTATAAACCATCTGGTGTGTATTCAATGGATATAAGAAACTCTCCTCACCCAAATCACATTTCATGTACATTAATTCAGCAAATAGATCGGAATTCTTTCTAATATAAATGATCATCGTTGCCAAAAATACTGCTAGGGATAACCCCTACCGACTTGCTTGTACCCTCGGTTCGCAGGCGCTTCGGGGTCATGCAGCTCCTTCATCCATGAGGTTAGGAAAGACGAGGAAATTCACTCCCCCATTCTACGCAAGCTCTTCAACGAGTCACACCACATCTTTGTTGGCCTACAGACAATCCAAGACGAAATCCCCAACAAGAATAAGAAGTCCCAGTAAGTTCAACTCAAGATTTATCCAGTTCACACTTAATCATTGTGTCACACGTTTTGTTTCTCTTTAGATTTGTCAGCATTAGTAAAAATTATCGATCTGTAATACGGGCCTGTATCGAAGAGCTTCAACAAGTTGCAGGTCTGTATGTTCTTTCTACGATTATGGATTGTTACCAGCTATTCATTAATGTTATGGTTTGTTGCCTTTTGTTTTTTAGTTAATACGAAAGACTCAGTGGTGTGCACACAATATGGAAATCAGGTGTGTATTTTTTGACATTCACTATGATTCTAAACATTTGTTAAAGAAAATACCAGAAAAAGTGTAATGACTGTTTATACTGCATTTGCATTCTCTTCACATTTTTGTTCTGTTTTAACAGGTGTCAATCCTGCTGGCCATCGAACTTATCTGGAATCTTTGCGAAGTCCTCTTCATTGACGCTGGTCTGTGTAACTCTGCCCAAATTTTGTCTCCCTTTTCGGAATGCTCAGCCAGTCTGTTTGTCATTTCTGCTCGTGTCATTATGATAATAATAATAATACATTTTATTTATAAGTGCCTTTCAAAGCTCTCAAGGACACTTTACATTAGCAGGGGCCCTGTTGCTTCACCTGCTGGACTGGGTGAGATTACACAAGGGTGACGTGGACGAGAAGGCGACGCACGTGCTTAAAAGCGAGAGTCCCGCCGAACACCGTGACTACTGGGACGTGGTAGGTAATGTGCACAAACTGCTTGTGAATTCACCTCCACGAATGATGGCACTGTATTGCACAGGTAGTGGGCTATGTGCTGCAAGGCCGCTTGGAAGAAGTCAGACAGTTGCTGGTGAAACAGGCCAGTCTCCAACCTGCTGCCATATATATGTTCAAGCTGATGGACAACCTGCTGAGCAAGATGCCCTTCTATAATGTAAAATCTTTTTTTGTGTCCTGTTATGACTGTTCAAATTGTTTAAGCAGACGGATCCCTACATTTGGATGTGATTAGAGGTCTTTGTCGGTTTCAAATTCTTGTTTCTCTTCTGGTTCGGTGTTCAACGAAGTTCTGTGATAAAAATATCAGTGACGACGATAGATGGTGAACAAAAAACTACTTTATTCTAGTGAGACAGAAAAAGCACTTCTCTCGTCTAGGCAGGAAGCGAAGGCAGGAGCACACAGAGCAAAGAGCACAAAGAAAGAGAGGGAGCCTGCCTCCTCAGACTTAGTTTAAAAGAATACCGCGACAGTCTGTTGACCAATCAGTTGCGGACAAGTCGATCTTCCGTCCAATCGGCTACGACCAACTCAGTGTTGGGAGGACCTTAGACTGAAATTTGGAGTTGTTGCCTCTTGCAACAACTATTGAATTAATAAGCTTGATAATGCCATGTAAACTAAATTAAACATGCAATAATCATAGTATGTACTAAGCTAAACATGGAATAAATAATATGTTTATTAATCTAAGAATGAAATAACGTAATATGTTTACTAATGTGCATAAGCACTCTATCAGTCTTCTTATCAACTGCAGCACTGTGCACTAAGTGCACTTTATACTTCGCAACTAAGTTTTTTTTGTTGCGATTAGTCGCCTTATTGTGTTTCAAGTTGTTTAAAATGGGCCAGGCAACTTTTCAGAGTTGTCTGCCCGGGCGTCCACTAACGTTTTGTCATGAGTTTCAGACACTGCCATAAATAAATATTACAAATTACCTAATTCAGGAGGGAAAACATTAACTCACAAGGTGTGAATGTAAGACTTGCCATTCCTCTTTCTCCCTCATAGAAGATGTCACCAGCAGTTGGTTTTGTGAATATGATTCAAACAGTCCCAAAACAAGGCCCACATTTTCAGAGGCATGTCATTTGCTTGAAATGCCAAACAAATTAACCCAGGACAAGCAACGGCGGTTACATTTTTCTTTAAACCCCTAACTGAATATGAAATGGCGGTGCATGCGTTCTGTGCATATCATTCACAGAGTAACTCCACGCATACATTTTATATTATTACATACATACAATGTATTATTACATTGGACCGAATTTGGCAACCCGGCTGTAATGCGGGACGGGAGGCATTGAAATAAATGTTAAAATTGTCATTCTTCCTTCAGCTTGGTGGAACACAGATACCGACAGAATTTGACGTCAAGTGGAGACACTGGCACGAAGAAGTGAACCGCTGCCTCCAGGACAACTCTTTTGCTAGCAACCCACATCTTGAACTCATAGCCAAGGTAGGACCACCCTTGCCAAAGTGCCTTCCATCAAGTGTCATTCCTTTTTTTTTTTACATAAATATTGTTTCGATGAAAAGGTTTCTTCAGCCGTCATCTGTATTTCTTTGAAGGTGTCGGACGTGAACAAGATTTTTCAATCCTTCACAGATCACCTCAACTCGGTAGACATCAACATTAAATTTACTCGTAAGGACATTAAAGAGAACCAACGAGCCTTCTTGGATTGTAAAGTAATTATAAAAGAGGACAGAGCGCTAAAAACAGAAGTCTTTAGGAAGGATACGCACACTGACCAATACTTACTTTTCGATTCTAACCACCCTTTACAACACAAACTAGGAGTTATCAGAACCTTCCAGCATAGGGCTAAACCAATACCAACAAGCGTTGAAGGTAGAGAAAAGGAGTCAAAACATATCAGGAGAGCACTCACAAACTGTGGGTACCCTCAGTGGTCATTCAACAAATGCCAGAAAGAAAGAATAGGGAATGAAACCAAAAATTCTGAAGCTACAAAAAGGAGAGGAGTAGCATTACCTTACATTGCAGGAGTCTCTGGAAAACTACAGAGTCCTTTGGCAACACAAAATTCCTACTTATTTCAAACCGATAAACACGTTAAGGCAAAAATTAGTGCATCCAAAAGATAGGCTGCCAAATGAAAAACAAAGTTATGTAGTTATTCAATACATTGTAAGAATGAAAATTGTAAAGAGCAGTACATTTGGGAGACTAAACACATTCTCAAAAAAAGACTATCCACATCGCAGGGATAATACTAGTGGGCCTCAATCGGCAGTACATATGCACCTAAAAGCTAGCAACCACTCATTTGACAACAATGAGGTTAACATCTTAGCGAAAGAACAGATGTTTGAAAGGGGAGTAAAAGAAGCAATTTTCATAAAACAACTAAATCCTTCATTAAACCGGTTTGGTGGGGTGAGGTTGAATTTGGATCATTCGTACAATGGCCTGCTTAGGCAACATAGGATTAGTAATACTGATGAGGTGATACCGGTGGAAGTGGGGCAATCAGGCCAGTCGTTAGTCAGAACAGTAGGAACAATCAGTGGAGCTGCAGGGAGTAGTCCTCTGCTCCCCTCAACCTGAGAGCAGGGACCTATCATAGCAGAGTCCGACACCACCATGTCTGGACAGTAGGGATATATATATAGGGCCAAACTACCAGTAAGACTTTAGTTTGCTGACGAAGTTTCTTGGATAAGAAGCGAAACGTCCGACACCTTCAAAGAAGTACAGATGACGGCTGAAGAAACCTTTTCATCGCTGGACCACTCCTGTACGACTGAGAGCTTACACATACGTATAAATGTTGTTTATTATTTTGCTTTGTGTTGACTATTATGTGAAGAGGCTTTGTTACAGCTGCAGCTGTTGTGAAAGCGCTATATATATATATATATATATAATCGATATGTATTGTATGTTTTAGTTGTATCTCCTTGAAAAATCCATTCTTTTAGGTTGAATTTCCTGTCATTTTAGATCTTAGTAGGAGATGAAGAAACTTTGCTGCAACAGAAAGAACTTGTGGGCACCTGGTATCACTTCCTGGTCACAAGACTCCTCTATTCCCACCCCACAGTCAAATCTACCGAGCTGCATTTCTACGCCCATGTATAGTCACAACCGCACTAAAGTTTGCAGCTCGCTCCACTTTCAAATCTCTAACGTGTTTGTGTGCTCTGCGCAGTCATGCATGACCATGTTTCTGGACCCCAGGAGCGTGCCAGAAGCCCTGGACAGCATCTTACTGGCCGCTTTTGAATTCGACATCCATCAGGTCATCAAGGACTGCAGGTAGTGTTAAATCGTGGAAATTCACTCTTCATTCACGATATAAATGAGTAATATCGTAGATGTATTTATCCCTCGACGCATCTTGAGAAACTGCACACAGCCACAACGTTGTTGCTAAATCCTCCTTCCTTGTGTGTCGCCTCAGCATCGCCCTCAACAATTGGTGGTTTGTGGCCCATCTGACGGATCTACTTGATCACTGTCAGCTCCTCCAGTCTCACAATCTGCAGTCAGTCGCATCCTCGTGACGAGACGTGTCGGTCGCAACGAGTGACATTTGACGCAAAGATGCATCATCGCCTTCTTTTTGTCTTTTTAGCTTTGGCTCCAACTTGAGAGAGTTTCTGCTGTTGGAATATGCATCCGGTCTCTTCACTCACCACAGGTGGGGGCTTTTTCATTCTTGTCCCAGTGACTGCCGGCCGCTTTCAAAGCAAAGTCGGCAAGATTGAGAGCCATTTTAAAGCATCCAGACGGATCTTTCAAGAGGCATTGAGTCTGTCACGGTATAAGAAAGAAAGAGATTGTTCCTTCACCAAGCAAAACACAAATTGCCTTTTCTGATCTTTAGTTGGCATTAGAACTCGGGTTGGTTAAAAAGAAGAAAAAAAAACATTTGACTACAAAGTTGAGAGCTTTTGTGAAAGGAAATGTCAAACTGAAAAACAAAACCAAAGGATTTTGATGACTTCTCCCATCCATTGCGAGATGTGCAAAAATGTGTCCACTCCAGTGCAATGGTTTGTCATTTTCACTCGAATTCCAGGACCCACTGAATGTTGAGTTTTAGGACTACATAAACATAAAAAAGTTAATTCCTAAGTTATATGGATCTGGAGTTATGTGAGCTTGAAAGCAGGGCGGCTGTCCAAAATACAATGCAATATTGGTTTATAGCGCTTTAACAACAGCTGAAGCTGGAACAAAACGCTAACATGGAAAAAAAGGGAAATACTGCCCCCTCGTGGAAGGGGAAAACATTGCCAGAGGTCTGACCAGCGCTTTATCGGCAACTCCACGCAAGAAAAACCAAAACCCAAACAAATTCAGGAATGGCGCTCCACGTCATATTTTCAATCCCCGAATAAATTCGGGGATGGCAGTGAATGAGTTAAAAAAATATTCACCAACTTTTTTTCTCTCTCAACAGAGATACAACTAAAATACCATTATAGTCTTATTTTTTTTCTCCCCAATTTACTCAAGCAGCTGCATCTCTGAAGCTAGCTCAATTTTAGCTAGCAGCACAAACTATAGAATTGAACTTCTTTTCCTTTCGGCTTTGCCCTTCAAGGGGTCGCCACAGCGAATCAGTAATCTCCATCTTCAGAGGTTTGATTCGCATGTTTGTTTTGGCCCAGCTTTTACGTCGGATGCCCTTCCTGACACAACCCTCTGTATTTATCCGGGCTTGGGACCGGCACAAGAAGACTTATGTCCCTTTGTGGCTACAGAACAAGCAACTCGCTCAGTAAAAGGCTCCCAAACACAAAATGGTCATCGGCACAGCAACAATCAAAAAAGCAAAACTTTACTCACCATTTGATGACAATGCTCTGATTATTATTATTATTATTATTATTATGACTATACAGTAAAGTCTCGTTATATCGATATTCTCGGGAGTCGGAAAAAATATCGATATAACCGGACTATCGATATATCCGATCCTGCGGCATGTAAATTTTCTCCTTGCGTTCATAGAAATAGTATCGTAATAAGCAGTACTATCGATATAACCAGACTTTACTATAATTAAAAATGCATCTAGTTTATTTTACCTTTTGTTGTGATTGTCTTTTTCTCCAAAATCCTTTGATTCTTACCTGAGCGCATTCTTGTTTTCAGTCTATGGCAGTTGGCCGTGGACTACTTTGACCACTGCCCGGAGTTTGGCCGAGTCTACCTGGAACTGCAGATGGAACGCATCCCTTTAGACACGGAGCGCAAAGCCCTCAAGGTGCTCAGGATCTGCGAACAAAGGCAAATGCCAGAGCAAGGTAACATCTTTTTTGACGTTCTCTCTCCCTTTTTTCAAGTTTTGTCATTTTTATTTGACAAAGAACTTTTGTTCTCTTCTTCCGCAGTGCGTAGTATTTGTAAGATCATGGCCATGCGCGCTCTGAGGAACAACAGACTCGGTTCCGCCCTTTCCTGGAGCATCAGAGCCAAAGACGCTGCCTTCGCCACCTTAATTTCAGAAAGGTTTGTTTGCGCCTCAAGAGTGACGGAGATTGCAATCAAGCCATCAAATCAGCTTCTGTTTATGCTTGTGTCCAGGTTTTTACAGGATTACCGTTCCAGGGGGTCCTTTTCCGATCTGGACCTCATAGACAATCTAGGTCCGGCCATGCTGTTAAGTGACAGGCTCACTTTCCTCGGTAGGCAGCAAGTTCATAAAAACACAGTTTGATTTTTTTTTTTTTTTTTTTTTTTTTTGATTGGCATCATGAGCAGTCCAGGTCCATATTTTTGCTCTTTGTTTTGTTCTCCCATCTGATATCCTGCTCCAGTTGCTCTGACATTCGCTTGATCACCATTCACATTTGTTATTTTGAAGGAAAGTACCGTGAGTTCCACAAGTTGTACGGGGAGAAGCGTTTTAGCGAGGCGGCTAAGCTTCTCCTCTCCTTGATGACTGCCAAGATCGCACCCAGGAGCTTCTGGATGACGCTACTGACTGATGCCCTGCCGCTGCTCGAGCAAAAAGAGGTTAGGAGGGAAAAACATTTTCAATACAAATTGGCCACTAACATATTATTTATGTCCCTAACCCCAGAAAAAAAAAAACAATTTCAAATTCTCTTGTAGAATGTTTTGTCCAAATGTCAGCGATATGCAAAATATTTTACCACAGATATTATCATAATACTGACGTTTCTTTCGTAAATTCAGTCAAGGACTCCATTTCCCCTCTGCAGTACAAGTAGTGTGTAACCGCAGCCTTTACTGTGGCGCTATATAATGTACACCACATTATATTTTGAAAAATTTTATGTACAGTACAGTCTCGTCATATCGATATTCTCGGGAGTCGGAAAAAATATCGATATAACCGGACTATCGATATATCCGATCCTGCGGCATGTAAATTTTCTCCTTGCGTTCATAGAAATAGTATCGTAATAAGCAGTACTATCGATATAACGAGACTTTACTGTATTTATATACTGTATTATATTTGGAAAACATTTTTCATTCATTGAAGGTATGCCTTAGAGGTGTCAAAGTCAAGGCCCGCGGGCCAAATCCGGCCCGCCACATCATTTTTTTTGGCCCACGAAAGCAAATGAAACTTGTGAAATTCCATGATGCTTGCTAAAATCTGAGCCAAAATTTCATATTTTTGGATGTCGACCACAATAACAATCATTATTCTTGACTTCAGATTTGAAAACTAGTAATTCATTAATTTTGTGTGTGCTCTATATGTAATATGTGAAGGGGATTAAACATTCTAATGGCTTCCCCAAATTCATAACGGCCCTCGAGAGGAATCCATAACTACAATACGGCAAAAAATTACTTTGACACCCCTGCCTTAGACTGTATATTGAAAAGGTTTGAAAATACATTTATTGTGGGTGCGCCTTATACACCGGAAAATACTATAGATTGACGGAATGGTTCGTGTTCATACAATTCAGGTCATCTTCACATCAGAGCAAACCTACGAGCTTATCTTCTGTTTAGAGGAACTCACCTCCTCCTGCAACACTCCCACCACCGCTTCCATAACTGACACCACCATGCAGGTAGACATCGCTTCAATCCGTCAAAGCTTGACTTCAATCCATATTTGAAATTTGGACATATGCATGTTTGCTATTTGAGGAGGAAGACCTGGAGATGACCAAAGTGGAGCTCCTCAGACTCGCCATGGCCAGGAACTTGGCCATGGCCATTATCAACGAAGGCACAGTCGAAGTGTGAACTCTCAGCATGCGCAGTAACTCTTTTCTACTGTTTCTATTCATTTCCAACTAAAATCCCCTGTTTGATAATGAACCTGGTGATACTTCTTCAATGACACAACAGCTTCCATTCACACAAAAATCTTTATTCATGCAGCAAACAAACTGAATGTACAAATGTAAATATCACATATTCACAAACGACGATACAGTAGTTCTGCATTATGTACACTTAACTCGCTTCTGTACATCTCATGTCCAAATGAGACCGATGAGTCAACACCATGACTCAGTTCCACAGCTGACTATTTTTAAATTTGTCTCCATATATTTTATTTCACATTGTCATGGTGCGGTCTTCTTAACTAACAATAAACCGCACGGCAAGTATCGTGAACCCCCGCTCGTAGTGGGGGTTAACAACTGCTTCTAGATGCCACAAAATGGCAACAAAGCACAACCGTTGCCCCAAAAAAATCAATTTTGGTCTTTGGCATAAAGATTTAAGACAACCTGCCAAACTGAATCCGCGATACTAGGAAGAGTTGAGGGGGAAAAGGATCATCCGAATAAGAACAACCTTCAATAACAAGCGTTAAATGAAACAAAAGCTGCGTTAGAACTCAAGTAATTTAGTTATTACAAAGTCTAATCCTTCTACAGTGACAAAAATCAAATAATATTTGCCACGGTGACATTTGTTTAAACTGTAAATAAATACTACAAAGAAATGCTCATGCTGAGGATCAGCCTTATGTAACACCCATTTTCAAGTTACAAATCTGAAAATGTGCTCGTTTTTTATTTTCAGGTGTGACGCAGTCAAGATCAAAGTCACAAAAGAAAAAAAAATCGAATAAAATGGTCACATTTTGGTTTTAAATTATTCCGTCACCTACTTTCATTGCAATACCCCACATGTCAAGACTGACCCTTTTTACAGTAGAGCACTCAGAAGTCAAGTATTTAAAAAGTAAATCTTCCGGAATATATACCCTTTAAAGGACAACCGACGTCTCCGGAGAAGTTGTGTCCATAATTTGTAAAATGGCTTCAAATGACTTCTACTGAGCGTATTTTACAAAGATTCCGCATATCGCAATATTTTACGTTTTAAGATCCGCACTGAATATTCAGCAAGTCTTGTTTTTGAGTTGGTGATGATACCTGCCGTGATGTCACAGTAGGTATTGTCACTGACCAAGAAAGCGCCACACAATGCTTTTGTACTTTGGCACTGAAAATCTGTGTTGACTGTTCATGGTGAAAAAAATTGTAAGGAATTAATCCTGCACTGAGCATCTATTTGACTTTCCACTGAGCTTTCCACTGAGTTTTGTCGCCATCATCTGCCTCTTTTCGGTGCTACATTTCCCCCCTTCAAAATGACCGGAGTAACTGACTCCTAACTGACATCAGAATAACGTTTTATAGCATCTAAAATACCCAAAACACGCAGTATGATATTTTTAGACAATGGCTTCAGATTCGGAGAAGATGCTTTCTTGTTACTCATCCAGTTATGAATATGATTCAAATAGTTCTGAAGAGGAAAGCATACATGTTTGCAATCGATTAAAGAATGTATTCCGGTCATTTTGATGCAACTGGAGAGATATGTAGTGACAAACTCTTTAGTACTCACAGTACCCAAAAAAGGCAGAAGATGGCGACAAAGCTCTGTATAAATTGTCTCCTGGGACGTTTTGTAAGCGAACATCAAATACACTGGAGAAGTCTCGGCGCAACACACAAGGATTCACCATCGCGTTATTTGTGTTTTCCTTCTAATTTCGCCATCAACACGAAGTTTTCAGACCAAACAAAGTACCACAAAATGCATTGAGGTGATGCAAGGTATGTCCTTTCTCGGTGAGGGGCGTTCCTTCAGTGACGTAGGGTGAGGACTCGTCACTAACTCAAAAACATTCGGAATATTCAGCGCGAGTCTTAAAGCGTCAAATATAGCTATAAGCGGTGAATCTTTGTAAAATATGCTCAGTAGAAGTCATTTGAAGCCATTTTACAAATTATGGACACAACTTGTCCGGAGACGTCGGTTGTCCTTTAAAGCTGACCGTTATCATATCAGTGCTTATCTTTCGTTACCTGCAAAAACATAAAAGCTAAATAAAATCTCAAGTAACACTAAACCAACTAAAACGTTGAGTTGTTCCAACTAATTGTCTTTACGCTGTGATGATAACTCGCTTCATAAAATTTCCTTCGTGAACTGAGTGTCTGTTTATAGGTGCCCCCACGCCTCAGGCGAGGGGAACTGGTCCACCTCCCCCACCTCATTACACAGTACATCCCCAAGCGTGAAGGCCAGCTTGTAGCGAAGGCGAACCTTTTCCTGAAAATACGCCAACGACTTGAGTCAGCAAAAATTGAGCGAGTGTGAGCCTCAAGGGGTAATGTGACATTGGCGCGAGTGGGTTTGACTCACCTTGGTGGGATTGGCCAATAGCATGATCTGCGTAATGGAGGCCGGAGGTAAAATGGGGTTAAATGCGGCCAATTCTGTTCCTGAAGGAGGCTGTAGCTTCACCTTCATTGACTAAAACAGGAGCAAAAAAAGATGGTTCACTTAAAAAAATAACAAAAAACACGACTGGTATTTCCCTTAAAGGACAACCGACACCATTTTTTTGTTTCCTAACTGACATTAGAAAAACGTTTTATAGCATCTGAAATACCCAAAACACGCAGGCTGATATTTTTTGTCATGCAAAACACCAATAAAATGACTTAAAGTGTCCCAAAACTCCTTCAAAATAACCTCAGAAAGTTTCTGTTTCAGAAGGTCCCGCCCCCTTGTTCGCGACGTCTCGCCAAGACGTCTTGTCTTGCTTGAGAATCAAAACAATGGCTTCAGATTCGGAGAAGATGCTTTCTTGTTACTCATTCAGTTATGAATATGAATCAAATAGTTCTGAAGAGGAAAGCATAAATGTTTGCAATTGATTCAAGAAGTCCTTCCGTCTCATTTTGAGGCATGTGGACTCCAATGTAGCGCCCAGAAAATGTACAAGATGGCGCCCAAGCTCCGTTGGAAATGGCGTCCGTTGTGTCCATAATTTGTAAAATCACTTCAAATGACTTCTACTGAGCGTATTTGACAAAGATTCCACGGCTTATCGCTATATTTTACGTTTTAAGAGTCGCGCTGAATATTCCGGAAGTCTTGTTTTCGAGTTGATGACGATGCCTGACGTGACGTCACGTCTCGAACGCCCCTGACCGAGAAAGCGACACACAATGCATTTTGGGTACTTTGTTTGGTCTGAAAACTTCGTGTTGATGGCGAAATTAGAAGGAAAATACATAACGCGATGGTGAATTGTTGTGTGTTGCACCAAGACAACTATTTGATACTAGTTGACACAAATTCCCAGCAGACAAATCAGCCCATTTCCAACGGAGCTTGGGCGCCATCTTATGCATTTTCTTGGATGCTACATTGGAGTCCAGACACCTCAAAATGAGGCGGAAGGACTTCTTTAATCGATTGCAAACATTTATGCTTTCCTCTTCAGAACTATTTGAATCATATTCATAACTGGATGAGTAACAAGAAAGCATCTTCTCCGAATCTGAAGCCATTGTTTTGATTCTCGAGCAAGACAAGACGTCTTGGCGTGACGTCGCAAAGAAGGGGGCGGGACCTTCTGAAAGTGAAACTTTCTGAGGTCATTTTGAAGTACAGTAAAGTCTCGTTATATCGATATCGGATATATCGATAGTCCCGGTTATATCGATACTATTTCTATGCACGCACGGAGAAAATTACATGCAAACAGGGTCGGATATATCGATAGTCCCGGTTATATCGATATTTTTTCGGACTCCCTTGAATATCGATATAACGAGACTTTACTGTAGTTTTGGGACGCTTTAAGTCATTTTTATTGGTGTTGTGCATTTGCCTAAAAATATCAGCCTGCGTGTTTTGGGTATTTGAGATGCTATAAAACTTTTTTTCTGATGTCAGTTAGGAAACAAATGGTGTCGGTTGTCCTTTAAGCGAATTGGAAAATGGATGAATGGATATGTTTAAAAAATCTGAATAGGCAAACACATAGTGAAGGTAAAGGAAAAAATGACAAATATTGCATGTCCACACAAGCGTCTTACTTTTGGTACAGCAGCTTGCAGTACCACCCCGTGAACAGGCAGCGGCGCTGTGTTAAGCATGGACACCACAATGACCAGCACGTCAGGCCTCCCAGGGGGAGAATCGGAAGCAAAATTGAGCAGAACCCGAACACCGTCCTTGTCGTAGGCAGTAACCGGCAGAACTTTACCTACAATAGGAAGGACAGGTTAGCCAGTAGGAAGCCAACGAATATGACAAATGGCAAATGAAGGTTGCAAAAAACGTTCCATGGCAATTCACGTCCATTTCCCAAAGTAAATGTGAACTTCAGTAATATTTGGAAAAATCTAGTTGATGGTAATCCTCACCGGGTCTGATGGCGTCCAGGGGAACGTGCACATTACTTAGGGACATCTGCGCAGTTCTCACGGGGCTTCCTTGGATGGCACGGTGGGCTGGGGACAGGGAGTTGAAGAGCGGGCTACCCGGGACGGAGGCCAGGTTCTGGGCTTTAGCGTGGCTCAGGGCAGGAGAGACGGGCAGAGCCTCGTGGATGAGAGATGCTGGAGGGGGGCAGCTTGACGTGGCCGCGGGGGGAGGAACCGCCGCGGGTGCCCCAAAACTTCCCATTGGCGTGCCACTGGAAAATGTGGAAAGTCACACTGTATTTTCAACGCTGTTTCATATCATAAAATGATTTCAGATTGCTACTAAAATAATTTGATAATAATGGGGTAAAAATATAAATGCCATCCATTTTATTGGAGGCTATATTTTAAGAATCCTGTATATGATACATGTCCCCTGTTAAGCGATTTGTTGCAGCTTCAGCTGTTGTTAAAGCACTATTAAAATCAATATGTACTGTGTAAGAATCTGGAAATAAAGTTGCCATTACAAAAGTAATAAGTGACTTAAAGGTCAACCGACGTCACTTTTTTTGTTTTTTAACTGACATCAGAAAAACGTTTTATAGCATCTAAAATACCCAAAACACGCAGTATGATATTTTTAGTCAAATGCAAAATACCAATAAAAATGACTTAATGTCCAAAAACTGCAAAAAATTGAGCTGCAAATTGGGCATTTTCAGAAAGCCCCGCCCCCAGTTCATGACGTCACACCAAGACGTCTTGCATTGCTGGAGAATCAAAACAATGGCTTCAGATTCGGAGAATATGCTTTCTTGTTACACATCCAGTTATGAATATGATTCAAATAGTTCTGAAGAGGAAAGCATACATGTTTGCAATTGATTAAAGAAGTCCTTCCATGTCATTTTGAGGCATCTGGACTGCAATGTAACGTCCCAGAAAAGAGGCAGAAAATGGCGACCAAGCTCCCTGTGAGAAATTAATCAGCCCGTTTCCACAGGCTGATAAATTCCTTATATGGAGCTTGGTCGCCCTCTTCTGGCTCTTTTTGGTGCAACACGACCTTTTCAGACCAAACAAGCACAGCAAAATGCGTTGACGTGATGGAAGGACTGCTTGATGTGTCCTTTTTTTTCGGTCAGGGGCGTTCCTTCAGTGACGTCACGTACGGACTCATCACCAACTCAAAAACAAGACTTCCGGAATATTCAGCGCGAGTCTTAAAACGTAAAATATAGCTATAAGCGCTGGAATCTTTGTAAAATACGCTCAGTAGAAGTCATTTGAAGCCATTTTACAAATTATGGACACAACTTGTCCGGAGACGTCGGTTGTCCTTTAAATGAAAAGCATCCAAGAAATGCAGCAACTAAATTTCGCACTGATTCCGAGTCAACCCTTTCTTTTTTATTCATTAACACCAGGCTGTTATAATGATCATATAACAATATGTAGTAATGCTATATCTCACACTATTTGTGAATGAAGGGTTAACTTCAGAAACAGATGGATTTAGGATTTTTTTTTTAAATGGGAACTCCAGCTATAAATTTCAATGCATGGTCAAATCCGTATTGCACAAGCTTTGATTAGTTGAATTTCAAAATAAAATATAAAAACAATATGTGACAAATATACATTTCAGTACCCAAAAAGCCATCTTTTGATCAAAATTTGCTTTTGACCAGTGTTATTTACTATTTTACTCTACAAAGTTAAAATAGAAATATCCCAAATCCTTTCAATACTTTACAAAGTCAATTAAACAAAAAAGGCGGTTTTGTGAGGATCGTGTTGTGATCAGATAACGAAAATCAGTTAATATGCTAAAATAGAAAAAGAAAAGTTGTGGTCAATATTTTTTAACTCATTCGCTGCCATTCCCGAATTTGTTCGGTTTTGTTTTTTTTTGTGGGGGGTGCCGATAAAGTGCTGGTCAGACCTCTGGCAATGGTTTCCCATTCCACGAGGGGACAGCATTTGCCTTTTGTCCATTTTAGCACTTTGTTAAAGCTTCAGCTGTTGTTAAAGCGCTATATAAATCAATATACAGTACGTATCTGGATTGTATTGTATTTCTTACAGCCGCCCCCATTTCAAGCTCAGATAACTCCAGACCCATATAACTTAGGAATTAACTTTTTTTCCCGATAAAAGAAGAGGGTCAAAGGTTTCTCACGCTGAATTGAATATTTATGTAGTCCTAAAACTCAATATTCTGTGGGTCCTGTAATTTGAATGAAAATGACAAAAACTCTGACACTGAAGTGGACACATTTTTGCACATTGTCTGGCAGTGAATGAGTTAAATTCAGGAGTTTTATAAAGGAGCACTTGTTCATGTGGCACCTCTGATTGGGGAAGCCTATGAGAGCCAGGTCTTGAAGGTTCTGGAGTGAGGTAAAATCAGGTTCTCCTGCAGGCATGAGTGAGCCAAACAAATCCGTACTTGTCGCAGGAGCCTGAAGACAGGTAAAAGCCTCTGAGCGTCCTTTTTTCCTTACAAGGAAGACGAGTCGGCGCACAAGTTCAACAACCGCGTCTTACTTACTTACTCAAAGGGTTTGTTGCATGAAACAAGCCGAGTTAAGTGTTTCGAATGCAGCACAGAGTCAAGCTAATTGCGTAATGGAAGTGCCAAAATGGCATTCGTAATGGTAAAAAAAATGTGGGAATGAATCCCGGTTGTTCTTCTAGTGCACTGACAAGTGAGGATAAGGAAAAGACTAGTACGGAACGAACATCATCTCTGATTGTGTGCGTAAGTTCACAAGAGTGACTCATCAAGACATTGTACCTGCAGGGAACTCCACTGAATGGATGCCATGTGTGGATTTCCTTTGGACTGGTTGCATGGTAATGCGGCGTGGTCGTCATTTAGTCCTGTGGGATGTGCAAACATTTGATTTATTTTGTTACTTTCTACTTAAAGGACAACCGACATCCCATTTTTGTTTCCTAACTGACATCAGAAAAACGTTTTATAGCATCTAAAATACCCAAAACACGCAGGCTGATATTTTTAGTCAAATGCAAAACATCAATAAAAATGACTTAAAGTGTCCAAAGTCTGCAAAAAATTGAGCTGCGAATTGGGCATTTTCAGAAAGTCCCGCCCCCAGTTTGTGACGTCACGCCAAGATGTCTTGCCTTGCTGGAGAATCAAAACTATGGCTTCAGATTTGGAGAATATGCTTTCTTGTTACACATCCAGTTATGAATATGATTCAAATAGTTCTGAAGAGGAAAGCATACATGTTTGCAATCAATTAAAGAATTTATTCAGTGCCATTTTGAGGCAACATTGGGGGAAAATCTCTCACCCAAAAAAAAAGAGGCACAAAATGGCGACCAACCTCCTGTGAGGAATTAATCAGCCAGTTTCCACAGGCTGATAAATTCCTTATATGGAGCTTGGTCGCCCTCTTCTGGCTTTTTGGTGCAACACAACGTTTTCAGACCAAACAAGCACAGCAAAATGCATTGACGTGATGGAAGGACTGCTACAATGTGTCCTTTTTTTTCGGTCAGGGGCGTTCCTTCAGTGACGTCACGTACGGACTCGTCACCAACTCAAAAGCAAGACTTCCGGAATATTCAGCGCGAGTCTTAAAACGTAAAATATAGCTATATGCGGTGGAATCTTTGTAAAACACGGTCAGTAGAAGTCATTTGACAAATTATGGACACGACTTGTCCGGAGACGTCGGTTGTCCTTTAAATATATGAGCGAGTACCTAATGAGAGCAGCTCATGATCAAGAAGCGAGAGCGCGTCGGAGGCCGCGTTAGGCGGAGGGTGACCGGGGCTGCCGCCCAGAGCGGCTAGCGGGTCCGACGACTGATTGGGAGGCGGCAGCAGGGGGGGGAACGACGAGTCGCACAAGATGTCGGAGAGAGCGCCTGAGAGTGGGACAGGGGCAGGCGCCACCGCCGCCGCTGGAGGGCTCGGCTGGTCCGTGACGGTCAAGTCGATGAGTGTATCCGTCGTCTCTGGCAAATCTGGGGAACAAATACGGCAAGATGTGGATAAAAGGGGGGTACACACCCTGCTTGCGTGTGTGTGTGCTGAATTATCTGACCGCTGCGAGGCTCCTGGCTGTCTCCATTGACAGCCAACCCCTCCACTATTTTCTTGTAAGAGTTGATGACTCTGGAAAGGTCGTCGCTAGCCTGCAGGATGTCTCCTGAACAGAATAAGGCATTCATTCAATCTTCGTTCGGCATTAATCGATTGTGTGGAATTGATGATCGATCGGTTCATGGCGTGAAGTGAAACACATGCCAACCAAAGGCGCAGTTGACTGAGATTTTGTTGCACTTCCATCAGATTAAAAAGAATAAATGGACAAACCTAAACTGGTATCGTTGTCCTCGGCCTCGGTGGCCATTTTGAAAGCGGAGCGTCGCAGCTGTTCACAGCGCTCGCACAGTTCCTAAGGCAGCGAAGGACGAGTTTTTTTTCTGAGCAACGCTTCGGTGTGACTGTGACGTTTGATTCCAATACAAACCTTCATAATTTCCTTATCGGATTCCGAGGAGGCGTTTTTGTCGTAGTGGCAGAGCATTTCGGACAGGAGCTTGACATTGATGTTGACCTCCTCCAGCGTGTTGTTGCGCTTTGACGCCTTTTGCACGCGTACCTCGTCCTGGAGGGGAAAAAAAACAAGGTGTTCACCACTCTGCAAGGTTTGTGGACGCTCTCAGTCGTGCAGGAGTGGTCCATTGAGGAAGAGGTTTCTTCAGCCGTCATCTGTACTTTTTTGAAGGTGTTGGACATTTCACTCCTCATCCGAAGAGCTTCGTCAGCAAACGCAAGTTTGTGCTGGTAACTCCGGCCCAATATATATTCCTTATGGACAGAGGTGGCAGTGCCAGATCTCTGCTCTGATAGGTCACAGCGCTAAGGTTGGGGGAGCGGGACACTACTCCCTGAAATAATCTAACAAAAGAAATAATCAGATTAGCGAATCTAACAAAGAAAGTAATCATATTAGCTAATCTAACAAAAGAAGTAATCAGATTCGCTTCAGGCAGTAGTCTGCTGCTCGCCCAATTTTAGAGCTGGGGCCGATCAGAGCATAAGTCAGGCACTTCCACCTCTGTCCATAGGGATGTATAGGACCAGTTACCAGCACAAATGACAACAGTACAAAACAGTGTTATCAACCATTATTCATCCAAGCCGACTTGATTTTTATATCTGCTAACACACCACCAAACATAAAAATGTCATGATAAGCAAACAGTAAGAATGGCTAGAATCTCGTGGAATCAATTAGATATACGATATGAAATCTTTCCATTTCTGACCGTTACCGCGGCAATGAGGTTCCACGTCCATTTTGGCGGTATGTAAATACTAAACAAAGAAGATAATGGCATGTAATATTTTTAAAATAAAATACAGTGAGACCTCAACTTACAAACACCTTATCTTACAAACTTTTCGTCTTACAAACGTCAAATTTCTGAAAATTAAACCTTATAATAAGCACTATTTTCATAATACACACCCACCACGGCTGGCGGAGTGATCTTTGGCGGAAGCACACGACCGAACAGCACCAGAGGTTAAGTTAGCAACAGTCCTTATAGAAGGTGACTCTCCTTCCATAAGCCATCAACGACCATCAAAAAGGGAAATAAAACTATTTTACAGCACAGTTTATTTCTTTAATTACAGTCCTCATGTAATGTGCCTCTCTTTACAAGCAGCAATTCCCTTTGTCCTTCGACCTCATCACCATTCCATCAAGCATCAATGACCATCACAAATGTAAATAAAGTGACTTTATGATACAATGCAGTGTATTTCTTTCATTGCAATACAATAGCACATTTATTATACATAGAATAAGGTATGTTGTGTGTAGTTTTAAGGCTTATTTAGTTGAAAAGTATATTTCATGGAAACCCGGGAACAGATTATTCCCATTTTAATGGTTTCTTATGGGAAATTTTTTTTTTAGAGATACACACTTTTCGCCTTACACACTCTGTCTGGGAACCAATTAAGTTCGTAAGTTGAGGTCTCACTGTATCTCAATATGTGTCATGACTGGGAGGTGTCTCACCTCTTTCACCATACTTTTGATTAACCTGTTGGCCTCCTGGAGGTCTTCGGGGTTTTTGCTGCGGAGAAGCTCAGCAAGGAGCTGTGGACATGTATGGAATCAATACAAACAAGGCTTGTTTGGAAATACATCAGATACGTTTGTACATGTTCATTGCCAAATATGTCCGCGACAACTACGTCATAGTCACTCCACCACCAACACTATCCAAAACCCCCCAAAAAAACAATTCCAGACCTTCCCCATGTCCTCGTTATCGAACACTGGGTGTTTGGCCCGTGTCGGTGGAGAGGGAATCAAAGTCCGGTCTGGCGGTAACTCTGGATCCTGGGTCGCCAGCCCTGTGAGAAAGAAGAGCGTTGGCATAAACAAAGACAGGAAGAGGGAGGAAAAAAAAGTGCCAATGTCAACCTTGTCTTCTCAATGTTTGGTAGGCTTCATTCATCTTGGGCTCAGTGGGAAAGGCGATGGTCCAGCTGTAGAGCATTTCGACAATCTTTCTCTTCACCTTTTCAGGTGCAGTGTCACCCATGTACTGCAAATTGACAAAATGGAGCACCTAATCAGCCACTGTTTATTTACAGTAATCCCTTGCTACTTTGATGCATCGTGCAAATGGCAGCCTAAGTCACTGCAGTACAGTCCTGTGAAACAACAGCGGGTCACAGAGAGCAGCATACAGCATTCATTAGATTTACTATTGTTATTTTTTAATTTAGTTATCCATTTTGAGGCATTACTGTGCTGTATATGCACAGAACCGAACTAGGGTTCAGTAACCAAAAACACCGTTTTCATTTAGCCACAGCTGACAATGAGTCAACGATTAATGTAGTAAACAAAATTTTCATCACTTTGCTTACTGTACATCAGTGGTCTCAAACCCGCGGCCCGCGGGCCAACTGCGGCCCCCGAAAGAATATTTTGCGGCCCGCCCTGATATTGGATTGGATATGCCTTTATTACTCTCACAGTGGAGAAATGAAAGATTAATGTTAGTGCGGCCCGCATGATTGATATGAATGAAACTTGTGTGTGTGCAGTTGAATATGTAGGCAAGAGAAGCCATGTTTAGGAGAGTTCCTGTTCAATATTTTCTTTATGTTAAGAAAGTTAAAGGTTAAAGAACTGTGAATACAGACATTTGAAACTTTTTTTAAATAATTAGTTTTCCTGTGTTTTTTTCAGTCATCTGTATCTGCCTTATAATAATTATTTTATTTATTACTGGTTAATTTATTTTGTATTCATTTTTCCATTTATTCATTTAATTCATTTTTTTGTGTTATAAATAAAAAATTTGAGAACATTAGAATGTTTTATCTGTGCTTTTCTTGTGGAAATCCTGATGCGGCCCAGCCTCACCCAGACTCTGCCTCCAGCGGCCCCCGGGTAAATTGAGTTTGAGACCCCTGCTGTACATGAATCGTCTTGACTTTGTTGAGATTCGTGTGATGCCGCGTTGTCAACTCGGGTTTTTCTTTTTTCTATTTGTTTTGGTGCTGACTCGGGCCAAAGCTGATTGGCTGAGAGACGACACCACTGGGCAGCATTCAACCGACCTGAATGCTGATCCCTCCATGTGCTCTCGCATCGCGTGAGTTCAGGTTACGTACTGTACGTATTCTTGTATTTTCATTCGTACTTAATACGTCCCCCCGACAATGGCTCCCAAACCTTCAAAATCATCCAGCGAACCCAAAGAGGAAAATGATGACAGTGAGTGAAAAAGTAAAATGACTTGACAAAGGCGAAAATTATGCCGCTGCTGCACGCCATTACGTCAAAGAATCTACGCTGCGTTACAGCAAGACGAGTTAGTGTACTTAGTGAAAATATTATACTTTATTTACTGTATGTTGATAGTACACTGTTTACTTTATTGAATTAGAGTTTTGTACTGTAGTACATACATTTACTGTGCTTTTTTATGCATGTCCTGTACTGTGTTCCAATAATTTTGGCCTTATAAATATGTTTTTTTACTCATACACATGTAAATTAACCAATACATGGAGGGTTCTCTACATCGCAATTTTTCATCTATCGCAGGTGGTCCCAGTCCGTGTTAACCGTGATAAACGAGAGATTTATTTATTTCTTTATTTATGTATTTATTGTGTGTGTGTGTGTGTGTGTGTGTGTGTGTCAGGATTTGTCAATGAAGATGCCCAAATGAAGCTCTATTGATCATCACTGTTTCCAAACAGTTGAGACAGTACTATGCTGTTCGTTAAAGTATCAGTTATTGGAAGGTTTAGAATTACTTCTGTTAACCCATCTATGGTGTTTTACATTTCACAGCTCCAGAAAAATGAAGACTAAAAAGCCAAATTAGAAGTTTCTCTGACTTTGATGTTTGTTATTCTTTCATTCTTTACTGACAGCATCACCCCCAAGAATAAATAATGTTGCTCAAAGCGGTGTCTTTGCATAAAATAATAAATGTTTAAAAACAAAGGTTTATATGTGTTTGAACTGTGTGGGATGGGTATAACTATAAAAATACATATTTTTGTTGGTCTTAAACTGCATTGCATATTTTTCGCTTATTAGAGTGGACTGCCCCAGATGAACGGAGGAGAGTGTACGGCACTTTAGACAACTTACCTTTGGAGACACAACTTTAATCAGCTCATTTAAAAATCTGTATTTCCCAACTTCATTATGAAACCTGCTCCCGCAGTTCTTCATGCATGCCTCTAACACCTACGCACACAATCAATAAATTCAAACAGATCAAGTTGCTTATGCAACAATGAAGATTTTTTTTCTTTTTTCTTACTGTTAAAGCCTGAAGTGCTTCCCATTCTTGCGGTGAGTGGATCTTATGGACCAGTAGTGGGATTGCAATTTGGGGGCTGCAAAACGAAATTACACATTATATATTTTTTCTCCCAAGGAAGGATTATGGCAATAAGAATACTATTAATAATAATGACGTAGAAAACAAACCCTTCCAGTTCTTTATTGACTTGGTCACAGAAGCCAATTATGTACTCCCAGTCCTCCTGTCTGTTTGTTGGGTAAGTGGCTTTATCTGATGCACACGTACATTTTCACAAAAATATATATTGATCATCACTCCAAATGTTGTGTCGATCAAACATACTTAACACAATGAAAAGAAATCACATTTTAAGACCTCCACCCAGATGACTGAAATGATGTACATCTAGATCAGTCACGTCCACAATACCGTCGAAAGTGCCGGAAATACGTGCTGACAGCTATAGCATGAAACAACTGGCTGTGTCGTAGCGCTAGCATTGTAAATTGTACGACAACGGGTGTCTTTTAATTTATACATTTGCAAAAATCACTCACTGAGCCAGGATTCAAGCGACTCTCCTTCCTGATACGCCATCGTAATCAAAACATCGCGAGATGTCACGACCGTGTAAACGAGAGTCGAGTAAGATGCAAAATAATACAAACTAAAAAGAAAAACCATACAGTAAATTGCACATTTAAAATACAATATTAGTCCATGTGTATTCAAACTGATATTTTGAAAAAAAATATGTTAATGTATTTATTATTTTTGAGAAGGCATCTCCACAAGCTCCTAAACTGAGCATTGTCACCCGGGGTAGTACTGACATTTTCAACATGGCGACTTCCATATCTGGACTGTTAAAACCTTGGACGCCCAGGTAATGTCTCCTTTCAAACACTAAACAATAAAAAAAAGAGATTAATCACGACGTTTTTTATACCATTATCAAGGACAGTTAAATGGATGTAGTACAAAAATTCCGTTCCATCGCTAAATTCCCGTTCAACTGAATTTATGGCTGGTTTATATTTTTGTACTTGTAATTACGTTTTTTTTTTGCTTTCCTCGTATACGTTTCCGTATTTGTTTGAATATGACCAATGATACAGTGTACATTGAACTTTACGGTTGTGCTGATAAATGGATACTCTTCCCATCATTACACACACGAATTTACAGCATTGTTAACCTGATGACGATTTCAATAGATTTCTTAGAAGTAAAATAAATGTTAAAAATTATGACTGTCTGATTCGATTATTATGAATTAATATGTTGTGTTTCTAGGGTCCTGGCAATGCGATGGAGCAGATACAATCCATACTATCTGGAGCCAGAAGTGAGGAAAGAGGTTTATGACAAACCAGAAACGGAACTCACTGATGAAGAGAAGGAAGAGAAAGCGCTGAAGACTCTCAGGCCCATCAAAGCGGCAACAAACAGCGTCACCAGCTCAGTTTTCCATGATCCCGTCATCAGGTACTAATACATCCTAGAATGTCTCAATAACCAAAATTTGCAAAGATACTCATACTCTATACTTAAGTGTAGGATGTATTGTATTATAAGTAAAAGTGCATATATTTTGTTTGACTTGATGGAGAGTAAATACAAATTCATTGGAAAAATAAGTACAGATACCTGGAAAAAGTTGAAAAATATTTGTAAACTTGGGTACTTACCAATGATGTCACTAACACACATGGATGCACTGTGGAGTTGTTGATCGTTTTGTTTATGGATTTCCAGTAAGTTCATCAACATGATGATGAAGCATGGAAACAAAGTTTTGGCAAAGGAGATCATGACAGAGGTACGAACACACTGGTATTTGACATTTACTCACAACTTCAGACTTAAAGGACAACCGACGTCTCCGGACAAGTTGTGTCCATAATTTGTAAAATGGCTTAAAATGTCTTCTACTGAGCGTATTTTAATAAGATTCCACCGCATATAGCTATATTTTACGTTTTAAGACGTTTTTGAGTTGGTGACGAGTCTGTACGTGACGTCATGAAAGGACCGCCCCCTGACCATAAAAAAGACGCATTGTAGCGTCCTTCCATCACGTCAATGTATTTTGCTGTACATGTTTGGTCTGAGAACCGTGTTGCACCCAAAAGCCGCCAGAAGAGGGAGTCCAAGCTCCATGTAAGGAATTTATCAGCCCGTGGAAGCGGAGGTGGCCACTGGAGGTCGCCATTTTGTGCCTCTTTTCTGATGATCCATTGCTCCAATGTTGCCTCAAAATGGCATGGAATAAATTCTTTAATCAATTGCAAACATGTATGCTTTCCTCTTCAGAACTATTTGAATCATATTCATAACTGGATGTGTAATAAGAAGCATATTCTCCGAATCTGAAGCCATTGTTTGGATTCTCCAGCAATGCAAGACGTCTTGGTGTGACGTCACGAACTGGGGGCGGGAATTTCTGAAAATGGCCAATTCGCAGCTCAATTTTTTTTGCAGATTTTGGACACTTAGTCATTTTTATTGGTGTTTTGCATTTGACTAAAAATATCATACTGCGTGTTTTGGGTATTTTAGATGCTATCAAACGTTTTTCTGATGTCAGTTAAAAACCAAAAAAGTGACGTCGGTTGTCCTTTAAGTAGACGGCAGACTGCACTTAAGAGGAGGCCTTTCACAGTGATATGGTTTTTCAAGTTCGTTGAAAATTTACCTGCTCCTTTCTCAGACATTGGAGCTTATTAAAAGGAAACAGGTGGAGAAGTACCACAAAGCTCCAGAGGGGAAGAGAGAGGAGATTGAGTGCAACCCTTATGCTATCTTTCATCAAGCTCTCGACAACTGCAAGCCTGTCGTTGGTCTCACCAGCATCCAGAAAGGTGGAAAGTACTACCAGGTCAGTTTCTGTTGCATAAAAATAAGTAACTGTCAGAGATATGACAGTCAGATGATAAAATCTCAGATTTTTATTCAGAAAAATCAGATCCCCACGTAACCTAAAGAAGCTAATGATACCAAATTCACAAGACGCTACAAAAAGTTTTAAACAAAGCCATTTTAAAAATGAAAATAAATCACCGTTCCCTTCTCACTTAGGTGCCGGTGCCACTTACAGACAACAGGCGACGCTTTCTAGCTATGAAATGGATGATCACAGAGTGCAGGGAAAATAAGCACCGGCGCACTCACATGTATGAAAAACTCTCTCAGGAACTGATGGCAGCTTTTGCAAAGGAAGGCAATGTCTTCAAGAAGAAGATAGAGCTACACAAGATGGCCGAAGCCAACAGAGCATATGCGCATTACCGCTGGTGGTAGAAGTGCAGGGGTGGGGGGAGGTTGTGTATTCTTCATATTGAAAGGTGACAAATGGCACCTTTTGTAAATAATAAAATTCATAAAACACAAGGACTGAAAAGCTTTGAACTACAAGGATGGATCTGTTCATCAGAAGAGTGTAGAAAAGCATGTATTTACAGTATATTCAATGAACATAATTTAATAAAAACGGACATATTACTTTGAAAATGTCAGACCCGTAAAGCATTTTTTTATCCAAGATTTTATTGGAACAAATACAAAATACAGTAACAGTATACACAATCTCTCTGAATAAAACCACAACAGTTCTTCTTTACCTTTCGGGTTTTCCCTTCAGGGGTCGCCACAGCGAATCAATGTCCTCCATCTATCCCGGTTTTGTGCATCCTCTTCTCTCACACCAGCTACCTTCATGTCCTCTTTGACCACATCCATAAACCTCCTCTTCGGTCTTCCTCTCGGTCTCCTGCCTGGCAGTTCAAGGCTCAGCATCCTTCTAGTCAGAATCGTCTTTATCATCTTTATTGCCAAGTATGTAGAACACACAGGGAATTTGTTTCCGGTCGAACACGCTGCACTCGTATCATCATCAAAAAATTGCAAGTATATAGTCACTCTCCTTTGGACATGTCCAAACCATCTCAGTCTGGCTTCTCTGACTTTCTATCCAAAGCCTCTAATACGAGTTGTCCCTCTAATGTACTCATTCATGATCCTATCCAACCTGGTCACACCCAAATAAAACCTCAACATCTTCAGCTCTGCTTCAGTTGACCCCAGGTACTTAAAATCCTCCACCTTCTTTATCTCTTCTCCCTGTAGCATCACTCTTGCACTGGGATCCCTCTCATTCACACATGTATTCTGTCTTGCTGCAACAGTTATACACTCCTTATTTACCAGTTGGTAAATAATAGCTCTCAAAACTGCAACAGAAATTTATGTTTCCTTCACCATTTGTCACACATCAGAAAACGGGTCAGACTAACTTCGATCTAATCAGCGATATCCCAACTTTAACTATGAAATGTTTTCTCATGAAAAGGGAGTTATGTAAAACTACAATAAATAAATAAACAGAATAACCAAGTAGGCTGTGTGACTGAACATCTGGAATTTCACTCTGATGATCTATTGCACATTTTCATATCCATCATGAAAATTGCTGGTGTACCCCCCCCCCCCCCCCCCCAAAAAAAAAAAACAACAACTGTCACCATCAATCTGCAATTTCACTATAGTAATAACTATGTGCCGTGCCACTGAGGACCCAGCCCCCCGCCCTGAATTCCAGGATTTCCAGCAGCAGCAGGCGGGCCATGGAAGTGAGACACTCCTGGAGGAGGAAGCCATCACGTAGCAGGTAGAAAAGCTCATCCATGCGCTCACTGCTGGACTTCTCCAACTGCTCCCCGATGCGGTGGAGCTGCAGCACCAGACAATCAACCTAAATGAGGGAGGATGCACCCAAGCTGGAGATCAGTGCTGACATGAATTGCCATTTCATTTTTATGGTGTAAGAATGTACACAATCATGAAACCAATGTTACATTGATGACTGAATTCAGTAAGTTAAACTATTCAACAAAGGTGTTTGATTCTTTTTGCAAAAACACCTGATCCTTTTTACATTAGGAATTAGTTTGGCAGTGGCATTACTAAATAAATTATAATCAGAAATAAACCTTCAAGCGCCACATTCATAGTTTATCAAGCATACTATCCTAAATAAGAGTGTGGTCTTGCTCACCTCCTCCTCATTCATCAGAGCATCGGGTTGCGCCAGCCTCATCAGACAGTCGTACACGGGGTGGACCAGCACCCCCATGGGCATGTTATTCACCTGCGCGGTATAACGAAAAATTACACTTAAACAGATGCTTTGAAAAGCGTGCATACTTGCACATGAGGCATTATCAAAACAAACAAAAGCTTCTATTATCTTGCTACAATATTCCGACTCGTTTAACACAAAAGGCACATTTTGTTTTGTTTTTAGACTAAGGACAGCATTTCCTGAATATAAATCATAGCGCACGAACAGAATACTAGTGGTTGTGAAACTTTGTGACTTTAGTGTTGTCACATTAAAAACTATTTCGGAAAATTATAAATTAATTCTTGAGATGCTGATTTTTTTTATGCCAACAGATATATCCTTGTAAATCACGTTTTCAACACATGAACTTTCAGTTGTAAAATTAAGAACGGTTTTAATTGCTGTGGAGTTTAGAAGTACAGTGAGACCTCAACTTACAAACACCTTATCTTACAAACTTTCCGTCTTAAGAACCTCTAATTTATGAAAATAAACCTTATAATAAGCACTATTTTCATAATACACACCCACCACGGCTGGCGGAGTGACCTTCGGCGGAAGCACACGACCGAACAGCGCTCCAGCCGGCGCTACTTTGCACACCGCCTCTCATTGAATGCACACGTCGATCGCCTACTTAGAGCTTTTTGCTGATAATTTTACTATGATGGGACGGAAAAAAACCACCACAGGCTCGTTTTCAGCCCAAGAAGACACAAAATAAAATCACAGTCGCTGAGAAGAAGGAGATAATTGAAAAACACGAACGAGGTGTGCGTTTGTGTGATTTAGTGGCCGAGCACGGCTATGCTAAGTCAACCATTGCTCCCATTCTCTGGAACAGAGAAGCCATCAAAGGTGCGTCTGTTGCAAAAGGTGTTTCCGTGCTCTCAAAGCGACGGTCTCGGGCAATCGAAGAAGTTGAAAAAAAACTTTATTTTACAACACAGTTTATTTCTTTAATTACAGTCCTCATGTAATGTGAATCTCTTTGTGACTTTATGATACAATGCAGTGTATTTATTTCATTACAATACAATAGCACATTTATTATACATAGAATAAGGTATGTTGTGTGTAGTTTTAAGGCTTATTTAGTTAAAAACTATATTTTATGGAAACCCGGGAACGGATTATTCCCATTTTAATGGTTTCCTTTGGGATTTATTTTTTGAGATACACACTTTTCACCTTACACACCCTGTCTGGGAACCCATTAAGTTTGTAAGTTGAGGTCTCACTGTATAGAAGAGAACGTTTTCTGTGTGTGGTGCAGATACAATGAAATTTGGGCGTGACGCTGAAAAACAGATAACATGGTATGTTTGCATGCTCACTTTGAGGTAGTCATAGATGTTACAGATGAAGGTGACGAAGCAGACCCACTCCTGCAGGGAACGAGCTCGAATCTCCTCACGTTCCTTGAACTCTTGCTGGAGTCTGTTCAGCAAGTTCCTCCTAAACACGCTGCCGTTATTTTGCTTGGCCTCCGCCTGAGCCACAAATGAGATTTTAACAAGAGAATGCAAATCAAAATGCTTCACCCCTAATAGATGCTCGATATACAGTACAGTACTTGCTTTTTTTGGAGGGGTGGGGGTTAAGTATTTTTATTGACCTATTACATGTGTGGGATGAGTACATAAAGTCAGGCGCCAATAATAAAAAGAAACATTGTTAACAAAATATTAATGGATGAGACAAAGAATGTCTCTTTCTGAATGAAAGAACATCCAATTGAAATTGCCATACTCCACCAAAACACACCAAATGGAACACTCTTACCACATAACAGTCCAGATCAAAATAAATTGAACAATAAAACTTGAAATGATGATAATTGAATAACAACAAAAAATATGGGAATAAGGAAATAAGGATATATAAAATGGAGGTTAATTAGTCCTCTGAAAATCTGGTCTTGAATTGGCCTCTTAAAGCGAGCTTGTTCATTACATCTCAAGATTGCCTGGTCATGGGTGATTTTTTTTTTTAAAACAGTTGTGGAAATTGTGTAAATTAACACACCACAGGCCACTGATAGCAACTCCTGACATCGAAAGCACCTGTGCAATAGTGTAGCAAATGCGTCCTGCCTCCTTGCTGAATACCCAGTCCTTCAGTGACTGATCCACAATGATGTTGGACACCTTCTCCAAATTCACTGAGCCTGGATCTGGAGGATGATTAACATGTGTGAGTTCATTGACACACTTTTGGTATTATTCATTTTACGATCTGACCTTTCAAGGCTGTTTTGAGCAACATTTGCGTTGCCAAGTCAAATGACTGAATCTTGTAGTCTTCGGGAGAGTTTTCCATAGCTGCAGAAAACACCACTGAATAAAATCACAAACTCTGCTTCTGAAAGCCTTTACTTTATCGGAAATTGTGTTTTACTATCCACTCTCTAAACAGTAACCCAAATAGAACTGTATAGTGCTTCCATTTTTCTCATTTTTTGATGATACGAGTGCAGCGTATTCCATCGGAGACAGATTCCTTGTGTGTTATACATACTACTTGCAATAAAGATGATTCTGATTCTGATCATCATATACGGACATATATTGTGCTATTTTGTGCTTGTGTCTGCAGTCCACAAGATAAGCAAAAACTAACGACTAACTCCAATTAAACTATTTAACAGGCATAGACAACAACAGCTCCAAAATCCTGTGGTGTCATCAAGTTGGCTGTGGAGCATAAGGATTAACGTGTAAACTCAGGTCACATTATCGGAGTAGTGCGTTAAATAGAGGTTATTAATTCCCCCGAACGCACATTAAGCCGAATCAAAAATCAGTTCCTGTCAGTGTTGTGTAGCAGTGTTTCTTTTTACGCTAGAAACGAATGTGATGCTAGCAAGCTAGCTTCTGCACTCATCGTCAACAAGTACAAGTCACGTTTAACGCAATAAGAGTTAAATGTCGAGTTATGAAAACATCAGACTTGTTTTACTCACATTTGGAAAATCTACGGAAATCGTAATTTGGATTTATGAGTATTCGCGTCTTCACTCGCATAGGTTAAGGCGTACTGATTCTGAATGCATTCAAAGATGAAATGTTGCGACAAGAGAGTACATATACAAGATGCTATGATCCTCTCCTCTTTCATATAGAACTGCTTCATGTAGCAAAGAGGGTATAGAAAGTGCTTAAGAAGGAATGACTGTGTCTTTGTGTTGTCATATTATTATAATTATTATTATTATTATTATAATTATTTGTTATTTAGTTTTTTTGTTCTTTTGACTTCAAGACAGTGCCGCGAGAGTGGCTGCCTGTCCAGCAGCTCATGTATTTTGTTTTTCTACTTTCATTCCTTTCATCACTTTGCTGCTGTGAAATGTAAATTTATCCACTGCGAGACTAATAAAGACAAATCCAATCCAATGTCCATGTGTAGGTTTAGTCTATCAAAGATACAATAACACGACAAGAAAATTGTACATCACAGGGTCGGCTCAATGAGACAAATTCGCCGTTGCCGCCCTGCCCATCCCATTCTCCTTCACATTATGTTGGGCTTTCCATTTTTTTAATACGTATTAGACATTAATTGTCTTATGTTTGCGTCATTTAAAACACAGTTTTCATTTACGGTTATAAAAGTGTCTTGTGTATATACCCTGGTCAAAGATGACGCTTCGTACTGATGTCACAAACGTTTATTGTGGAACGCTTGGAACACCGTGAAAACTATAAAGGTCATTTAAAAAACGACAAACAACAAGCAAAATAAACAAGCAAATTAATAACGTACCGTGTGCATCTTATTAACCGAAAGTAGATAAACTTTGACGTAGAGTAAGTCTACGACTCTACGTCAAAGTTTATCTACTTGAGAGAGACAGAACGAGAGTAACTGCTCGAGAAAGAACGACAGTCTATCGTTATTTCTCTAGCAGTTACTCTCGTCCGGTCTCTCCCTAGCATTACTCTCGTCCTATCTCTTACGATTCCGCTGGTACGTCCAAACACATGACACGGAGCGGAAGTGATAATGACAAAACATTATGTAAATAAAATATTGAATACGATTTTAAGAAAAACGCACATATGAAGGTTCTCATTGAAACGTTAAACACTTACAGAACAACAAGACCAAATACATTATATTTTTGTTGTCACGGCAACCAATGGCAATATACACGCCAGTTACATCTTGGATCATTTGAAGCACAGTAGTTCTCAATTGCACAGCTGTGTCTATATTGTAATTATTATTTAAATTCACAAAATACTCACATTTTAACTACCCTTCCTTTGTATATTTAACACACGAGGAAAAAAGGAAAATATATTACATTCATCCGCTGTATTTATTATTTTAAAGCACGTTCATACTGAGTGACGACATCTCCAGGAAGTGGTTGGAAAAATCAATGGCGGAAACCTGTTTCGTTTGACTTGTTCAAGTCAGAGTTATACGTTTATGCTGAGCATTTAAGGCGTATTTTCAAAAAACGCCGCCACACATAACCAAGTAAGTTGTCGACTGCACTGATTATTACTTTTGTATTCCTCCTCGCAAAATGTTCTCGTTCTTAGCTTAGCTTTCAGCTAAGTCCTACAACATGCCCTCTATTGCCGGCTTTGTTTTCAATATACTGTCGTTCTCACTTTGCAGATTTCAGAACCCTGACAGTTTCTCTATTTGCCAAATATGAAAGTGAAGTTTATTCCGCGTACAATAAACCCAGAAATGTACATATAAGTCCACTCCGGCACATTCTTAAACGGGAGTTATTTCTTCGGAAACTAATACCAGTTTTTCCATAACTTACGATGATACCAGCAGCACAATGTCATGCTTATTCTGTTTTTGTTTTAATAGGTAGCAGAAGCCTTGGCGACATGGTGGGCTATGACCCCCGGGCACAGAGGTTACCGCATAGTGCCCGGGAGGCAGCCCTTGCGGGGTCGACTGCTGGCATGGTCACCCGAGCCATCATCAGCCCTTTGGATGTTATTAAAATTCGATTTCAGGTAGTGTGACATGGAATTGTCACATTATCCACCATCCATCTTCTATCATATTTATTTCATTACGGCTGTGGGGCAGATTTGGACTTTTTATGGCAAATCCGAACAATTGAGAGCTCTTATAAAATGAACACTGTTTTTATGATATCAATATTACTTTCCCTTGCAGCTTCAGATTGAGAGCCTGTCTTCTACAAGCCCACGAGGGAAGTACTGGGGATTACTTCAGGCGGCACGTTGCATTCACACAGAGGAGGGCCTCGCTGCTTTTTGGAAGGGCCATGTTCCCGCGCAGTTGCTCTCCGTCTGTTATGGAGCAGTGCAGGTACAACCCTCAAGCCCCCGGGGTTTTAAACACTTACAGAGCAGTAACACATAAAAACAGAGTTTCTAAAAATACTCAACTAGCCACTGTGTAGTACACTTTGTGTGTGATTAAAAATGTAATTACAAATATAAAATAATATTTTGTGTTTCAGTTTACTACTTTTGAGTTTCTGACAAAGGCGGTGCACGACACCACGCCGTTTGACAGCCAGACATCCGGAGTGCACTTTCTGTGTGGAGGTTTGGCAGCCTGCTCTGCCACAATGGTGTGTCAGCCTCTGGACACGCTCAGAACGCGCTTTGCCGCCCAGGGAGAGCCCAAGGTGGGAAATGAATTGGACACAATGTTCATATATGGCCACCCTTTGCGTTTGTGGTGACAGTTGATTGTGGGGATGTGTTGTAAGGTGAACTATAAGTATTAAGTGAGAAGAATGTCATTTTGCAATAATCAAGATGCACAGTGGTGGACCTTTGCTTATCAATTTGACCCTGTTCCGATTTGTGAAAATGCACTAGGTGAAACTCTTGAACTCACTTAAACATATGATCTACATCTACGCCACAAGATGTCGATAAAACATGACTTTTGTCTCAATGAAGTGTCACAAGTCACTTTGACATTTGTTTGCACCACAATGCCACAAGCCTGCAGAAACGCTCTCATTTTGTCAAAACGAAGCACCTCAACTCATTGTAATGTAGTTCCCTTCCAGAAAGATGCTGCTAGATAGCATTAAAGCACTACTTTTATGTAAATCCAGCTCAATGCACTTTTACATAGTACAACTATGTCACAAGATAATAATAATATAAATAATACATTTCATTGTAAGCGCCTTTAAAAGCTCTCAACGACACTTTGCAGTCAGAGACAAGCATAGGTACTATAATAAATAAAATACATTCACAAATAGAATACAATAAATAGAAACAAAACAGAGCTACACTGAAAATGAAATTTTAAATAGGTGGCTTTTGAGATGGGATTTGAAGGTGGGAAGAGAATCGATGTTACAAATGTTGGAAGTGAGTTCCACAGTTTGGGGGCAGAGCAGCGTAAAGCCCTGTCCCCCATCGTGCTGAGACGGGCAGGGGGGGGGGGGGGTACATACAGAGGTGGAGGGAGGAAGAGGATCTGAGGGAACGAGAGGGAATAGAAATTTGAAGAAGGTCAGATAGGTATGGTGGGCAAGGTTAAGGATAGCTTTATAGAGAAAGTGTGTAAGAAATGTATAAAGAAAATTTTTAAAGTTGATTCTATATTTGACCGGGAGCCAGTGGAGCTCTTGGAGGACGGGGGTGATGTGGTGAAAGGATGAGGTTCTGATGATAATCCGGGCTGAAGAATTCTAGACGAGTTGAAGTTTGTGGAGAAGTTTCTGAGGGACACCAAGGAGAAGTGAATTGCAATAGTCAATCCGGGAGATGACAAGACTATGAACGAGGATAGCAGTGGTATAAGGAGTGAGAGACGGCCGAAGACGATTGATATTGCGTAGGTGGAAGTATGCAGATCGGGTTAAGTTATTTAAGTGGAAAGATAATGTCCTGTCAAGGATGACACCGTAGCTTTTGACCTGATGGGAGGGAGAAACGGTTGAATTGTCAATAGTGAGAGAGAAACTGTTAGCTTTGCTCAAGGTGGATTTGGTACCAACGAGGACAATTTCAGTTTTCTCACTGTTAACTTTTGAAGATGGTGGCAAAAACACTGCTTATGTCTAAATGGAGCTCTTCAACTCACTTTTGTACCGTTCATTGGAACAAAGATACCACAAGATTGGATAAAAGCTCATATTTTGTCAAAACGCAGCTTTTCTACTCACTTCAACATTGGCATAAGATACTTTCATATCGTGGCTTAGCCCAAAATCGTGAATTGGTGATTTTTTTTTGGTCTTCATGCAAATAATCCCGAGGATTCGAAAGAAAACTGCCATCACGGATATTTTCAAATTCTAAACTGTGTACGGCATCTCAGAGTCAACGGACAGTTAGGACGGCGGAAAAAATCATTGGCACCGCCCTACCCACTCTCGAGGACTTGCACACTGCAAGAATCCAAACTAGGGCGCGGAAAATCCTACTGGACCCTCCGCACCCTTCCCACCACCTTTTCCAGCTACTCCCCTCAGGCAGGCGCTACCGATCCATGCGCACCAAATCCAGCAGACATTTAAACAGCTTCTTCCCCCAAGCCATTAACTCTTTGAACTCTTCCAACAGTAGCCAAAATGGAACTGTATAGTGCCACTTAGCAGTTTTTTTGACAACGATACTAGTGCAGCATGTTCTACCGGAAACAAATTCCTTGTGTGTTCTACATACTTGGCAATAAAGATGATTCTGATTCTGATTCTGATGAAATGTGTCACTGCAGTTGTACAGGAACCTGACAGCCGGTGTGCGTATGATGTGGCGCTCGGAAGGCGCGCTGACGTTCTACCGCGGCCTGTCGCCGGTGCTCATCGCCGTGTTTCCTTACGCCGGCATGCAGTTCTTCTTCTACAACGTCTTCAAAAGGCTGCTGGCACCGCCTCCATCAGCTGGCAAATCGAGAGGTCAGTGCACTCACTGTTGAAGAAGGGATTTTTTTCTCCCCCCTCTTTGAGGTGGCAGTGTTGCCGCTCTGACCAATCGCGCTTCTGCGCCTGTTTGTCTATTTGCGTCGAAGAAAGCCTCAGGAGTCTTTTGTGTGGCAGTGGAGCCGGAATGATTAGCAAAACAGTCACATACCCGTTGGATCTGTTCAAGAAGAGACTTCAAGTTGGAGGTTTCGAGGAGGCCAGAATTCAGTTCGGACAGGTAAGCGGTTTATTTGTTTATCAATATCTCTCCGTCTGTGGAAGCTCTCAGTCGCACATGAGTGGTCCATCGATGAAAAGGTTTCTTCAGCCGTCATCTGGAGTTCCTTGAAGGTGTTGGACGTTTCGCTCCTCATCCGAGAAGCTTTGTCAGCGAACAAAAATTGTGCTGGTATAGGGAAGTAGATGACGGCTGAAGAAACCTTTTCATCGATTGTCTCTCCTTTCATCTGATTTCCAGGACCAGTTAAAATTTGTCTATTTTGAATGGCAGGTTCTTTTATATCAAGGGGGATAAAGTCATTGTTTTGCCGCGGGCCACATTGTAGTTATGGTTTCCTCTCGGGGGCCGTTATGAATTTAGGGAAGCCGTTAGAATGTTTAATACCTTCACATATTTTATCCAAATTGATGAATTACTAGTTTTCAAATCTGAGATAAAAAATGATGACCGTGTTTATGGTTTAAATACGACAATTTTAAATTTTGGTGAGGACTTTAACAAGCATCGTGGAAGTTTGATTTCGTGGGCCGAATGAAATGAGGTGGTGGGACAGATTTGGCCCCCGGGCCTTGAGTTTGACACTTGTGTTATTTATTGATTTAGAGTGCCGTGGGATTTATTATTTTACGGTTACAAAAAAATGTCAACGTTTGAAACTGTCGTACAAGAACAAATGCAATCACTTAGTTATAAAATAACTGGACAGGTACAAAATATACAAGATACTATAATACAAAATAAATACAGTGTCAAACAAAGACTTGAATAGAGATATAACTGAACAGGGGTTATGTTAGGTCTAAAATGTAAGAATCAGGCAAGAACGAGGAATGAGGCAGAAAGATGGTTTAATCTTCGGACAAAATGGGGACTGGCCCGAACCAGGATGGTGCACGCCGGCGCGTCCGGCTCACGCAGGGATGATGGAGGCGAGAGAGGGCCGCAGCTGTTTGTGAGAGCTTTTATTAAGACCGGCGCGTGTGACGTTATCTTGGGACCATGTGTCATGTATAATGAAACGTAGGTTTAAGAAAATAAATCAATGTTTATTGTGTGTTCGTATAGCAAATACCCTTAATAGGTTATTCTCGTCACAATGCTTCCTGTTAGGTGCGACGTTACCGAGGCTTAGCAGACTGCATGACGCAGATGGCCAGAGAGGAGGGCGTACGAGGCTTCTTTAAAGGCCTCTCTCCCAGCCTGCTCAAGGCGGCCCTGTCCACCGGCCTCACCTTCTTCTGCTACGAATTGTTCCTCAATGCGTTCCAAGACCTCAAAGACCTCAACACACGTACGGCGGCAAGATAGCTCATGTGGGCGGGAAGTATTCTCAGCCACTTCCTGTTAAGTTTACAAAATGGAGGTTGCTTGCTACATGGAAAACATTTATTTATTCTATTATCACGTCTTTCTAAGAATACACTTTGCAGAGGTGAACCATTGACTCAAATCAAGCTGTGTTGCATCAAAACAGTGGTGTTTCTTTTTACATTTTTTAAAAGTATGATTTAACTCATTCACTGCCTGGCATGTGCAAAAAGGTGTCCACTCCAGTGCCAGGGTTTTTGTCATTCTCATTCAATTTCCAGGACTCACAGAATATTGAGTTTTCTTTCATCAGAAAAAAAAATATTCCTAAATGATATGGGTCTGGAGTTATATAAGCTTGAAATGAGGGCGGCTGTCCAAAATACAATGCAATAATAATAATAATACATTTCATTTATAAGCGCCTTTCAAAACTCTCAAGGTCACTTTACAGTCACAGGATATTTTTTTCTGTGGGTGAGCACCGGCAGCCACACGCACCAGCGTTCACTCAACCCGGAAGTTAAGATGTGGTGCATAAAAACCACGACTCACCGTAGCCGAATGTTATGCAGAGTGAGTTTGGTGCACTGTAATTATGCTTGCGCTTCGGTTTCATTTTAGCATCACGTCTGACATGTTCAGTAATGTGACTAGAAATCTTGTAATTTTTCAAAATAAAACATCTTTCAGATGACAAAACAAAACGGCATCAGTGTATGTTATTTATTCCTTCTAGACAAATCCAAAGGGAAGGTCCATAGCGGTTTGCCGACTATGCACAACACATACATATTGGTTTCTATAGCGCTTTTAACAACAGCTGAAGCTGAAACAAAGCGCTAACATAAAAAATATGGAAATGATGCCCACTTGTGAAAGAGAAAAACTTTGCCAGGAAGCCAGGCCTGCACTTTATCGGCAACCAACCAAGATAAAACAAAACTGAACTCATTCGGGAATGGCACTTTCCGTCATATTTTCAATTTGTGAATGAGTATTATATATATCGGTAGATATAATTTACTCAGTCACATTATTTACTCATCAAACTCAGCTGCAAAAGGGTAAAGTAGTTCAATCCTATAACTTATGCAACTATGAGTAACAATATATATATAAATAATAACACAACAAGAATTTATTTCATTGACTTGACACAATAGAAACTGCAAGAAGACAATGAGGTGAGAGCGATTCAAGCTGCTCATATGAGTGAAGTAGCAAAAGTAAATCGATGAGAAGGTTTCTTCAGTCGTCATCTGTACAAAAGTGAAGGTTTCGGACGTTTCGCCTCCTATCCAAGAGGCTTCGTCAGCGAACTAAAGTCTGACTGGTCGTATCGGCCCCATTTATATATCCCTAATGTCCAGACCTGGTGGCGCCGGACACAGCTATGATAGGTCCCTACTCTCAGGTTGGGGGGGGGGGGGGGGGGGGGGGGGGGCGCGGGACCCCCCCCTGTGGCCCCACTGATTGTTCCTACATTCCTGACTAACGATTGGCCTATTACACCCACTCCCCCCGGTATCACCTCATCAGCATAACGACCCTCATCAGCATTGCGAAAGTTGCCTAACCTGTTTTGCCTGAGCAGGCTATTGTATGAACGATCCAAATTGAACCTCACACCACCAGACCGGTTTAATGAAGGATTTTGTTGTTTTATAAGAATCGCCTCTTTTACCCCCCTTTCAAACCATCTATGTTCTTTCGCTAAGATTTTAACCTCATTGTCGTCAAATGAGTGGTTAGTAGCTTTTAGGTGCAAATGTACTGCCGATTGAGGCCCACTAGTATTATCCCTGCGATGTTGATAAAGTCTTTTTTTGAGAATTTGTTGAGTCTCCCCAATGTACTGCTCTTTACAATTTTCATTCTTACAATGTATGGAATAAACTACATTACTTTGTTTTTCATTTGGTAGCCTATCTTTTGGATGCACTAATTTTTGCCTTAACGTGTTTATCGGTTTGAAATAAGTAGGAATTTTATGTTGCCAAAGGACTCTTTGTAATTTTTCAGAAACTCCTGCAATGTACGGTACTGCTACTCCTCTCCTTTTAGAATCTTGAGAATTATTGATTTCGTTCGCTATTCTTTCTTTCTGACATTTGTTGAATGACCACTGAGGGTACCCACAGTTAGTGAGTGCTCTCCTGATATGTTTTGACTCCTTTTCTCTACCTTCAGTGCTAGTTGGTATTAGTTTAGCCCTATGCTGGAGGGTTCTGATAACTCCTAGTTTATGTTGTAAAGGGTGGTTAGAGTCAAAAAGTAAGTATTGGTCAGTGTGCGTAGCCTTCCTAAAGACTTCTGTTTTTAGCGCTCTGTCCTCTTTTATAATTACTTTACAATCCAAGAAGGCTAGTTGGTTCTCTTGAATGTCCTCACGAGTAAATTTAATGTTGAAGTCTACAGAGTTGAGATGATCTGTGAAGGATTGAATTTCTTGTTTCTTAATTATGACAAAAGTATCGTCCACATATCTAAACCAGTGTCTAGGTTTTGTCCCTGGGAAGGATGTGAGGGCCTGTTTCTCCATCTCTTCCATGTAAAGATTAGCCACTATGGGTGAAACTGGTGAGCCCATAGCACAACCATGGATTTGTTTATAAAATTTTTCCCGAAATTGAAAATACGTAGTATTAAGGCAGATTTCTAATAATTGGCAGATGTGATCCGGTTTCAGTTTGGTTCTTTCATGCAGAGAAACATCCGCCAGCAGCCTCGTACTCACCACTGAGACTGCTGCTGGGGTTGGGACAGATGTAAAGAGAGAAGTCACATCGTATGATGCCAAAGTTTCCTCAGGTTCCAATATGAGGTCTTTGATCCTCTCTACAAACCCTGTGGTGTTCTCTACGTGGTATTCTGTGTTACCAACCAACGGAGCTAAAATAGTTTTTAAATATTTGGCTACATTGTATGTAGAGGAGTCAATGCTACAAACAATGGGTCGGAGGGGGAACCCTTCTTTATGTATTTTTGGCAGGCCATAGATACATGGCGTGGCCTCTCCCGGGTATAATCTAAAATACATCTGTTTGTCTATATGTTTTCCTTTCTCTAGCTTTTGGAGACAGTCAATCATTTCTTTCTTGTATCTATTGGAAGGGTCCCTTTTTAGTTGCTCATACGTGTTAGAATCACTGATTAACCTATTTATTTTGTCTTCATAATCCAATGTGTTGAGCAGCACTGTGCATCTGCCCTTGTCTGCTGGCAAAATAGTAATATTTTTGTCTTTTTGTAGAGTAGTTAACGCCTTTCTCTCTTCTAATGTTATGTTGGACGGAGGAAGTTTGGCACTACTGAGAAGAGCTGATATTTTAATGCGTAGATCATCTGCCTCTGCATCCGAAAGTTTGTTATTTTTAATAGCCGATTCAGTAGCTGTGATATAATCTATTGTAGGTATAGTTTTAGGAGTCACTGAGAAATTTAAACCTTTGGTAAGTACCGCCTTTTCTGTCTCTGAGAGATCTCTGTCTGACAAATTTTTGATCCAATTCTCCCTTGCAAACTGTTCATACCTAATTTTACGCGTGTTTACCAGTAGCTGAGATTGTTTCAGTAAAAGTAATTTTTGAAATTTACCCTTTTGTCTCTCTTTGGTTTTGCTGTGGTGCCTCATATAACCGGATTTAGTAAATTCACACACTTCCTGATAGATTTTGTGGGTAAGATTAGTTTGTAATCGCTGATAATAAGTTTCTATTTCTGACTGTTTGTTTTTTATCTCTATGTTAAGTCTCCTAATTCGCAAATTTAGAATTTTCCTGGTATAATTTTGTTGCATTTTATCGGCTAAGTATCCGGGTTCCAGGGGTGCTTGCTTCAAGCATTTAGGAATTAACCGGCTCTGTCTACATCTAAGATTGAATCTGAGGTGGTTCTTTAAATCAGCTAATTTAAAGGTGGCCTTTTCTAAGTTACGTACCAGCAGAAGGATGTCTCTCCCAAAGTTGGCAGCAATACGTCTGTGTAACCAACTAGCCTTCTTGGATTGTAAAGTAATTATAAAAGAGGACAGAGCGCTAAAAACAGAAGTCTTTAGGAAGGCTACGCACACTGACCAATACTTACTTTTTGACTCTAACCACCCTTTACAACATAAACTAGGAGTTATCAGAACCCTCCAGCATAGGGCTAAACTAATACCAACTAGCACTGAAGGTAGAGAAAAGGAGTCAAAACATATCAGGAGAGCACTCACTAACTGTGGGTACCCTCAGTGGTCATTCAACAAATGTCAGAAAGAAAGAATAGCGAACGAAATCAATAATTCTCAAGATTCTAAAAGGAGAGGAGTAGCAGTACCGTACATTGCAGGAGTTTCTGAAAAATTACAAAGAGTCCTTTGGCAACATAAAATTCCTACTTATTTCAAACCGATAAACACGTTAAGGCAAAAATTAGTGCATCCAAAAGATAGGCTACCAAATGAAAAACAAAGTAATGTAGTTTATTCCATACATTGTAAGAATGAAAATTGTAAAGAGCAGTACATTGGGGAGACTCAACAAATTCTCAAAAAAAGACTTTATCAACATCGCAGGGATAATACTAGTGGGCCTCAATCGGCAGTACATTTGCACCTAAAAGCTACTAACCACTCATTTGACGACAATGAGGTTAAAATCTTAGCGAAAGAACATAGATGGTTTGAAAGGGGGCTAAAAGAGGCGATTCTTATAAAACAACAAAATCCTTCATTAAACCGGTCTGGTGGTGTGAGGTTCAATTTGGATCGTTCATACAATAGCCTGCTCAGGCAAAACAGGTTAGGCAACTTTCGCAATGCTGATGAGGGTCGTTATGCTGATGAGGTGATACCGGGGGGAGTGGGTGTAATAGGCCAATCGTTAGTCAGGAATGTAGGAACAATCAGTGGGGCCACAGGGGGGGGTCCCGCGCCCCCCCCCCCCCCCCAACCTGAGAGTAGGGACCTATCATAGCTGTGTCCGGCGCCACCAGGTCTGGACATTAGGGATATATAAATGGGGCCGATACGACCAGTCAGACTTTAGTTCGCTGACGAAGCCTCTTGGATAGGAGGCGAAACGTCCGAAACCTTCACTTTTGTACAGATGACGACTGAAGAAACCTTCTCATCGATGGACCACTCCTGTACGACTGAGAGTTTACACAGACGTATTGCTGCCAACTTTGGGAGAGACATCCTTCTGCTGGTACGTAACTTAGAAAAGGCCACCTTTATATTAGCTGATTTAAAGAACCACCTCAGATTCAATCTTAGATGTAGACAGAGCCGGTTAATTCCTAAATGCTTGAAGCAAGCACCCCTGGAACCCGGATACTTAGCCGATAAAATGCAACAAAATTATACCAGGAAAATTCTAAATTTGCGAATTAGGAGACTTAACATAGAGATAAAAAACAAACAGTCAGAAATAGAAACTTATTATCAGCGATTACAAACTAATCTTACCCACAAAATCTATCAGGAAGTGTGTGAATTTACTAAATCCGGTTATATGAGGCACCACAGCAAAACCAAAGAGAGACAAAAGGGTAAATTTCAAAAATTACTTTTACTGAAACAATCTCAGCTACTGGTAAACACGCGTAAAATTAGGTATGAACAGTTTGCAAGGGAGAATTGGATCAAAAATTTGTCAGACAGAGATCTCTCAGAGACAGAAAAGGCGGTACTTACCAAAGGTTTAAATTTCTCAGTGACTCCTAAAACTATACCTACAATAGATTATATCACAGCTACTGAATCGGCTATTAAAAATAACAAACTTTCGTATGCAGAGGCAGATGATCTACGCATTAAAATATCAGCTCTTCTCAGTAGTGCCAAACTTCCTCCGTCCAACATAACATTAGAAGAGAGAAAGGCGTTAACTACTCTACAAAAAGACAAAAATATTACTATTTTGCCAGCAGACAAGGGCAGATGCACAGTGCTGCTCAACACATTGGATTATGAAGACAAAATAAATAGGTTAATCAGTGATTCTAACACGTATGAGCAACTAAAAAGGGACCCGTCCAATAGATACAAGAAAGAAATGATTGACTGTCTCCAAAAGCTAGAGAAAGGAAAACATATAGACAAACAGATGTATTTTAGATTATACCCGGGAGAGGCCACGCCATGTATCTATGGCCTGCCAAAAATACATAAAGAAGGGTTCCCCCTCCGACCCATTGTTTGTAGCATTGACTCCTCTACATACAATGTAGCCAAATATTTAAAAACTATTTTAGCTCCGTTGGTTGGTAACACAGAATACCACGTAGAGAACACCACAGGGTTTGTAGAGAGGATCAAAGACCTCATATTGGAACCTGAGGAAACTTTGGCATCATACGATGTGACTTCTCTCTTTACATCTGTCCCAACCCCAGCAGCAGTCTCAGTGGTGAGTACGAGGCTGCTGGCGGATGTTTCTCTGCATGAAAGAACCAAACTGAAACCGGATCACATCTGCCAATTATTAGAAATCTGCCTTAATACTACGTATTTTCAATTTCGGGAAAAATTTTATAAACAAATCCATGGTTGTGCTATGGGCTCACCAGTTTCACCCATAGTGGCTAATCTTTACATGGAAGAGATGGAGAAACAGGCCCTCACATCCTTCCCAGGGACAAAACCTAGACACTGGTTTAGATATGTGGACGATACTTTTGTCATAATTAAGAAACAAGAAATTCAATCCTTCACAGATCATCTCAACTCTGTAGACTTCAACATTAAATTTACTCGTGAGGACATTCAAGAGAACCAACTAGCCTTCTTGGATTGTAAAGTAATTATAAAAGAGGACAGAGCGCTAAAAACAGAAGTCTTTAGGAAGGCTACGCACACTGACCAATACTTACTTTTTGACTCTAACCACCCTTTACAACATAAACTAGGAGTTATCAGAACCCTCCAGCATAGGGCTAAACTAATACCAACTAGCACTGAAGGTAGAGAAAAGGAGTCAAAACATATCAGGAGAGCACTCACTAACTGTGGGTACCCTCAGTGGTCATTCAACAAATGTCAGAAAGAAAGAATAGCGAACGAAATCAATAATTCTCAAGATTCTAAAAGGAGAGGAGTAGCAGTACCGTACATTGCAGGAGTTTCTGAAAAATTACAAAGAGTCCTTTGGCAACATAAAATTCCTACTTATTTCAAACCGATAAACACGTTAAGGCAAAAATTAGTGCATCCAAAAGATAGGCTACCAAATGAAAAACAAAGTAATGTAGTTTATTCCATACATTGTAAGAATGAAAATTGTAAAGAGCAGTACATTGGGGAGACTCAACAAATTCTCAAAAAAAGACTTTATCAACATCGCAGGGATAATACTAGTGGGCCTCAATCGGCAGTACATTTGCACCTAAAAGCTACTAACCACTCATTTGACGACAATGAGGTTAAAATCTTAGCGAAAGAACATAGATGGTTTGAAAGGGGGGTAAAAGAGGCGATTCTTATAAAACAACAAAATCCTTCATTAAACCGGTCTGGTGGTGTGAGGTTCAATTTGGATCGTTCATACAATAGCCTGCTCAGGCAAAACAGGTTAGGCAACTTTCGCAATGCTGATGAGGGTCGTTATGCTGATGAGGTGATACCGGGGGGAGTGGGTGTAATAGGCCAATCGTTAGTCAGGAATGTAGGAACAATCAGTGGGGCCACAGGGGGGGGTCCCGCGCCCCCCCCCCCCCCCCCCAACCTGAGAGTAGGGACCTATCATAGCTGTGTCCGGCGCCACCAGGTCTGGACATTAGGGATATATAAATGGGGCCGATACGACCAGTCAGACTTTAGTTCGCTGACGAAGCCTCTTGGATAGGAGGCGAAACGTCCGAAACCTTCACTTTTGTACAGATGACGACTGAAGAAACCTTCTCATCGATGGACCACTCCTGTACGACTGAGAGTTTACACAGACGTAGCAAAAGTAAACAGAAAAGTGGCTATCACATTGAAGAATATGTGAAAAAGACAACATTCAATTTGCCCGGATTCAAAAGTCCTGCCAAGTACACCAACAGCTTGCATGAGAACTCTAATCAACACGCATACAAAATAGCAAGATTGTGCGTCCATTGAAATACACAACAGTCAATTAGCATGACAGCACCGGAAGATCATTTTCCCACGCTATATCTTTTTATATTTCTTTAAATCATTTGTAAAACACAAGTTTTTACAGGATACTTACTGTGACGCTCTCACGTATGGGAATGGAGAGCCACGCCTACAATGCACATTTCAGCTGTTTATTGGAAGTCAGGAGAACAATAAAACATAAGCAAGCTGCTGTCAACCACCGTTCACGCAACACACTCGCGCAGAGTCGCTCATTTTAGAAATAACTAAAGCAGGCCCCGCCTCTTAAAGCCACATGCATAGACACGGAGACTTCAATATATACAGTTCTTTTCTTTGCATTTTAGGACAACAATTAGTTTTTTTTAAAGATGGGGCGGGATTCAAATATATTTACAACCATTTTTAAAAAGTGTTTCAATGTTTTCAAATATGTGGGAATTTTTACATTAACCACAGATTTTATGAGGTGGGTCTGGAACACATCGCTGTCATAAAAGTAGCCTTTTTTTCCCGCCATTTAGTGGTATTGTGGTGCCAAGGAACTAAGTTGATATGACGAGCTCCATTTAGACAAAAGTACTGTTTGTTCTAAGGACCCATGTTCAAGTGATTGGAGGAGCTTGGTTTAGAGTCCAGGGGTGTCCAAAGTCGGTCCTCGATGGCCGCCGTCCTGCCTGTTTTCCAGCTCTCCCAGGAGCAACGCACCTGATTCAAATCATCAGGACCATTTTGATGCTGCTTCAGAGCTGGCTGATGAGCTGATCATTTGAATCAGGTGTGTTGCTCCTGGGAGAGCTGGAAAACAGGCAGGACAGCGGCCCTCGAGGACCGACTTTGGACACCCCTGGTTTAGACCAAAGTGTGGTGGTTTGATGCTATCTTGTGGTAATAGAGATACAGTGAGACCTCAACTTACAAACACCTCAACTTACAAACTTTTTGTCTTACAAACGTCAAATTTATGAAAATTAAACCTTATAATAAGCACTATTTTCATAATACACACCCACCACGGCTGGCGGAGTGATCTTCGGCGGAAGCACACGACCGAACAGCACCAGAGGTTAAGTTACCAACAGTCCTTATAGAAGGTGACTCTCCTTTTCCATAAGCCATCAACGACCATCAAAAAGGTAAATGAAACTTTATTTTACAGCACAGTTTATTTCTTTAATTACAGTCGTCATGTAATGCGCCTCTCTTTCCAAACAGTAATTCCCTTTGACCTTCAACCTCCAACGCCATTCCATCAAGCCATAAATGACCATCACAAATGTAAATGAAGTGACTTTATGATACAATGCAGTGTATTTCTTTCATTACAATACAATAGCACATTTATTATACATAGAATAAGGTATGTTGTGTGTAGTTTTAAGGCTTATTTAGTTGAAAAGTATATTTCATGGAAACCCGGCAACGGATTATTCACATTTTAATGGTTTCCTATGGGAATTGTTTTTTTTTTTTTGAGATACACACTATTCGCCTTACACACTCTGTCTGGGAACCAATTAAGTTCGTAAGTTGAGGTCTCACTGTACCACAATGTGGTATCTCTGTTCAGAGAACTTTGTTGCTGTGAGTAAAGTAGCGTCAAATAAACAAAAGTAATCATTTGGTACCATCTGGCGTCAAATGTAGTAGCCCCTTTTAGGAGGTGTACCGACTTCCTCGCAAATCCTGGGGTTTATGGTATTCATAGCCCACCCCCCCTGCCCCCCAAAGTGACACAGACACACGTGTCAAGCACGACGCCAGCTCACAAAGCAAAATAAGTGTCCACCATCATGTGACTCCATCACAACAGACATGAGCAACCAGACCCTGAGCTTGTCTCTGAGCTCTTTTTTTTCTTTTCTGAAATTGAAAATAATTTGTAAGGAATGTATGCTACACTTAACAGGGCCAAGAGTGCTGAACCGCGCTTTGAGCTTGTATATTTCCCTTCTTGGCAACCCACAGGATGCCTCTTCAGGCTCCGCGGCAGGTGTGGGAGCTCAGACCGCCATCATGCCGAAAAGCATCTTCAGCCAGCTGAGGGGCCTTCATGGGATGCGGCGTCCTCGACGCTTCATTCGGCCTGCGAGCTTGAGTTCCAAGAGAAGAAACTGGGAAGTTTGAAAAGAGAATCCCGCCGTCCCTGCGGGTCGGGCAGAGTTAGGGTTTCTGGGGCGGACTTCTTGCGCGGGCGGTCCTTGGGTACGGTGAGGAACTCGGGTGCCTCGGTAGATAGCGGTGTGGAGGGGGCGCTGCTGGGCCCGCTGCGGGCGCTGCCGGGGAGCGGCATCTCGCTGATGGCGATGGCTGGAGGGAAGGTGCCGATCTTCAGATTGGTGGCTTCCTGAGTGGCGCGCTCGTACTCCCGCACCTCATCCATGCTCATGTCTGTAATCGGACACACAGGTGGCACGTGACATGATGAAGAGGGTCGTTTTTATTGCAGTTCACATTGTACAATACAATATAAGACAATACAATACATATTGATTTATATAGCGCTGTAACAATATATCATCCTGCATTTCATTGGATGCTCTAAACCAGACGTGTCCAAAGTCTGGTCCGGGGGGACCAAATGTGGCCCGTGGTCAATATTCATCAGGCTCGCAGCCTCCGTCATAAAATCAATAACCAATAATACTGGCGCGTGGGGCTGCTGCTGCTCACCCGCATGCAGAAAAAATATCCCTGTTACTGTAAAGTGTCCTTGAGAGTTTTGAAAGGCACTTATAAATGAAATGTATTATTATTATTATTATTATTATTATTATTATTATTATTATTATTATTATTATTATTATTATGATCTGGCCCGCATGTAGAATAAATACATGGGGCAGTAACGCAGTTAACTATATGTGCTAAATGCTGTCATCTAGAGGCTCGATAGGAAATGCAAATTCTGAGTACAGTAATTGACTGAATCTTCTTTTCCTTTTGGCTTTTCCCTTCAAGGGGTCGTCGCCACAGCAAATCAGTGTCCTCCATCTTTAGAGGTTTGATCCGCATGTTTGTTTTGGCCAAGCTTTTACGTCGGATGCATGAGCCCCCAAATTTTCTAAAATGGCGATAATCAACAAAAGGAGGAAAATTGACTGTCAATGTCAATTCAATTTTGATATGCATGATTCAAATGAACCAGAACACATGCTTAACTCATTCACTGCCATTCCCGAATTAAAAAGCATGATATGTAGCGCCGTTTCTAAATTTATTCGGGTTGTTTTTTTCTTGCGGGGGGTGCCGGTAAAGCGCTGGTCAGACCTGTGGCAATGCTTTTCCCTTGCACGAGGAGGCAGCATTTGCCCTGTGTCCACGTTGCCGCGTTTTTACAGCGCCATATAAATCAATATGTATGTATTGTATTTTCTTTTGTACAGTCGCCCAAATTTCAAGCTTAGATAACTCCAGACCAATATAACTTAGGAATTAACTCTTTTTTTCTGGTGAAAAAAAGTTCTGTGTTTCTGGTTCTGATATTCTAAATCTAAGAAAATGTAGATTTGTCATTAAAAGTCTTTTTTTCCTTTTGTTTTTTTTTCATAGAAGTAAACAACTGTCCAGATGTTTGAGGTGTCACTCAAAGTTACAAATATGGACCTTGATCCCTGTTCGGCTTGAATTTGCTTCTCTGCAGAAAAAGCTTGTTATCTTGGCTTCACGTTCAAAATCAGGAGTTTTTTTTTGCTGAAACAACCTGATTTGAATCCGATATCTCCAGAACCAAAGAGGCTAGAAATGCACTTTTTTATGATGAAAGAAGAGTCTCAAATGTTTCCTACGCTGCATCGAATGTTTATGTAGTTCTAAAATAAGTAAGTATACTTAGATATATATAAATTCAATATTCTGCAATTTGAGTTGAAATGACAAAAACCCTGGCACTAAAGTGGACACATTTTTGCACATCGCCCTGCAGTGAATGGGTTAAGAGCCAAAATTAAAATAAAAAAGCAAATGTGAAACACAGAATGGCTCTCTGAAATGTATTTAAATTAATTGCTGTTATATGTAAAGAATGTCCATCAAGGTTGCTCCCCTCCCCTACATTTTTTAACACCAAATCTGGCCCCTTTTGCAAAAGGTTTGGACACCACTGCTCTAAAATGTACTTCCAATATTTTTCTCTGTCTGTCTATGGTTATCTTTCTGAAAGAAATGTCTAATCTCCCTCATTGTGTCGTTATCTGTCGTCCAAACGTGAGTCGATTCGTGGAAGGTTTGTCACTCACCAATCCATTCATCCACCCAGGCAAAGGCTTGCTTGTGTCCCAAGAGCAGAACATCTCGTATTACCTGAGCACAAATAGCAAAAATGAAAAAAAAAAAAAAAAAAAAAAAAAACAGTCAAGAGACGCTTTAAGGCTGTGAAGTAGAAATCGCATTGAGTGTTTTCATTTGACTCTTTTCAGCCGTGGTACTTCATGCCCTCAACATTTTCTATTCACTCCTGAGCTTGGTTGATGATTCACGCACGAGTCCAATATCCGTAGCCTTTTGTGAGTAATGCACAAGATTATAATTGATTTTTGTTTTATTTTCGTAATATTCTCATTCTGTGTACCTTGTGTACAAATTGCTCCACACGTGTCTGCAGGCCCCACACTTCAAATTTGACGCTGACCAGCTTGTAGGAGCACATGATGGGATTCTGCGTGTCTATCCAGCCCTCCTGCAAGAGGCCACGCTCGGTCTTCTTGGACTTGAAATAGCGCAAATCCTACGTGAGACCAAAAAGATTTAAGGAAAAAACACAAACAGTATTTCATTTAAAACACTATACAGCCCCCCTCTAACTCTGACTAACCAATCAGAGTACAGGAAAATGTTGACTTGGCATGTCTTGTTGACTTGGAAATGTTGATCAAGGGCATACTCACTGGCCCTGTGAGGATGAAACAAATCTAACACAATTGACATACCCGACGAAAATGGTTTGTCGGGAGTAAAAGAAACCACTTTGGTGGAATAAATGGGAACAATGTTGCTTATAAATGTAGCCCAGTGTTTTGGATCATTTCAGGTTTGTAGCTGCTCTCGATATTAAATTAGAATTCCTAACTTGTAGAAGTCACACACACGTGCATGCAGTTGGATCCCTGGAAAGCAGGACCACAAGCTCGACAAGGGGGGGGGGGCTTCATTACGACGTTTGTGTACGTTAATCAGCGGCCCCTCAGGACTCGTTATGCTATTGCGCTCATTTGTCTCAGGCTGAACTGCAGCGAACGCTGAGTCTTGGCATGCCGCGTATGCTAAGTGCTGCTTTACCAAGCAAGTATAAGTGAGATTGGTGATGTTGGTTAAGGCCAGCCTGTCATATAAAAAAAAAACAAAGCAAAAAAAGCTCAGAATGGTCAATAAAGTAACCTTTATAATTATTGTTGATCTTAGTTTCACTCCCTGATGCTTTCTACTATCATTGTGACTGCCTTATTTCCTGTATGTGTCAGAGATGTTCGCTCGGACACTGAACAAATGCTCGAACACAGGAATATAGTCTTTTACTGCCGGCAGGGGACGTAGTTTTCATGAAGCCACTTTATGTGCGCTTCTTTGACCGATGCCCAAGCTCTGCAGCCCTCTTCCAAGCTACTCATTGGGAGTATATGCAAATTTACATGATACATTAGTAAAACACAGCCTTCTTGATCTGAATACCACACCCCTTGATGTCCCATGGTACAAGCACCAACATTCATGAACCAACTGAGCGTAGACATTTGAATGCAGTCTTTCAATGAACTGATATATTTGTAACCTGGCTAATGAGCTCTTCCTCTGCAGTAGTTCACCAATTTCTATATTCCACCCAAGGCTAGATTTCTTACCCAAGGATGACAGTTTAACAGGCTGTGTCTGTTCACCTAAGATTGACCCCAGATTTTCTGTGCTTCCATTGTGGGCCTTGTGTTCGGCCAACTAAGTATACAACAGCATGCACCTTTTAAATAGGATAACCTCTATTCTGTCTATTCTTTATCAATATGATTGTTGTCTATGTTAAGTGTTTTGTTCCAGCTTTAGCTATTGTTTAAGCGCTATATAAATCAATATGTATTGTATTGTATTGTATTGTATTGTATTGTAAGTATAACATATCTCAAATATCTATAATTTTATACAGAATATCAAAGTGAGTCAAGGCATTATGGTCACCTCTGAATCCTTGTAGTGGCGCTCTGGAACCTCATCATAGGCGATGTCCACAAAACACACCTCAGTGTCCTCATCTCGGGGCTCACAACAAAATATCTGAGTAGGAAAGCACAACACAAACGAGTGAAGACCACCTGACACACTCTTGGCCTTGGGTAAAGTATGTGGCGATGTCCTGTGATTTCTAAACCACACGTTGTGCGATTATTTTGGTTGTTGCGATTGTGTGTGCGTGTGTGCGCGCGTTGTAAATCAAAATGTATCAAAATGTATCAAAATGTAACAAAGGGAAGCCAAATTGAAATACATACAAAATTATTACACGATTACAAAAAAAAATTAAAGTACAGTTCAAGGGACACAAAAATCGATTTTTCTTGTGCTTAAAAATGGGATGGAAATGTATCAATATGTTAATATGCACAGTGGAGCTGGTGAGGATTAAAAAAACACGTATTGAAAACGATTTCTCTCCAGCATCGTTTTGTGTCTCTAAATATTTTTTCAAACTCAGTATTTAATCATTTATGATGAAATTAAAATGAAAAACGACACAATCAGAAACAGCTGTGAAATAAGGCAACCCCGAAGGACCTGTCAATCATTTGCTCAGGTACGTCGCGGCTGACAATCAAACGCACACCAAAAAAAGAAGACTTTTCTACTCTCTTGGCCGCTTAGTTCGCTCTTGTCCGCTACAACACGAGTTCAAAAGAAGTTATTGGAAACTTTTCGACTTGTAAAAAGATGATGAAGCATGGACTGCTAATTTTGGACACCTCCAACAACCACCTGGGCCAGCGTTACAGTTAACGTTGGCTTGTGGGGTAAGCCTCTCTCGAATATTTTAACTGATTGTACATTACAATAAATACAATAACCACCGGATAACTTCAATATTTGGCACGACTTCTTAGCGAAGAAGTCACGCTGGAAATGTAGCAGCCTTATTTAACGAGGCGCCGTTCACGCCTGTAAACTGTGCGACGCAGGCCACAATCAATATTTTCGTATCCATAGGAAAAACAATATGCCTATATCAATACCGATATGTGACGTTTGTCTTTTTAAACTTATAAAACCGTGAAAAGCCAGGACAAAATTAGGACAAAGTACAGTGTATCAGTAATTAGACAACTCAACTTTTTTCTAGGCACATTATCACATTATCTTGATTTATTTTGGGGTACGGGGGATTATGGATGTAAGTGGCGATTTGGGAATGTGAACCCCCCCCAACATGTCCTGAAGATACAGTATTGCTGTTTTTTTTCAGCAGTGATCACGCAGGCTGCAATGCCCTTTAGGGCCACTTGGTGGTACTGTGGCTTCTTTTATTACAATTGTGTTTCAGCATTGCATAATGTGCCATTAAAATGTCACACAGTGCAACTTGTACTGTACTCGAGTAAAAAAGAAGTGACACAACCAGAAGATCTCACGCTCTCTGTATTTAAGCAGAAGTTCAGATACTTGCTTGAAAAAAATCTAACATAATTAAACATACTGATGAGCTCCTTGGGTAGTACTTTGGTGCATAGTGCATGTCAGTTTGTATGTAACAATGTACAAAATGTACTACGTATTTGTACTTAGCAGCATTGCTACTTAGACTTGAAGAAAGTATCAAGTACAGTGATAACTCGGCTTACAAACTTAATTGGTTGCCAGAAAGTGTGTGTAAGGCGAAAAGTTCATCTGCCAAACATTTTTCTCTCATAAGATACCCTTAAAAATGAGAATCCGTTCCCAGGTCCCCATAAGACATATATTTATACTAAATAAGCCTTAACACTACACAAAATATACCTTGTTTTTTGTTTTATGTATAATAAATGTGCTACTGTATTGCAATTAAAGAAATAAACTACTGTATAATAAAGTTGTTTTATTCACCTTTGTGATGGTCGTTGATGTAGTTGCCTCTTGATGATATCCAAGTGAAGTTGCCGCGCTTTCTCAGCGATAATACCCCCACTCACACGGCCCCCTGTTAGCTGCTTTTCGTTAATCCAAATCAACAGAAGTTTTTCAACCTCTTCTATTGCATGAGACCGTTGCTTAGACAACACAGAAACACCCTGAGCCACACATAGCAATGGTCGACTTTGCATACTGGTCCGGGCTCGCTAAGTCAGTCAAACGCAAACCTCGTTCGTGTTTTTCGATGAACTCCTTCTTCTGCTCCACCATAATTTTCTTTTGTGTCCACTTCGGCTTAACACTCGCCTGCGGTGGGGTCTTTTTCGTTCCCATAATAGCAAATCCGCCAGCCACCGTGGCGCTGTTCGACTGTGTGGTTTGGTGTTCAGCCACCAAAAACTAGTCCGCCAGCCACCGTTGCGCGGTATGGTGTGGTTCGTTTGCTGAAAACGAGTTTGTATGCCAAGATTGAATTCTCAAGATTCAAATTACTGTTTGTAAGATGAAAAGTTTGTAAACTAAAGCATTCATAAGCCGAAGGATCACTGTAATTTAAAAGATTCAATAGAAATATCTCCTCTTTGATCTTATTTTGAATTCATCTTATTTATTTATGTGCATTAAGGAGCCAACGTGTCCTCATCACGTTGAGACTGAAATTAAAGGTGACAGATGCACGGGCTGCCACTCATCTTCCTCACTTTTCAAATCTTCCTTTATGATTAAATTAGTACTCCCATCATCATGGTTCATGTTATGGGCCATTTCACATTCACCTTTAGACACTTAACCAGCTCAAGTCGACAATCAAATATCAAGCCATTACCAACTCTCGCTAATAACAACCATATTTACGGACATAATTCACACAGTTTTTATTCTTTGATGATTTTACGTAGAACGATAGGCGAGAATACGAGGAGAAAATGGCAACAAATATCACACAACCATTTTATGTGCAACTTTTGACTCACGTTGTCGTTGCTCCCTTTGTTGTCCTCGTATTTGCTCTCTATATGGATGGAGAACTTGGGCAGGAAAGAGCACTAGTGAGACACACACGCGCGCACGCACGCACGCACGCACGCACGCACGCACGCACACACACACACACACACACACACACACACACACACACACACACACACACACACACACACACACACACACACACACACACACACACACACACACACACACACACATATCAAAAATGACATTTTCAACACCACGAACCACACCTAAATAAGAAAGTAGCTCTCCAAGTAACACCCTCATGACCTACTTCAAAATGCAATGCAGTGGTAAAGCAAAGACATCATCAAAAGTATTCCTATAAAGTTTCATTCCGACAGAACGTAATTAATAGTGGGCCATTGCAACATTATACATTTCAACATGAGCACTGCACATATGTACAGTGGTCTGGGGTTCGAATCCGGGCTTCAGGTTCTCGGTAGTCCAGTATCGCACATTACATTTCAGTAAAACCCAAGATTTAAAAATCAAAGTGGACTCAAACCTACTGAAAAATGATTTTACAGTGATCACATTAGCATGCTGCAAATCTATAATAATAATAATAATAATAATATCTCCCCCTTGTATGTGTTTATTTTTTATCATTTAATAAAACAAGTAATATTTAGTATTATTTCTTCTTTCTATATTTTTTAAATAAAAAGTAAAAGGTTCACTGGAAAACAATAGAATGCATGACTAGGACTTTGATCATAAAAGCTATTCATTGCATCAGCGCGACTTAAGCTTTAATAAAAACATTGGACCAAACCCTCAGCGGCCATGCGTGGAAAGTTGCAGGCCTCTGCCTACTTTTTTTTCACTCTAGGTCTGCATGAAGATGTAAACAGCGAACATATGTGAACGCCCCAGCCGTCCACCAGTCTCCGAGACATTATTCTGATTGATTTGGTATAAAACGAAACAGCCTGAAGGGAGAAGATTAACCCATAGCTGTGCCCCCCCATTGATATTTTCTGCCCGCCTATAATTGACAGGCTACTCCATCTTGAGTGAAAGAGCAAATCGTTTGCACTTCACCTCGGCAAATTAATTAATAAGTTATGATAAAGCTGAGTGAGGGGCTTAGATAGAATGTCTTCCCTGCCAAAGGTCTTTCATTTATTAACATTGACTTAGTGACCCTATCTTCGAACCTCTGGAGATCCTTGAATATATTGCATGCCCTTGTGAACTCGGGGTTCACACTCCACACCCTATTTTTTTTAACAAAACCAAAAGTTTTTGAAAAACAGCCCGTTTCCACAGGCTGATAAATTCGTTCCATGGAGCTTGGACTCCCTCTGCTGGCGGCTTTTGGATGTAACACACGGTTTAAAAAAAAAACAGTACAGCTAAATACATTGAAGTGACGGAAAGACGCTACAATGCGTCTTTTTTATGGTCAAAAGGTGGTCCTTTAGTGACGTCACGTAAGGACTCGTCACCAACTCAAAAACAAGACTTCCTGAATATTCAGCGCAAGTCTTAAAACGTCAAATATAGCTATATGCGGTGGAATCTTATTAAAATACGCTCAGTAGAAGTCATTTGAAGCCATTTTACAAATTATGGACACAACTTGTCCGGAGACGTCGGTTGTCCTTTAAAGGTCAATATAATGTATGAGACTTTTGCATTGGATAAAAAATAAATCACAGTACATCGTTTATTTTTTGTAAGATTCCGACTCTTTGTTGTTTCATGATAGTATCAATTAAATTGCCCACCCCTGGGCTAGATGGCGTCGGTGCTATTTCATCCTCTCCGCTTTAACTGCTTTGCCGTAATTTTGTGACCCGTTATTCATCTACATCATGTGAAATCAACTCAATCTTTCATGTTAATATCGAGCGAGCAAAGATTTGCACTTAGTTGCTTCTTTCCTGCTTTTACTGCCATTGATGTCATCAGATGAGTAACGAACAAATGAAGGCATCAGAAAAGTCATTAATAGCAACATGGGAATGCATATTTCCACTTGTGTCGCTTCATCAAAGCTACTCACCGTGTACTCTGATCAAATTCCCAGTGGTGGTCGGCGATGTAATGGACGGAGGAATGTGAGAAGGTGGGAGGGAGGGTGCGGAGCGGTGCCAGGCGGGAAACGGAATACAAAGAAGTAAATAAAAACAGGGTGAGTGATGAAGAGAAAAACAGCATTTGGTCAAAAAGAAGAAAAAAAACTTGAATCTCCAATATGACGGCTGACATGTTGCATGTAATCGAAGTCCACCTTTAAGATCTGGCGAGTCCATTGAGAACCATATAGATTTTGTGGCATGACATTTAAAATCCTGGATGCAAACAAGATGCCTTTGATAGCGTTTGTCCGACCCCTCCACTCATATGATTGATTGAATCTTTTATTTATGATATGCAGAATTTGTAAGGTATTTAATTTGTACTCTGTCACCATCCATCCATTAACCGTACCACTTAAGTATGGCGGGGGGGGTGGGCTGAATTGGTTGCCAGCCAATCGCAGGGCACACAGGGACAAACAACCACATCTAGGGACAATTTGGAGTGTTCAATCAGCCTGGCATGCATGTTTTTGGAATGTGGGAGGAAACCAGAAGACCCAGAGAAAACCCACATGGGCCTGAGAGAACAAACTCCACATGTCTGGGTCTTGAACTCATGACCTTTGCACTGTGAAGTTGGCGTGCTAACCACTTGACTGCCGGGCAACCCTGCGTATTAAGGCAATTCGCTATACAAACACATTTTAAACATCTCTTCTCTTTCCTTTCGCATCATTTAATTTTTCTTGGGCTTCCTGTCATGTCATATCCTCCCCGCCTTTACATGACGTCACGTCCTGTCCGTCTTTATAAACGCTCTCCCAACACGCCCCATCTCTCTCTTTTCCACTTGGCTTTTTCCCCCTGCCTGCCCTTCGGGGTGGGCAGTCACAATTTGTGGTGTCCCCAAATTAAAGAATCTTTTTGTATTTACTTGATTCCTGCTTCATTAATAATGACTTTAACACTGCGTCACCATTATCAACGCGAAATGATCTTGGACAAAATGCAATCTGCAATACATAAGCCGGTTTAAATGTCTACATTTTAACTGATTTATACTGCACAAAAAAAAAACAATTCAGGAGGAAATTGTGCTGTTTAAGGGTGTCAAAGTCACTTTTGCCACGGGCTGCATTGTAATTACAGTTTCCTCTCGTGGGGCCGTTACAAATTTGGGGAAGCTATTAGAATGTGTAATCCCCTCCACATATAACTTATAGAGTGCAAAACAAATGAATGAATAAATAGTTTTCAAATTTGAAGTAAAAAATAATAACTGTTATTGTAGTTTACAGATGACAATTTGAAATTTTGGTTCTGACTTTAGCAAGCATCATGGAATTTCACAAATTTTATTCCTTTCGCGGACTGAAAAAACTGATGTTGCAGGCCAGATTTGGCCGACGGGCCTTGACTTTGACACCTGTGCTTTACGGTATACAGTATTATGAAAAAGCCGACAAATGTTGATTTGAGGGTGACCAACAAAGTCTGAGTTAATATTTTTTAATGTTACTTCAAACATTTCTCTTCTTCTAGTCTATTTTTTTTTTTGAAAGATGGGAATTTCCAGTGTCATATTTCTGCCCCCCCCCCCCCCCCCCCCCCCCCCCCCCCCCCCCCCACCACTTTTATTGGGGGTAAGGGGGGATTTCCCCAAGTGTTTATTTATTTATTAGTTGTTTGTTTATTTTTAAGCTGCTCCCGTTAGGACACCAGAACATTGCATTAGCGTACCGGTGATGGTGTACGGGTAGTAGTTCCAAGCCTTCTCTGTCACGTAGAAAATCTTGGGCACCACCGCCTTGGCCCAACTTGGCAGCTTGCTGCAACCCCGCAAAAGAAAACACGGAGGAGATATTGGTGAAAAAAGACACAAAGAAAACATTTCATCATTTCTTTTGTTTGTTTTTCTGTTGTAACAAAACGAAAGTTAGCCAAACCTTTTTGTTCAGTTGGAAAGCTTTACTTTGCCACACTTGAAATACATTAGTAATGGCACCATGTGTTTTCACTAATCATATTTCAAATTTATCTCCACAGTGTCAGACCGCCTGCCCTAGTCGATATCAACATTTTCTCGTCCTCTTCATTGTTTGGCTAAACAGTTGGGAAGAGAAACCCACATTCCCTGCAGAGATCTGCACATATTGATATGCTTTTGATCAGCATCTCTGGTGAGTTTGATGCATTTTGTTGACATTTTATTTTATTAGGTGGAAAAAAAGTTGCTTTTGAACAGCTACAGATGTATGTTGCAAAGTTGTGATATGACATTGTTGCATGTTTTTGGAGGATATGTATCATTGCACTCAATAAGAAATGCTTGGAGCTTCTGGAAACAAAACAATATCCAATGAGAAAAAAGCTTTAGTATTATTTTTAAAGTAATCTACCTGATCAAAAGGTTTTAACATTGCAGTTATTTCGAAATGTTTTAAATGAAAACTTTACACCAGATAACTATATGGAGCAATTTGTCCATATACATTTTCATGTCTCTTATTAACTCATTCACTGCCAGATGTGAAAATGTGTCCATTCCAGTGCCAGCGTTTTAGTCATTTTCACACAAACTCTAGAACCCACAGAATATTGACTTTTAGGACTACCTAAAAATTCAATAGAGCGTTAGAAACTGTAGATTTTTTTCTTTCATCAGAAAAAATCGTTAATTTTTTAAGTTATATGGGTGCAAGTAACATGAGGTGCAAGTAGGGGCGGCTGTATAAAAGGCAAACGTTGCCCCCTCGTGGAATGGAAAAAAACATTGCAAGAGTTCTAACCAGCGCTTTATCGCCACCCACCGCACGAAAAAACAAAACCTGAAAACATTTGGGAATGGCGCTCCATGTCATATTTTCAATTTCCAAATAAATACGGGAATGGCAGTGAATGAGTTAAAAAATGATAATGACACGAGGAGCGAACTTTTTATTACTGTCCCCCCCAAAAAAACTCTTGCTTAAGTTCTACAAAATCTTTAACGTTCAGCAAACATGGTTGAAGTGAGATCAACAAAGTTACAAGCTGGGAGTTTTTTTCTCCTTAATTGACAGTATTTTCATGTTTACTGAAAATGAATGTCGACTCCCAATATTGTTGCGCGGCCTCCTTGACTTGTCATAATTGGCATCAGCCCTGGAGAAAAAATTTGTCACTCTAATTTGCAAAATTTCATTTTGGCCACGAACAGGCTACGTGGAGAGCAATTTTGAAGAAAGGTTAGATTGTCCATTTCTTAGACTGACTTCATATCTCTTTCTACACACACATGCACGCACGCACATACACACACATACAAAGTCTGTCCAAACCGCTTCGCTTCAAATTTCCCAGAAGTCCATTCACTTGTCGTCCATGACCACAAAACCTCTTCGTCTCTGTCTGAAGGTTTTTCTTGATATATATTTTTTGGGGGGCAATTTAGTGGCCAGCTGCTTGTTAAAGTACTTCTTTCTCCATGCGAATTTAAACAGCTCATTTAAAAAAAAAGCACAAATCCTGGCAAAGGTCATGTAACAATTAGGGACGGAAAGAGTAAATCGAGTCGAGTAGAAAAAAATCAACTAATAGTATAACGCAAATCAATAAATGGAACTTTCTTTACATCGCACTTTTACCAGAGAAAAATTCACTTCACTCCACTGTGAGACTAATAAAGGCATATCCAATCCAATCCAAAATTGCTATGCAATTAAGATAATAAAAAAAACCCTCCCACTCTTTTTTAATGACGTTCAGAGGTGAACGTCATTAAAAAAGACATGGCAAGGCACAGCAAAACCATATGAGCAAAAGAGCAACCAAGGGAGCTCATCCAAGTTGACAGCTGTCACCGCCCCCCCATATTCACAAAATGGTAAAAACATACAGGAAGCAAAGCCTCCCATATCATGTTCTAGATGTGTCAATGTCAACGCTTTTGATGCTGTTATGCTAAAGTGTCACATCATCATATATTAAACCCGCCCTACCCCTGTCTTTTTTACGAGCGGCTTACTCATGTTGACGGGATGAAATGTTTGCCATAATGAGTCATGATTTGCGTTCGTGACGGAAGAGACGAAGCGAAACGGGTCTGTCGTTTGGAAAGTCACAAAAAGGGATGATGGAAATTGTTCAGAAAAGGGCAAGCACTTTCAAAATAACATTGATATTGATTGGAATAATACTCAGTCTGTCATTATTGGTAATCACGCAGAATCAGACTGCTTGGTGATGTCTCGGGAAGTCATAATCTAAGTGCAGATTCATTTCATTTCATTTTTATACATTCAAGAGTAAATTGCAACCATTGTTTTAATGTGAACGTAAAAGAAGCAACTCCAATCTCTGTGCTCATTAACACCCGAGAAAGGTGACATTTTTAAGCGTTCACGTGGAAAGTCTTGATTTGAAGATTCGACTAAAACGTTTCACGCAAATGTATGCCAGCGTGAAAGCGAATGGCAAATCAAGGGGACTGACTTGTTGAGGTAGATGCGTTTCTCAGTGAACTGGCCCGATCCGTGCTCGGGGTCCTCGTAGGGCTCATTCTGCACCACCTCCACTCCCTCGCCACGTTCGCTCTGTTCGTTGCTGTGCTTGCTGATCATGTACAGCTGGCCGATGCGGTACTGCAAGACAGGACGGCAAAGAAAAGAAATCAGATACAATTGTAGAGCAATCATTGCAGCCATTTCGGTGGGTGAAGGTCATCATGACTGCCAAAGGTTGACCTGTTAACCCTTTCGATACTGAAGGTACAAATAGTACCACCATAAATTTTTACTTGTCGAAAATAATAATTTGCTGTCGGTACAAGTTCGTACCCTATTCTTTCAATATCTAGCGACATGTGGCAATTTTCGGCTGTCAACAAAAGATTGCATCAGAATTACTCCAGGCGTCCAAGTGAGTGCAAATTACTTTACTCGGCTTTATATTGTTTGTTACTAAGTATCCATACAAATGTTTGTCCATAAAAAATGCTTCATTTCTGGTTTTATCTATAAAGCTAATAGAAATGCGGCCTAAAATTTTATTTACGATCAATATAACAAATATTGTAAAAAAAAAAAAGTATATTTCTGCATTTCTTGATTGATATGCCTTCTTTAGGAGCCAATGAAGTGATTCGGCATAAAATTTCTTCCAAAGAAATCACATTTTCAGATTATGATATCGACAGGGTTTGAAATGCTCTAATATGAAAAGATGCCTGTGGAAGCAGCACAACAGGGGGAATAAAAACAATCAAAGGAATTATTTAATTAAAGGACAACCGACGTTACTTTTTTGTTTCCTAACTGACATCAGAAAAACGTTTTATAGCATCTAAAATACCCAAAATTACCCATATGATATTTTTATTCAAATGCAAAAGACCAATAAAAATGACTTCAAGTGTCCAAAATCTGTAAAAAATTGAGCTGCGAATTGGCCATTTTCAGAAAGTCCCGCCTCCAGTTCGTGACGTCACGCCAAGACGTCTTGCATTGCTGGAGAATCAAAACAAAGGCTTCAGATTCGGATAATATGCTTTCTTGTTACACATCCAGTTATGAATATGATTCAAATAGTTCTGAAGAGGAAAGCATACATGTTTGCAATCGATTAAATAATTTATTCTGTGCCATTTTGAGGCAACATTGGGAAATGGAGCACCAAAAAAGAGGCAGAAATTGGCGACCGAGCTCTTGTGAGGAATTAATCAGCCCGTTTCCACAGGCTGATAAATTCCTTGCATGGAGCTTATATATGGAGCTTGGTCGCCCTCTTTTGGCTCATTTTGGTGCAACATGATGTTTTTAGACCAAACAAGCACAGCAAAATGCATTGACGTGATGGAAGGACTGCTACAATGTGTCCTTTTTTCGGTCAGGGGTGTTCCTTCAGTGACGTAGGGTGAGGAGTCGTCACCAACTCAAAAACAAGACTTCCGGAATATTCAGCGCAAGTCTTAAAACGTAAAATATAGCTATATGCCGTGGACTCTTTGTAAAATACGCTCAGTGGAAGTCATTTGAAGCCATTTTACAAATTATGGACACAACTCGTCCGGAAACGTCATGGACAAAATATCATTCACATCACTCTGTGATACAAGCTGTCGTACAGGAAATGATTTCATTCTGTACAAAAGTCACTCTGTGATTTAGATATTTTTAGGACAGCAGAGAAGGCCTTGCAGTCCCTGAGCTTCCACCACCGTCTTTACTCTTTGGCAGTAGAACAACAGGTGGTTCGAACCAAAACACCGGTTTCTGGCCAAATTGCGGAGAGGGTGAGCTTTTTGTGTGATAGAAACATCTGAACATGTACTGTAATTTTTTTCACCGGCGCGTCTGGCTGCCGCCGCTCACCCGCGGAAAAAAATATCCTGTGACTGTAAAGTGTCCTTGAAAGTTTTGAAAGGCGCGTATAAAGTCAGTCAGATTTATTGTCAAATATGCTAATATGCATAACATATATCATAGATGAAATTACTGTCCTCTCGGACCCAGCGTGCCAGGCACTTACAATGTGGCTAAAAAACACAGACAATTGACAACAGACAATACATGTAAATTGTAACTGTATAGTGAGGTAGTGTAGTAATGCAAAAAAAACAAAAAGGTAAACGACATGTATTATTATTATTATTATTTATTATTATTATTATTTATTATTGTTATTATAAACCACAGGGAAAGTCAAGGAACTATTTGACAGATGTCAACGATGGCCACGATAGCAAAGGAAAGCCGCACAGATTAGCAACCATCTACATTGCATTGACAAATCGCTCAATCCCGAATTAGGACCAGACGACCCACTCGTAACCTTCATTTGAATGACCTTTGATTCATCACTCACTGACCCACTTGGCCGCGTGACAAACTCTTATTAGACGTCCTGATAGGTCGGATGGCAACTATTTTCCATACATGTGTTGCGGTGAGATTGAGAGTTCAGACTGCTCGCACGCCTATTTCCAGGTCTGAGAAATGCATCCGGCATGCCTGATGACTTTTGCCTCTCAGCAGGAATGCCGGGGGTGTGAGGTGGGGAGCGGGTCATATAGACACACTTGCATACCCATTCAAAGTACAAATGGAGGATAGCTTTGTTCAGGTGGGAAAAAGACAAGTACGGGTTTGCAGTATTATATATGTATATTGTGTAGAGCCAATAACTTTATTTTGGTTAAGTATTAATATTGCCCTGTGATTGGCTGGCAACCGGTCCTCTGCCTACTGCCCGAAGATGGCTGGGATAGGCTCCGAAATTCGCAAAATGGGGGAAAAAAAGATCAACATTAAATGTAATTACACAGTTGGCCGCGAGATGATGGCATACATCTTTAGTTTGAGACGTCAATTTTAAAGACGAATGAAGCAGGAAGTATTTCATCGTAGCCAAGGTTTGTTGACAATTACGACGGGTGGAGAGGAAATTTATTTTTGAAATTGCTTCATGTGTGCATAAATGTATTTTTGATGCTAATAAAAAAAAAAAGAGTTCATTTCATTTCTAGCCTCTCAGATTTTTTAGGTTTTCATTTTTATCCTTTTAAGTTTGACTGAGAAAATGCGGAATACGGCTTTTAACATGCGTTGCCATTTGAAGAAGAAAAACAAATCCACCCGTTTCTGAACCTCATTCATAAGTATGACTAAATGCATTATTGTATTTCATATTATTTTTATAAAATTAATAAGACCTAACGATCTGCAGAGAACATTCAGAATCACTGCAAAGAATCATCCCAAAAAGTTTAAAAACATGTTTCCTGTAATTGAATATCATTTGCTTTAATCCTGAATTTTATGTTGGAGTTGAAGGTTGATTTTAATAATGCACACGATTTACTATTGGAAACAATGAATTTGTTTGCTGTAAACAGAGAGTGGAATGTTTACATTGTTGCACCTTTTGCACAATGCTCTTACTTGCGGTCAGTATCTGTGTTTAAATGTGATTTGTGTTATTTTAAGAGTGTCTTTAAAGACTTGTCTCGAGAGTCTTCAAATATGGTGTTTCACTGATGGACGTGTGGAACGTTACCCCCAGCGAAGAAGGGCAAGGGGTGGATTACTGCCCTGTATTGGATGTTAGTTTGTGACTCCACAACAACTACAACAAGCCAGAAATGGAGTGGAAATGTGATCGCGTAGTGGAAAAATCAATCTGGCCAAGAAGCCCCGGGGCGTACGTTCGTATATCACAATGCCATCACAATTTTCCATCTGACTGTCAGGTGAGGAGAGTGAAGTTGGAATTTGGAAGGCAGGCGTGTTTGTCACTGAGCAGCTGTTGGAGCTTGGCATCATTTTTCACCGGGGATGACAAAGTCACTTGCAAGGAAGGTGCAATTAAAAAAAATAATGGCGCTCGTGTTTGTTGTCACTTGTCATTTTATACGTGTTCACATTAGCATAGCCGGAGGAGCAAGAACTGTCAGAATGATTGATCTGCCAGCAAAAGATGTGGAAAAAACAGAAATGTTTATAATTTTCGGTCGGCTAATATTTCTAAAACACCTTTATTTGTATGGTCTTAACAGTGTTTGGAATAACGTCTGCCCGGAGGCCCGGGGCGTACAACGTTTACGTCGGGCGTACAACTTTCAAAACGTCTCAGCCCGCGTGGCTGACAACTTCTTCAAGGAAAAAAAAAGATTATTGTGAAATCAAACATTTGTTTTATTCAATAAAGCAAAAGCTACACGCAAACCGCTACAAGCCACGTGGACTGCTCTTTCTAAGTTTTCAAAACTTTGAAAACGAACGTTCGTTTGGCAATTTGCATACTCGGCACGGCGGCCAATCAGAAGCCTGTTTCGTGCTTCGGACTATACCGTGACTGAAAAGTGTACTTGAGAGTTTTGAAAGCCGCTTAGAAAGAGGAGTCCACGTGGCTTTGAGCAGACGACGCAACGCAAACATTGTATTGTGCACCATGACGACAAACGACAACTGGAGCAAAATCTTCAGCAAGGGATATTTACCATAAGTTATATATAAAATTGAGGTAGGTACTTCCTCAATTTAAAAAGTCCTTTATACTTCGCAACAACATTTTTTTTTGCGATTAGTTGTGTTTCAAGTTGTGAAAAATGGGGCAGGCAACTTCAGAGTTGTCTGCCCAGGTGTTCGCTATCTTTTTGTCGTGAGTTTCAGACACTGGTCTTAATTATTGTTGATTTTTTTAAAAAAGCATTGATTTATTTATTGTTTTCAGATACTATCTAAATAAAAATGAATCAGTGTACAGTATTTATTCCACGGAAAACAAATGTATGCAGTTTCAGTTTTTGAATATTACTGACATAAATAAATGAACTTGTTCATGGTATTCAATTGTTTTTGACAGGCGCATGTATGAGTTGTTATATTTAGTTTTTGTATCATATGAACCCATTCACTCATACTCACAAATTTATTTGGGAATTAGAAATATTGCATAGAGCGCCATTCCCGAATTTGTTCGGGATTTTGTTTTTTCTTGCTTGGGTGCCGATAACGCGCTGGCCTGACCTCTGGGAATGTTTTTTCCCTTCCACAAGGGGTCAGCATTTGCCTTTTGTCCATGTTAGTGCTTTGTTACAGCTTGAGCTGTTGTTCAAGTGCAAAATAGACCAATATGTATTGCATTGTATTTTGGACAGCCGCCCTCATTTCAAGTTCATATAGCTCCAGGTCCTTATAACTTAGGAAATAACTCTTTTTTTCTGATGAAAGAAGAGAGTCTAGAGTTTCTTACGCTGCATTGAATGTTTATGTAGTGCTAAAACTCAATATTCTGTGGGTACTGGATTTCGAGTGACAATGACAAATACCCTGGCACTGGAGTGGACACATTTTTTGCACGTCTGTCATTGAATGAGTTAAAGGACAACCGACATCTCCGGACAAGTTGTGTCCATAATTTGTAAAATGGCTTCAAATGACTTCTACTGAGCATATTTTACAAAGATTCCACCGCATATAGCTATATTTTACGTTTTAAGACTTGCGCTGAATATTCAGAAAGTCTTGTTTTTGAGTTGATGACGAGTCCGTACGTCACTAAAGGAACGCCTCCTGACTGAAAAAAGACACTGTAGCAGTCCTTCCATCACGTCAATGTATTTTGCTGTATTGTTTGGTCTGAAAACCTTGTGTTGCACCCAAAAGCCGCCAGAAGTGGGTGTCCAAGCTCCATATAAGGAATTTATCAGCCTGTGGAAACGGAGCTGGCCACAGGAGGTCGCCATTTTGTGCGTCTTTTCTGGTGATCGTTTCTCCCCAATGTTGCCTCAAAATGGCATGGAATAAATTCTTTAATCGATTGCAAACATGTATGCTTTTCTCTTCAGAACTATTTGAATCATATTCGTAACTGGAGGTGTAACAAGAAAGCATATTCTCCGAATCTGAAGCCATTGTTTTGATTCTCCAGCAATGCAAGACATCTTGGCGTGACGTCACGAACTGGGGGCGGGACTTTCTGAAAATGCCCAATACGCAGCTCAATCTTTTGCAGATTTTGGACAATTTAAGTCATTTTTATTGGTGTTTTGCATTTGAATAAAAATATCGTACTGCGTGTTTTGGGTATTTTAGATGCTATAAAACGTTTTTCTGATGTCAGTTAAGAAACAAAAACGTGACGTCGGTTGTCCTTTAATGGTTTGTATGATTGGCAAGTGACAGTGATGCTATTAAGAGATGGATTGAGTTTGAAGGCCTGGGAAAAGCTGTGCCATGGCTGTCTATCAACGTAAGTAGCTAACTGTCAATCCTATGAACCAACCTTCCACCCAACCTTTTGCTGAGTTCTCTTGTCGGATGGTATAAAGTTGGTTGCTGTGGATTTGGCGTTGACAGACCAACGATTGTGGTCATGAGAGTGCATTTAAAAATATTCTGTGGGTAGAAAATGGGGTTGTCTCAGTCATATTTCTAATTGAAATGCTGTGATATTAACCATACGCATTCACGGAGCTCAGTATCCGTCTGCTCACGCTTTGGTCAAATTCAGCAAAATTGCTCTACACTTCCTGCGCTTTCACTTAGACCTGCTTTTAGATGGTCCAAATTCGAGTTTACTTTCTGGAACCAAATTGTCAGGTGCAACACGCCGTGTAATTAAACGCACCTCCCGTCCACAGGAATGCGCAGTGAGCCTCGAGGCGGTCTGGTAAATTCCCAAACACGGGAATCAAAAGTTAAAAAAAAATGAAGATGCTCCAACCTATGCAACATATATGTCGGTGCTTCCAAAGCTGATTGTCGCAGCATTGCACGACGATAAAAAGTGAGTATCGCCTACGCTTGAACGCACCCTGAGTCCTTACGGTCACAACACAGAGTGCACCGTTATGGCCGACTGCTGCGCTGAGATCTATAGGTGTAACCTACGGGAAGCGGCAAACAAACGCGCCGACATTGTCATGAAAATGTTTGGGCAACGTGATGGTCGCTATGGTTACGGTCAAATGTAACACTCTGCCGGAACACTCTTTGTTTTTCAATTAAAACGCCACACGAGCCGCTGCGGCAACATCAAACGTAACCCTCAACAATTCCACCGTGGCAAAATGTGCTCAAAAGAACACGCCAAAGACAAAAGATAGGGAGACTATTATGCGATCAAAGCGTTGTCTTTGCTCTGTTTTCTCACAACAGCAGGTGGGTGGTTGCAGAGGGGAGAGGGGTTGAGGAAGGAAGGGGAGCGAAGTGATGATCATGATGTTGCAGACAAGAAGTGTGTTAGTGTCAGTGTGCACACACCCCTACTTTGACTGAAGACGTGGGCACAGTGTAACATATAATTAAAATTCAGCCACAGACATTGTAATTACTGCTTTAAAGGACATCCGACACCTCCGGACAAGTTGCGTCCATAATTTGTAAAATCACTTCAAATGACTTCTACTGAACGTATTTTACAAAGATTCCACGGCATGTAGCTATATTTCATGTTTTAAGACTCGCGCTGAATATTCCGGAAGTCTTGTTTTTGAGTTGGTGACGAGTCCTCACCCTACATCACTGAAGGAACGCCCCTGACCGAACGCCCCTGACCGAACGCCCCTGACCGAAAAAAGGACAGATTGTAGCAGTCCTTCCATCATGTCAATGCATTTTGCTGTACTTGTTTGGTCTGAAAACGTCGTGTTGCACCAAAAAGAGGCAGAAGAGGGCGACAAAGCTCCATGTAAGGAATTTATCAGCCTGTGGAAACGGGCTGATTGATTCGTCACACGGAGCTTGGTCGCCATTTTCTGCCTCTTTTTTGGTGATACATTTCCCCCAATGTTGCCTCAAAATGGCACGGAATAAATTCTTTAATCGATTGCAAACATGTATGCTTTCCTCTTCAGACCTATTTGAATCATATTCATAACTTGAGTAACAAGAAAGCATCTTTTACGAATCTGAAGCCATTGTTTTGATTCTCCAGCAAGGCAAGACGTCTTGCGTTGACACCACGAACAAGGGGGCGGGACCTTCTGAAACTGGCCACTTCCGGGTTCATTTTTTTGCAGATTTTGGACACTTTAAGTCATATTTATTGGTGTTTTGAATTTGACTAAAAATATCATACTGCGTGTTTTGGGTATTTTAGATGCTATAAAACGTTTGTCTGATGTCAGTTAGGAAACAAAAAAGTGACGTTGGTTGTCCTTTCAGCAGGCTGTGTACTCTCAGAGAGGTGACTGCACCAAAGAGATAAATTGCTTCTGCAGATCTCTGGGTTCAAATACTTGATTATTCCATTTTAGCACATTTTCTAGGTAGGACAGTCAAATTCATTCTGTGACTACGCTAGTAACTTGATTCATGGTATCGTCTAGATCAGGGGTCCCCAAACCCTAGGCCGCGGACCGGTACCGGTCCATGGGTCATTTGGTACCGGGCCACGCAGACGTCTTGCCTTGCTCTTGAATCAAAACAATGGCTTCAGATTCGGAGAATATGCTTTCTTGTTACTCATCCAGTTATGAATATGATTCAAATAGTTCTGAAGAGGAAAGCATACATGTTTGCAATCGATTAAAGAATTTATTCCATGTCATTTTGAGGGGGGAAATGTAGCACTGAATGTGTGTCATCTGGGGGGGGGGGTTGTAGCACCGAAAACGGGCAGAAGAGGGCATCCCAGCTCTGTGGAAAGCTCAGTGGAAACGGGCTGATTAATTCCTTACAATTTTCGTCAGTGAATATCAAATAGATGCTCGGTGCCACACACAAGGATTCACCATTGCGTTATTTATGTGTTTTCATTCTAACTTCGCCATCAACACGGATCAATACGGATCAACACGAAGTTTTCAGACCAAACAAAGTATTGCAAAATGCGGTGGTTCTTTAAGTCAGCTAATTCAAAAGTGGCCTTTTCTAAGTTACGTACCAGCAGAAGGATGTCTCTCCCAAAGTTGGCAGCAAAAAGAAGTACAGATGACGGCTGAAGAAACCTTTTCATGGATGGATCACTCCTGTACGACTGAGAGCTTACACAGACGTATTGCAAAATGCATTGAGCTGATGCAAGGTATGTCCTTTCTCGCTGAGGGGCGTTCCTTCAGTGATGTAGTTCAGCGCGAGTCTTAAAACCTTAAAACGTAAAATATAGCTATATGCGGTGGAATCTGTGTAAAATACGCTCAGTAGAAGTCATTTGAAGCCAATTTACAAATTATGGACACAACTTGTCCGGAGACGTCGGTTGTCCTTTAAGGGGCAGCGACGATGCTACATATGTTGTTGTTGGCGCGATGTTACCAGCACTCTGCTCATAAAGTCGTATAAAAATACACAATGGATTCACGTTTATTATTATCTTTAAAAGAAAGCAAAAAACAGTTTTCATGCCTGTCGTATAATTTTTTTTTTTGTATTTATCCGCCGGTCTGTGAAAATATTGTCTGACATTAAACCGGTCCCTGGCGCAAAAAAGGTTGGGGACCCCTGGTCTAGATCACAGGTGTCAAAGTCAAGGCCCAGGGGCCAAATCGGACCACATCATTTTATTCGGGGCGCGAAAGCAAATGAAACTTGTGAAATTTCATGATATTTGCTAACGTCTGAACCAAAATTTAAAATTGTCCCATGTAAATGACAATTCCATGACATGTTTTACTTCAAATTTGAAAACTAGTTATTCATTAATTTATCATGTGCTCTATATGTAATATGTGGCGGGAATAAAACATTCTAATAACTCAAAATGTATAACCACCCCACCCACCGAGAGGAAACCGTAACTACAACGTGGCCCGTGGCAAAAATGGGTTTCACATTTTTGGTTGAGATAGATTGTCGGCAAGTTTTTATGTATTTCTTTTTCTTTTTTTATGGGAATGTGCAGAGGAAAGTCTCCAGAGAGTGTCACAAAAAATAGCATTTACTCCTGTACAAATATGCATGGGACGATGCAGGCGCGCACACACTAATATATACATGTACCACCGCTACTACATGGTGTGCAAATAATGTGTAAAGTTCATCAAGGTTGAAATTGTTAGCTTGGTGAGATTTACCATATATATTTTTTTGTACAATGTTAGATGCACTCTCACGGGACTATTTAAAAAAATTCTCAAAGACTGTTTTAGGGGCTCTTCTAATGGATTATTGCTAGACAAACACACATCTGAGCACCAAATGAAAGCAGACCAACATCAAACTCATGATGTGGCTTTTTTACAACCAGTAATACAAATAACAAAATAATACACATGACTAATGGCCTCTATCAGCCGTCACGCAGAGACGAGTTGGTGCACTTTGTAATCAATGACATTGTGCACATTCATTATCGACAGTCATATATTCTTTATCCTCCAACCTTCAGTCAGTGCTATACTAATGAGCTGAGTGGAGTTGAGATGTTGTCATGATCTGGTTGGCGACCAACGGGTGGCGCTGTTGGCCCCGCCCACACCTGCACAGGTGATGGTCGTTTTCAATCAGTGGCACTCAAAAGGACCCTCGGCACGACTATTCGGTGTCGGGTAATTGTTGAATGTCATTGAATGCTGTTGTATGCTTTGTATGCGATTGTATGCATTGTGTGCTGTGCATGTGTTTGTTTAACCCTGGCGGACTTTTAATCTTGGTTTTCTTTTGATACTTTGTATTTTTTTCTGTTCAGATGATTTTGATGTTTTAGATTTTGTTCCTGCTGACTTTATTTTAATACAATTTATCGTACACAACCTCCTGCTCCCCCCCTGCCTGCTTTTTGGGATCCGCACCCGCCATCACCACCTTGCAAACCGTGACAGATGTCTCATTGGATAGTATACTGTTGTGAATTTACCAAAAACTGTAGAACTGCCGATTATTATTCAATGATGTCATTATTATATGTTTATAAAGTATAATATTATGTTGATCCATTTTCCCCCTTACAAGGCACCGCTATATGTGCCGGTCCCACAACTGTATAAATACAGTGGGTTGTGTCAGGAAGGGCATCCGACATAAAAGCTTGGCCAAAACAAACATGCGTATCAAACCTCTGAAGACCTCTGAAAACCACTGATTTGCTGTGGCGACCCCTTGAAGGGAAAAGCCAAAAGGAAAAGAAGAAGACAAGGCACCTCTATATGTATATACTGTAGGTTGAGGCTCTTCCTCCTGTCATGTTTTCATCCTGCATCGCTGCAGCATTTGAGGTCACTCAACCAACAATCCATTGCATAACATCAAGATCACTCACTACCGTTTTTTTTCCTTTTTCTTTTAGTCTTACCTCGCGGCACCCTGGAGGGGGAGAAGACGGGATGGGAGGGGTTTCGAAGTAGAGAAGATCAGAAGGTCTGTGACCATAGCAAAAGGTAAAAAGTGCTGCAGAGGGACGAGACAGATTACGGGGAGTCATTACGTAAGAGGATTTGACTATTTGTCTTCTTCCTCTTTTCATTGAGTGACAAAATACACATTTTCAGCCTCCGTTATTTGGACGGATTATTTCTTTGCTAATGGCAGAAGGGTACAATCCAAGTTTTTCAACTTCTTCCTCTTGAGCACAATCAGTCAAACATCATATTATATTTGTTCACGTCCACACATCCCGGCATTTTCTTCCTTTTCGATCCACCAGGAGCACGCTCACAAATGGGGCATAATCACAAAGAAGGTCTCGGGTGTTGGCGATTTTACATTCCCGCCGACTGTAACTAACAGTGAGACTCCACATTTGTGCTCCGTGGATTTTCTCATTTTCATTCTGGGAAGCCTGCAGCCATGAAGTAGGTGACTTACATCTTTGCAAGGCTCATTGAGCATATTGATAAATAAGACACTCGGCGGGTTACATAAGCCCGTGCAACGACTACTTGAGGCGCCAGTCTCTGGGGTGTTTTTGGTACAAGTTGAAATTCTGCCTGTTTGAGGGGAGTCCCATCTGATTAATTATGCATATGGAGCACACGGTGTTCGTCTTGCGTCTCCCGCTCAGATGGAGACAGATGGGAAGGAGTGAGTAGGGAAAGCAGAGAAAAGTAGAAAAATGGAGACCAGAAGATGCAACCGCAAGTGTTCATCTCTGTGAAAGCTTTTCTTTGAGTTGACTCTGAGAAAGCACACAAGTAGACATGTGAGGATTACGCAACACTTTGTTGATCAGTCTGGAGGCTGGCTGGCTTTGCAAAGGACTTTCACACGTACGCAAGCACAGTAGCGCCTGGACTTGCAAACGCTCTCGACCTCTTTTGACCCGTCTCCATTCATCCATCCATTCCTTCCATCCATCCACCCACCCAAAAGCCATCCATCTTCCAATCTGCTCATCCTCCCAAGAGTCATGGGGGGTGCTGGGGCCCATCCTAGCTGTTTTAGGGGACACCCCGAACCAGTTGAACAACCACCCATACTCACACAGACACCTGGGGACAATTTCAAGTGTTCAAACAGCCTGCTATGCATGTTTTTGAGAATGCAAGGGGAAACCGGAAACTCGCGCAAGCTCGGATAAATCATGCAAACTCCACACAAGAAGCCAGGTTCGATCCCGGAGCCGGGATCGAACCTGGTAGCTCTGCATTGACCACCAGGCCACATTTGACCCATCTCTTGGTTGATTGCGTTTCTCTTGGTTGATATGTTCCAAGGGTTGTTCGTATGGTGAATTTGTTGGTAAGTTGCTTCAGTGCTGCATTCTGTATGGAATGTATGTTTAAAGGACAACCGACATCACTTTTTTGTTTCCGAACTGACATCAGAAAAACGTCTTATAGCATCTAAAATACCCAAAACACGCAGTATGGTATTTTTAGTCATATGCAAAACACCAATAAAAATTACTTAAAGTGTCCAAAATCTGCAAAAAAAAAGAACCCGGAAGTGGCCATTTTCAGAAGGTCCCGCCCCCTTGTTCATGGCGTCACCCCAAGACGTCTTGCCTTGCTGGAGAATCAAAACAATGGCTTCAGATTCGGAGAATATGCTTTCTTGTTACTCATCCAGTTATGAATATGATTCAAATAATTCTGAAGAGGAAACCATACATGTTTGCAATCGATTAAAGAATTTATTCCGTGCCATTTTGAGGCAATAGGGGTGGGGGGATGTTGCACCAAAAAGAGGCAGAAAATGGCGACAAAGCTCCGTGTAAGGAATTAATCAGCCCGTTTCCACAGGCTGATTAATTCCTTACACTGAGCTTTGTCGCCCTCTTCTGCCTTCAAAAAAACTTCTTCACGCAGTTTTCAGACCAAACAAGTACAGCAAAATGCATTGACGTGATGGAAGAACTGCTACAATGTGTCATTTTTTCAGTCAGGGGCATTCCTTCAGTGACGTAACGTGAGGACTCGTCGTCGACTCCAAAACAAGACTTCCGGAATATTCAGTGTGAGTCTTAAAACGTAAAATATAGCTATATGCAGTGGAATCTTTGTAAAATACGCTCAGTATAAGTCATTTGAAGCCATTTTACAAATTATGGACACAACTTGTCCGGAGACGTCGGTTGACCTTTAAGGCTTATATGAGTATGACTATTTTAAGGCTTGTATATGTAACCTGTATTGGTTTGTTGTGAAAAATAAACATATCAATAAAATATATGCTTTATAAAGATATGTACATGTACAACTGGAGAGAATACTACATATGCTACTACAAAAATGTTCTTATGTACCGTTGTTTGTAACTCGAATGTTCGTAGTAGGAGAGTGTCTGTATTTATTTATTTATTTTTTCGCGCTTCACTTTTGACTTAGTCCAACATAAATTCTCCCTCAGTGACAAAAAGCTGCAAATTGTTACTTCCAAACAATTGAAATCACATCGGGCTTCATTTCAGTCAACTCGTCCACTAGTTGACTTGTCTGTCTCACCTCTAATAGCCACAGCCCAATACTTTTGTTCATTATGTATCACAAAACAAGAGACCGAAAGCAAATTGAATCATAGACTGTGGCAAGGAAGTTATCGTCATCTTTTTCATTTTTCATCCACTCGATCAGCCGTAGAGGAAATTCTTTTCAATACATTTATGAGCGCGTAAATGAAGTTAACAATATTGCCGCAGTCAAGGTTGAATGCATGATAAATTGAGCAAGTGGTACACTGGATGTACTTTATGCATCAAAGACGATATTTTCTCCTTTTTTTTAATTGGCATACTTAAAAGGCTAAGGCAAGGTAACAAATAAGCGACACTCATTGACCTTCCATTTTGTATGCACAGGTGCACACTACTACTCACGCGCTGACAAGAACACTTCATCTTCAAGGAGATCTCTCCATCAGTTGTGGGTTGTCGCTATAGCAACCGGAGACACAGAGGTAGGCATGGCGCTATACTGTACATTCACATTTCACCCTTATGGCATCGCTACCGTTTATTCTAATCACTTATACTGCAACGAGCAGAGCCACAAGGACTCTGGAAAATTCTATTTTCTATTCACGCTATTAAAGTGCGGGGCCCAAAATAGTATATTGTTGACGGGCTATTCTTGGTGACACGAGAACATGTCGCATGTTGACTTAACGATTTTAAAGTGTTATTTTCATCTTTGGCGTACGTGATCTGCAACTGATTCAAATCCCAAAGCTACAAGATATAATATAAGGGTCAGAAAGGGTGACATCAAAGTCAAATACTTCTAAACTCCAGGATACAGATCTTTCGAATGAAAAAGTCATTTACCAGCTCCCACTTGCACATTGGCACACATTCAAATTTGAGTGTCTCATGACTGGCGGTTTTGTACAATTAAATTGCTTTTTCGACTCGCAAGCAAAAATGGTTTGCGTTTAAAAAAAAAAAAACTTGTTTGTAATTCCTATTTTAAATTGGATGAACGTTGTTAAGTGTTTAGGGTGTTAAATCGGTCACTTGACATTAGCTTTTTAATTTTTACAAGCTTTCTCGGGTGCCGTTAAAGTGCAAAAGACTTTTTGGTCGGCTAATATTTTTAAAATACCTTTATTTGTATGGTATTGATTATTGTTCCATTTTTTTTTAAAGCGTTGATTTATTTTTTTTTCAGATACAATCTAAATGAAAATGAATCCACTCGTGAAATGTACAGTATTTATTCCACGTCAAACAAATGTATGCAGTTTCAGTTTTTGAATATTACTGTAATAAAAATAATTTATTCGGGAATTAAAAATATTACGTAGAGCGCCATTCTCGAATTTGTTCGGGTTTTGTTTTTTTCCTTGCTTGGGTGCCGATAAAGCGCTGGCCAGACCTCTGGCAATGTTTTTTTTCCCGTCCACGTGGGGTCAGCATTTGCCTTTTGTCCATGTTCGCACTTTGTTCCAGCTTCAGCTGTTGTTAAAGCGCTATATAAGCAATATGTATATATTGCATTGTATTTTGGACAGCCGCCCTCATTTCAAGCTCAGATAACTCCAGAACCCTGTAGGAATTAACATTTTTTTCTGATGAAAGAAGAGACTGAGGTTTCTTACACTGCATTGAATATGTATTATGTAGTCCTAAAACTCAGTATTCTGAGGGTCCTGCAATTTGAGTGAAAATGACAAAAACCCTGGCACATTTTGGACACATTTTTGCACATCGTCTGGCAGGCAATGAGTTAACAATAACATTAATAATGGTCACAACAATATTAACAATAATACTATTATTAATAATATAAATACAGTAAAGTCTCGTTATATCGATGTTTTCGGGAGTCGGAAAAATATCGATATAACCAGACTATCGATATATCCGATCCTGCGTCATGTAAATTTTCTCCTTGCGTTCATAGAAATAGTATCGTAATAAGCAGTACTATCCATATAACCGATATCAAGATGTTGGAAAATTAATTGTTTTTTCCAAAATAACTAGTTTCTGACCAAAAAGTGGAGAACAGTGAATGAAGCAATTTTAAAAACTGTTCATTTTTATTTTCATTTTTTGTTCTATTCCGGCACCACAGAAAGGGCTTTAGATTGACATAATGTAGTTGTTGTTCATGCAGGACTGCCATCTATTAGCATCCATCGTCACTAAAGTGCATACATGTTAAGTCTCACGATTTGGTCGGGAGACCACAATACAATACTCCCTTTATAAAGCAACTATTGACACAATAGAGACAGTTCATTTGTAAGGTGAAACAAAAGACAATGTAAAAAACAAAATACATTTTTATACTAATTGAATGTGTAAATAAACACTGAAAGCATTTTTCTGTTTTATTTACTTCTAATTTATACTTTTGTAACGCTCACATCATTCTAACACGCACCACAGAGTCACAAGTATGAAAATCTCCCGATTTATGATTTCTGAAACTTAACATGTATGACATGTATGACACCTGGACACCCAGGCAGACAACTCTGAAAAGTTGCCTGCCCAGCCATAAAGTTGCCTGCCCCATTTTTCACAACTTGAAACACAATAAGACAACCAATCGCAACAAAAAACATTGTTGCGAAGTATAAAGGATTTTTTTTAAATTAAGGAAGTACAAATGCTGCCTTGCTTAATTTATGGTAAATATCCCTTGCTGAAGATTTTACTCCAGTTGTTTGTCGTCATGGTGCACAATGCAATGTTTGCGTTGCGTTGTCTGCTCAAAGCCATGTGGACTCCTCTTTCTAAACGCCTTTCAAAACTCTCAAGTACTCTTTACAGTCACGGTATAGTCCGAAGCACGAAACAGGCTTCTGATTGGCTGCCGTGCCGAGTATGCAAATTGCCAAACGATCATTCGTTATCGTGACTAAAAAGTGTACTTGAAGGTTTTGAAAGCCGCTTAGAAAGAGGAGTCCACGTGGCTTGTAGCGGTTTGCTTCTAGCTTTTTCTTTATTGAATAAAACAAACGTTTGATTTGGAAATAAAAACGCTTTTTTTTTTCATTTTGAAGAAGTTGTCGGCCACCCGGGCCTAGACGTTTTGAAAGTTGTACGCCCGACGTAAAAGTCGGGGCACCGGGAAGACGTTATTTCAAGCACTGATGATCGTGGTTTACAAATCTAAAGTTCACAGCAATGTACACTAGTTGAAGAACCGATTGATGAGTATTGTCATCAGTGGCAGTAGATGGTTGGACTTATGAGTATGATGTATTTTTTCCCCTAATATATTTGTCATTTTATGCAATGAATTGGGATAGTTGATTGCTCCAGATGTGTGCTGTTATTTTACATTTTTATTAATCTATCTACGTCTCCACTGACGGCCAGGTTACCAAATCCACATCCCGCAATGTCATCTATAATCTTTATGACAAACAAACGAACCACATAGCTACTTACACTATCGCTGATTCGTATTCACGTCTGCTGCGTGGGTTGGGAGTCGCGATTAGCACCACCGTGGGCGCCTGGGAATAAAAATAAACCTTCAACGGCAGCTCAGAAAAGATGAGTGGCGCTTGACAACAAATTTCTGAGTGTGCTCACTTGTGCCATCACAATGCATCAGAGCACGCGGATGTGTCTTGAGACATTGTGATCGACACTCGTTATGACACTGCCAGCTGCCCCCCCCCGCCCCATACTGCATTGTTGCCACCACCTGTCCCATACGTCTGGTCGCCTCGCTTCTATTCTCGGCGGCCGTTATCACATCCCGTTTAGTCGCTCAGTTGAGACAAAGTGCAGCTTGAGGTGATGGTACATTATTAAGAGTTTCCTGTGCGGTATGTCTGTTTGACTTCCTGTTACTGATGTTATCGTGCCATGTTTAGCCACCTGTGTTACCTCCATCATTTCTTGTCTTTCGGGGCGTCAGCTCCCCAATACCTACGCTTCCGTTTCACCAGACTCTTTCAAAATAATCAAATTCTGCAGACATTTTGAGCCAATTCAACAGACACCTTAGTAAGTGTGTGTTATATTCCCTTTATTTTGGTGTGTGACGTGTTTTTCAAACTCTAAATGACACTCCGGGGAGGACGGGTGAGAAGCGTGTTGTGTCCTCCACTTGTCTTTTGCTTCCCCTTTACTGTCGATGGCCATCACCCCCCTTGCACCATAAAAGCAATGTGCGATTCCCTTAAACTGGCTGTGTTTCCTCAGGCGTTTTATGTGACAGGCAACGGCTCTTGGCGTCCTCAAAAAGTCTGATGGGATGTTGGAGGTGAGCTTTAGCTTGGGCAGATCATTATTCCATGCGGTGGCTCACCCTCCTAAACACCCTTTCTCCTTGCTTTCACACAGCTCGGACAGAAAAAAAAGCCAATTCAAAAAAAGGATAAGAGATAATGAACATTTCAAGATCTCAGAAATGGATTGCAAATATTACATAAACCCTTCTCAAGGGAAATATGTCATGCAGTGGGGTAAAAAAAAAACAGCAACAGATGGCAGATTTCTAATTAATCCTGCGATTTCTGAAATCACAGCAGTGGTGATTTATTCATGACTGGCCCGTGTGGGATTTATTTCCAGTGAATCAGCCCTCGCAGGTGTGTGTATGTGTGACGAATGAATGCGATGTTGTCTTCAATGAGTAAGAGGGGGGCCAATTGAAAACTCCCCTGGTGAGCGTGCTTACACAAGCTAAGGTGCTAATATCTGCTGTGAATGTCAGAACATTTAGAAGGTAATAAAGGCCAAGGCAGAGGGTCAAAGCAACAGCAAGCGCTGTTTGACTACAATATGAATTGAACAAGGAAGCTGGAACGGATTAATGGCATTTGCATTCATTTTCACGGAGAAAGGTAATTTGAGATATGCATTGTCAGCAAATAACACTGAAAACACATGGAGGCATCTGCAATAATTTCTTTATATTTTGCCATCACTCACTTGCAAGGCCCAGCCAGGAAATCATTTAACGGGCATTCTAAAAAAAAAAAAAGGATTTGAAATTCATCTAAACGGAGCATAAAAAAACTCCAGGCGTGATTGCACATATCAACGGTGCATATGTAATCACGCCGTGGCGCGAGAGCTTCTCTGCTCGCTTAAAAAAAAAAGACAGAGAGAGCATCAGATAACAAAAACAACATTAAAATGAATCATCCCACAGCCAAGAGACAATTTGTACTGCATTAATTATTTGTTGTTTCTCCCAAAAGGAAGGGATGTCCACCAATTCAGGGGATTAAAGGGCCACAGACTAAATGATTGGATATTGGATTGGATTGGATTGGATATGCCTTTATTAGTCTCACAGTGGAGAAATTTACATTTCACAGCAGCAAAGTGATGAAAGGAATGAAAGTAGAAAAACGAAATACATGATGATTAGAGAGCAAAAAAAAAACACAAGCGCTGGAATAGCAATTTCTTGGTGTGCGAGGACAAATGAAAAATGTTGTGATTGAGCACGCCAGACAGTGCGACCGCTAGGAAGCCAAACAAGAATTTTGATCAAAGGCCAAGCTCCAAATAAAGTGACATGAAAAAACTGCTTGCTTGCTGTTGCCAGCAACCACTGACAGGCTGTGCTGCTGCAGTGGCTCCATTTGCTTAGTTAATTCTAATTAACCGATTAATTGGGCAATTTATTTTTTGGCCCCTTTTTGCTTCGAATATAAACTCATTCACTGCCAGACGTGCAAAAATGTGTCCACTCCAGTGCCATGGTTTTTGTCATTTTCACTCAAATTCCAGGACCCAAGGAATATTGAGTTTTAGGACTACATAAATATTCGATGCAGCGTAAGAAACCTTAGACTCTTTCCTTTCATCAGAAAAAAAGAGTTACCGGTAATTCTTCAATTATATGGGTCTGGAGTTATATGAGTTTGAAATGAGGGTGGCTGTCCAAAATACAATGCAATATATACATATTGGTTTCTATAGCAATTCAACAAAAGCTGAAGCTGTAACAAAGCGCTAACATGGAAAAAATGGGAAATGCTCCCCCCTCGTGGAAGGGAAAAAAACATTGCCAGAGGTCCGACCAGTGCTTTATCAACACCCAATGTAAGAAAAACAAAAACCCGAACAAATTCGGGAAAGGACGCTCTCCGTCATATTTTCGTGAATGGCAGTGAATGAGTTAGATATGAATTTTACAGTATTTGTTTGAATTTACAACAATGAGAGAGCAAAGTTCTTACAGACACTCCCTTACTTACGAACATTTGAGTTACGATCTACAGTACATATGAACATTTTTTGTAGTAACATACAGTATGTTATATAGTATTCTCTCCAGTTGTACATATCTTTATCTTCTTCTTCTTTTCCTTTCGGCGGTTTTGTGCATCCTCTTCTCTCACACCAGCTACCTTCATGTCCTCTTTGACCGCATCCATAAACCTCCTCTTCGGTCTTCCTCTCGGTCTCCTGCCTGGCAGTTCAAGGCTCAGCATCCTTCTCCCGATATAGTCACTCTCTCTCCTTTGGACATGTCCAAACCATCTCAGTCTGGCCTCTCTGACTTTCTCTCCACAGCCTCTAATATGAGTTGTCCCTCTAATGTACTCATTCCTGATCCTATCCAACCTGGTCACTCCCAAAGAAAACCTCAACATCTTCAGCTCTGCTACCTCCAGATCTGCTTCCTGTCTTTTCTTCAGTGGCACCGTCTACAGTCCAAACATCATGGCTGGTCTCACCACTGTTTATACACTTTTCCTTTCATCCTAGCTGAAACCCTTCCATCACACATCACACCTGACATTTTGCTCCAGCCTGCCTGGACACGCTTCTTCACCTATTTTCCACACTCTCCATTGCTCTGGACAGTTGTACATATCTTTATAGAGCATATAATTTATTAAATGTGTATTTTTCAACCAATACAGGTTACGTATACAAGCCTTAAACATGCTTATATAAACCTTAAACATACCTATAAAAGCCTTAAATATACATTCCATACAGTGAAGCAACTTACGAACAAATTCAACTTATGTTATTGAATACAAAAACTTGACATTTGAACATAGAATACTTGGTTTTTTTTAATCGCTGCATGTCTCCAAAATGTGAATGATGTTGACTGTTGCACTGCCGGATGAATGGGTTAACTAAACTGCAATTTTATGATTATATATTTTTCTTCAGAGTCTTAAATCAAGATTGTATTGAAAGCAATCTGCTTTTGTTTTTACCTCGCAACTCATTTACTCATCTATTCATCCGGGAAGGAAGATGATTATGCCAGTGGTGGAAATCAAATCAAAGCTCTCAACCATCTCAAAAGGCCCTTTGACGAGCCCCTGTTTAATTACAGAGGAAGCCGTACACCATTCAGGGAGAAAATGCTTTTGTGCGCAAGCACAAGCAAATTCTGCTGACTTGAGTCACCCTGAAGTCATTCAGCACCTTATTGACTGATGTGCACCCGTCGTCTCCCAAATGCCTTATCCTGTGACATCTGGCCTATCAGCACTGTATCCATCTGCTCTGCGTGTGTGTGTGTGTGTCTGTTTAAGTGTGTGCCGGGTCACGAGCTTCGTGACCTCCTACGTGAACAATAAAAACTCTCTTTAGTCGAGCTGCTTAGCCAAAACACAGTGGGAGAGAGTAACACAACCTTTTAGGTCACGGCGCAGACATGGAGCATCAACATACGGACACCCACACAATAACACAGGATAAATAAAAACAAAACTGACCTTACAAGACAAGAACAATGTCACCTGCTGTTCGACGACATTGCAAAATATTCATATCATCATGACAAGACAACAAAAAAGCGTAAATACAAGTCGTCATTCCTAAATAAGCGGAGTTGTAAATTGCAGTCAGTGTCTGGGAAAGCCTGTTGGAACAGCTGAAGTTGATTTCTGGTTAGTCAGAGGACTTCCATTTCACATGATCCTGAAAATGTGATTTGAATGATTCTAAGAGGGTGTGTACATTTATGCAACCACACTGTTGCCATTTTTTTCTTCAGTTGAAGGGTCCACAGTTGATCTGTTTAGTTTTTGGACAGTAAAACGGCATGCATTGTGTGGAATAGTGCAGCCTAAAATGAATGGGAGGAAGGGGGTGTTGACTTTTTAGATCAAGGGTGTCAAACTAATTTTTTGCTGCGGAGCACTTTGTAGTTACGATTTCCTCTCTAGGGCCGTTATCAATTTGGGGAAACCCCTTGGGCATGTTTAAACCCCTCCACATATTACACATAGTACGCACAAAAATTGAATGAATAACTAGTTTTCAAATCTGAAGTCATTAATAATGACTGTTATTGTGGTTTCTTCTTTTCCTTTTGGCTTTTCCCTTTATGGGGTCGCCACAGCAAAACAGTGTCCTCCATCTTTAGAAGTTTGATCCGCATGTTTGTTTTGGCACAACCCTCTGTATTCATCCGGGCTTGGGACCGGCACAAGAAGACTTTTGTCCCTTTTGGCTACAGAACAAGCAACTCGCTCAGTAAAAGGCTCCAAACCACAAAATGGTCATCGGCACAGCAACATTCAAAAAAGTAAAAACTATACTCACCATTTGATGACAATGCTCTGATCTTACCGTGACATGGGCATCTCTATCCCTACATTACATCCCAAACAGAACTTCTAAATCAGTGTTTGGTCAGAGCAAAAAAAATAATTGACAAGATAATGCATCTGTGTGGCATAGGCATTCACGGGACACATGAAACAAAACTGCCCTTAGTGGACAAGCTGTTGTACAACCTCAGTTCAAACATAATCGGCACGACCACAACACAAAGTATAATAATGACTCGAATTTGTTTGTAATTGTTGACATTCTCCCGATTGCCTGCAGTGCTTCCATTTAAAAAGCGTATTAAAGGACTACCGACGTCTCCGGACAAGTTGTGTCCATAATTGGTAAAATGACTTCAAATGACTTCTACTGAGCGTATTTTACAAAGATTCCACCGCATATAGCTATATTTTACGTTTTAAGACTTGCTCTGAATATTCCGGACGTCTTGTTTTTGAGTTGGTGATGATTCCTCACGTTACGTCACTAAAGGAACGCCCCACACCGAAGAAAAAGACACATTGTAGCAGTCCTTCCACCACGTCAATGTATTTTGCTGTACTTTGGTCTGAAAACATTGTGTAGGACCAAAGAGAGGCAGAAGAGGGCGACAAAGCTCCATGTAAGGAACTAATCAGCCTGTGGTAACGGGCTGATTAATTCCTTACACGGCTTTGTCGCAATTTCTGCCTTTTTTGGGTGCGACATTTCCTACCCCTGATGCCTCAAAATGACACAGAATAAATTATTTAATCGATCGCAAACAGGTATGCTTTCTTCTTCAGAACTATTTGAATCATATTCATAACTGGATGAGTAACAAGAAAGCATATTCTCCGAAACCATCGTTTTGATTCTCGAGCAAGGCAAGACGTTTTGCCGTGACACCACGAACATGGGGGCGGGACCTTCTGAAATTGGCCACTTCCGGATTCAAATTGAAGTACTTTTTAGACACTTTAAGTCATTTTTATTGGTATTTTGCATGTGACTAAAAATATCATACTGCATGTTTTGGGTATTTTAGATGCTATAAAACGTTTTTCTGATGTCAGTTAGGAAACAAAAAAGTGACGTCGGTTGTCCTTTAATGAGAAGGCCTGTATGAAGACTGATAGTGACGGAAGCGCATTCAGCTGCTTTTACAAAGCACACCACTTCACATTTAGGAGAAGAAGGATGGAAGGAGGAGGCGGGGTTGGCAAGCCTCTGATTTGTGATGACTCAGCACGCGCCCTGCAGAAAACGAATGGACTGTTTTTGTTTTGAAACCATTTACACTCAATCAACCCTTTTTCAACCATAAATAAATAAATACTCAAGGACATACTCATAACAAGGGATTGGCTGCATTTCCTCAATAAACTGTGGGAAGTATGAATAATGAAGTGCTGAATCAATTAAGTGTATTTCTATTTTAAAACTGTTAAAAATTGACGTACCAACTTAGTTTTTTCATGGAACATGTGACTTGTACCTTGTTTTCTTGTCATCTGCTTCTACAAAACGATTATGTTCATTTCACACAATGTTAATGCGAGAAGAACAAAAGATGAGTATCTGCCTCTATGATTTGAAGTGGACATTTTAGGGTCAAATCTGTTTTTTTTTTAATTTTGGGTCCTTGACTTACACCATGGGTATAAAACTCATTTTTTGCCGCTGGCCACATTGTCGTTATGGTTTCCACTCGGGGGGCCGTTTTGAAATTAGGGAAGTGATTATAATGTCCCCTCCACATATTATATATAGTACGCACAACAAATGAATGAATTTTCAAATTTGAAGTCCAAAATAATGACTTTTATTGTGGTTTACATACTGTACGACAATTTGAATTTAGCAAGTTTGATTTGCTTTCGCAGGTCAAATGAAATGATGTTGCGGGCCAGTTTGGCCCCCGGATCTTGACTTTGACACCCATGTCTTACAACATTCTCAAATTGCTAGGCACTAGGTCAGAGGTGGTCAAACTGCGGCCTGGGGCAAGCTTTGGCCCGTTGGTCTTTTTAATTTGTCCCACTGACAGTTGGTAGATAATTGAGGTTCGATGCAAATGATTGCGTTTATTTCATTTCGACTTGTAATGACAGTCATTTCAACAGGAGGTCGACCCACCCTGATGGGCACTTGAATGATTGCCAATGCTAATCTATTGGAGGGCTTAAAGTCACAATGTGAAAAAGTAGCCTGCCGTTAATTACAAACATTGAAGTCGGAGTAACCACTTAAGACTTTAAAACGTCACCATTAAGCAAGATGTGGATCAATAGACTTCAAGGTAAGGGTCCAAAGTATGTATGAGTTTAATTTCAAACCGCAGCCAATGTAAAGGCAATAAAACAAAGTGAATAGGCCTTGCAAAGAACATGGCAACGATGCGATTTCAAGCTAAAGACTTCATGAGCCACTATGGCAACACACTTGTTTATAGACGCAATGATTCCATAAGGTGGAAGGTTACCTCCAGCCATAAAGCGTTAATACCTTTCGGCAGGCCCCATGCTCAATAAAACACTGGCAGATAGAGTCTGCCATGAAGCCTTTTGTTGGGTTTTGGCCTGATGAGTCAAGTGGTAGTTTGTGGCCCTGCTTGAAGTAGCACCGACCATAATTCAAAACGATGCTTAACTCATTCACAAATTTCTTTGGTAATTGAAAATATGACATAGGTCATTCCCGAATTTGTTTGGGTTTTGTTGTTTCATGCTTGCCGATAAAGCGCGGGCCGGACCTCTAACAATGTTTTTCCCCTTCCACAATGGGGCAGCATTTCCCTTTTACCATCTTAGCGCTTTGTTCATGCTTCAGCTGTGGTTAAACCAGTATGTATTGCATTGTATTTTGGACAGCCGCCCTCCTTTCAAGCTCATATAACTCCAGACCTTTATAATTTAGGAATTAACTCTTTTTTTCTGATGAAAGAAGAGAGTCTCGGGTTTCTCATGCTGTATTGAATGTTTATGTAGTCCTAAAACTAAATATTCTGTGGGTTCTGGAATTCAAGTCACAATGACAAAAAACCCTGGCACTGGAGTGGACCTATTTTTGCACATGTCTGGTAATGAATGAGTTGAAGAAATTAAAAAATATATTGAGAGGCTATACATGTGGATGAAATAGTCACGATGCCAGAATGCACGCTCAGTACTAAATGCACATTTTATCACTGAGTGATCAAATGCGCAATTTAAGTGGATCAACCTCAAAATATTGACGATTCGACATTTAAAAAGCAAATATCTGTTAATGTCATCATATTCATTTACAGAATTCATACCGGTGGCCTCATCGGGTAGGCACCACTTTCAAGAAACAATGAAATTCTGTGTCAATATTTCCATCTGATGATGGAAATCATCATCTTTATTGTCATGGTGATTGTTAGGGAGAAGTAGAATGACTAATTCCAAAGGCAGTCGTTCTCTCATTCACGGGCCGAATAAAACAATGTGGCGTGCCAAATTTGGCCCCCGGGCCTTGACTTTGTCACCTGTGGTCTAAAGCCAAGACAGAAGAGCTAAAGTGGATAGTAACCCTGCCAGCTGCCTCACAATCTGCCAAATGAACGCAAGAGGCAAATGTGTCCAACTTAAAGGACAACCGACACCACTTGTTTCCTAACTGATATCAGACAAACGTTTTATAGCATCTAAAATACCCAAAACACGCAGGATGATATTTTTAGTCAAATGCAAAACACTAATAAAAATGACTTAAAGTGTCTAAAAACTACTTCAAATTGATACCGGAAGTGGCCAGTTTCAGAAGGTCCCGCCCCCTTGTTCGTGACGTCACGCCAAGACGTCTTGCCTTGCTCGAGAATCAAAACAATGGCTTCAGATCCAGTTACTCATCCAGTTCTGAATATGATTCAAATAGTTCTGAAGAGGAAAGCATACATCAGGGTTCGGTAACCTTTTTGACTAAGAGAGCCATAAAAGTGAAATATTTAGAAATGTTTTTCAGTGAGAGCCACACACGCACGCACGCAAACACGCACACACGGCCACTTTTCAACAAAATGTCAGAATGTATTATTTGAAATAACTTTGTGATAGTACTCACCATTCAATGGTTTTCCGTTCCTCATGATTGGTAAAAATCGGAACAATCGGAATGAAAGTCAACTTGTCGGGTCCATAGGCGAAGTTCCTGCTAGCTAGCCTGCACACGGCTCATAAGCTTCAACATCTGCAATCTACTTCTCGCAGAAGTATGTTGATGCTAACGTTAACATGGGGCTTGTTAATATATCACTGGCATTCGACTGTTTCATCGATGTGATTGTTTCATTGCAAATTAGAATCGCGAATCCTCCGGTGCATTCAAGCTGGAGCGTACTCGTTATTTATTTATTTATTTTTACTTGTCGGGCTCATTTAAAGGGGCGTTTACCTGTTTCAACATAACGGCCAGTATCATCCAATCAAAATGGCGCTTTCCGCTAACCTAGGTCAGTGTCATCCAATCAAAATTGCGCTTTCCGCCAACTGCAGCCCCAACAGGAAATGAACGGCGTAAAAGCGAGAACATGCATTTCGTTTTATCGGTGAGCCATATGCAATCATCAAAAGAGCCATATATGGCTCGCGAGCCATAGGTTCCCGACCCCTGCCGTACATGTTTGCAATCGATTAAAGAATTTATTCGGTGTCATTTTGAGGCATCTGGGGGGGAAATTTAGCACCCAAAAAAAGGCAGAAGATGGCGACAAAGCTCTGTGGAAATGGGCTTATTTGTCTCCTAGGAATTTTTGTCAGCGAATATCAAATAGTTGCTCGGTGCAACACACAACGATTCACCATTGCGTTATTGATGTGCTTTCCTTCTAATTTTGCCATCAACACAGATCAACACGAAGTTGTCAGACCGAACAAAGTACCGCAAAATGCATTGACGTGATGAAGGGACTGCTACAGTGTGTCCTTTCTCGGACAGGGGCGTTCATTCCGTGACGTGACGTCAGGACTCGTCACCAACTCAAAAACAAGACTTCCGGAGTATTCAGCGCGAGTCTTAAAATGTAAAATATAGCTATATGCGGTGGAATCTTTGTAAAACACGCTCAGTAGAAGTCATTTGAAGACATTTTACAAATTATGGACACAACTTGTCCGGAGACGTCGGTTGTCCTTTAAGGTTGAGGGGCAAAATGTGGCCCAACACCCCGTTCCACTAAAGCATATCAGACGTGTTTACTTCAAATATTCTCAAGTGCCTTTGCCCCTGTCATTTTCAGCGTCACCATAATTTCTTTAGCCTTTAAGGACAACCGACGTCAGTTTTTTGTTTTTTAACTGACACCAGAAAAATGTTTTATAGCATCTAAAATACCCAAAACACGCAGTATGATATTTTTAATCAAATGCAAAACACCAATAAAAATGACTGAAAGTGTCCAAAATCTGCAAAAAATTTAGCTGCGAATTGGGCATTTTCAGAAAGTCCCGCCCCCAGTTTATGACGTCACGCCAAGACGTCTCGCATTGCTTGTGAATCAAAACAATGGCTTCAGATTCGGAGAATATGCTTTCTTGTTACACATCCAGTTATGAATATGATTCAAATAGTTCTGAAGAGGAATGCATTCATGTTTGCAATCGATTAAACAATTGTATGTGCCATTTTGAGACAACATTGGGGGAAAATCTCTCACCCAAAAAAAAGACGCACAAAATGGCGACCTCCAGTGGCCACCTCCGCTTCCACAGGCTGATAAATTCCGTATATGGTGCTTGGACGCCCTCTTCTGGCCTTCTGGCGGCTTTTGGGTACAACACGAGGTCCCCAGACCAAACAACTACAGCAAAATACATTGCCGTGATAGAAGGACCGCTACAATGCGTCTTTTTTACGGTCAAAGGGCGGTCCTTTAGTGACGTCACGTACGGACTCGTCACCAACTCAAAAACAAGACTTCCTGAATGTTCAGCGCGTGTCTTAAAACGTAAAATATAGCTATATGCGGTGGAATATTTGTAAAATACGCTCAGTCGAAGTCATTTGAAGCCATTTTACAAATTATGGACACAACTTGTCCGGAGACGTCGGTTGTCCTTTAACAGAAAGCCCGCCACCAAAATCCTTTATGAAAACGAATTGAACCATCGTAGGTGTATAATGAAGTACCTTGACATACAAGTGACCTGATAGACGAGTTTTGAGATACAAGTTGCTGTTCCGATTATTTTTTTTTTTACTTGTTCAGAATCAGAATCAGAAAACGTTTAATCTTAATCGCACAGTGAGGAAATTTGCTACATTTTGAAATTTGTTGCAAGCGCTGTATGGCGGCAGTGACTCGACTCACTTCACAACAAGTAGTTGGTTGGCTGACAGATTCCGAAAAGATTTCCAAAAAATATTAAAAAAAAAACAGTTACATGGCATATTTCAAACAGCTTTGTCTTAGAATTGCCTCGGCGAGCTTAATCCTGACAAAAATAGAAAATAACATTGACAGGTGAATGACTGGTCCGAGAACCATTTAGGCAACTCATATATGTAAACATAAACAGTATTCACGGTCATATATTCTTCATCCTCTGCGATAAATGATATTTATTGCAGTTTAGAGAAGCAGTGAGTCTTTGTTTGCCTATGCCAATATTATACCGCCCTCCGGTGGCCAAGGCTGGCACACCTGAAGGAGCAGCACGATAAATTAGTTTGAAGTATGAAATCAATAAATAGAAAGTGTATAATTCTTTAAATTCAACTAAATTCAACAATGCCATGTTTTCTTAAGTAAGACAAAGTCTAGGTTGTTGTTTTTATTCTCATGAGAAAAAGCACATTGTAATTTTACTTTTTTTTGTGGGAGGGTGGTCTTGCAATGGTTTAATAATATGAGATATGAAATTAATTATGAATATGAAAAAGTAAGGTGACGCGTAGTGGCTCATTGCAAAGAAGCGCCTCTTACCTCCTCCACGGTGAGGGGCATGCAGATGCGGTACTCCTTCATCAACATAGTCTTGAGCACAAAATGTTTCCGTTTAAAAGCACACTTGCGTCTGACGCGTCAAGCTTCAAGTCAACCTTTCCCGTTGAAAATCATTCATCAAGAGGAACGAAATCTATTTTTGCCATCCTCCGTTCCAAAAAGACGCCGTTAAAGTTCACAGATGCCACCGTGATTCTCGGTTCACTTTTGTGATTCTCTCCCTGGAGATCCGTCGAGTGTCAAGTTTCAAAGTGAGGCCAAAACTTCCAGACCTGCCAAATTATAGGAGCATCAGCGAACTGCGACTCGCAAGCCCTCCCGTTTCAAGAAGTCCAATCCTCCGCTGCGTCCGCGCAGCTCCGAGCAGCAAAAGAACGCGGCGGACTGAACTGATGCGACGCAGTCAAGTTGGAGTTAGTGGGAAAGGCAAATCAGGAAGTACAAAAATTAGGCTTTCACAATAAATAATCACGTGGTCTTTTAAACGCTCGCAGAGGGAATAAATCTTGTTTTTCAATTTTTACTATAATGAAATCTTCTATTAACATACATGTGTCTTCAAATCCGTGTTAATTTCTTCCTAGATTATTTTTTAAACTGCGTAATTGCGTGTATTTTGGATTGCAAACTAGGAATACTCGATCGGGGTTTTCTAGCTTTGTGACTTCACTATTTTAAAACTCATAAACGAGAGTATAACGTAGTAGTTAAAAACGGCAACAATTAACACATATTTAATACACTTTAAAGAGTTTTTGAAAATCATCATAGGCTATTTTAATCTGTAAATGATATAATCGTCATAAACATACGTCCATAGTGTTAGTGTTTTTGTACCTTGCTTCAAAAACAAAAATGCAGTGCTAATAAAAATGAACTACGCTGGAATCGCTTCTTCATCTCACACCTGCGTGAAATGTGTCGAAACGTGGCTGATCTTGGTTCTGAAATTTAGCCATAATTAACTTTGTTAAAAAAGACTAGAAGCCGGAATGCATTTCGAAATGGATTTGTGATATGTATGTAGTGTATGTCATCCATTAAAGTTTTCATTCGAAATCACAGATCGCAAAACCTTCAAGGTTCCATATTCATCTCAATATGAATCACATTCCAAATGTTCTCGAACAAGCTCTTACACGGTAGGTTGAAACTCTCATTTGGACGAATAGGTTTGATACAAGGTTTATTTTTTCATGATACCTCATCAGCAATGGTAAACAAATCAATGAAAAAAACGATAAGTGTATTCATGGCTTGACACGCCTTTTTCTTGTCACAATTCTGGAAACAAGTGCTCGACATGCTTGTTCGGATGTAATATGAATACTGACATATTTTAAGTGGATTTGCGTAAAAACACGTTCGTCTCCCATCAATCCTTTATGTAACAAGCGCTTGCATGTTTTTTTGCAATGGCAGATGTCGCTAGAGAGCCGTTCCTCGGTGTGAGGCGACCCTGAAAGAACACGAAAAGCATGTTCCACCAATTTACGCAAATCTCATGATCTAAAACCAGTTTGTATTTCTCTCCTTGTCCGACCTGTCCCTCCGAGAGACCGTTTAAAATAAAATTAAGTCAGATGAGATATGACAACATATATAGCTATAGCTGCATGCAAGACTGTCGATTCTTGAAGACAACAACAATAAAGTAAGAGAATTCAAATTGATCAATTCGTCCCAGGCCACACAAAAAACACCATTATTTTGTTATGTAACGTTTGAAGAAAAATCGCAGTTTTGTCTAAAAAAAACATCAAGAACGAGCAGAGAATTGCCATTTTGCAGATCTGAACACATGAGGGCGCCATGTTCTCGCAGAGTTGACTGGAGCTCAATCCTTTTGTTGTGCAAATGGTCTCATCCATTTTATTTTCATGAATAGAAAAGGTCACATTTCCCCCCTATAAAAACACTTTTGTAGGGATATATATATATATATATATATATATATATATATATATATATATATATATATATATATATATATATATATATAACGGAGTTGTACACTAAGATTATTAAATTATGACGGAAGTAACGCAACGGCGCACAGTATGGCACGAAGTCCCGCCCATAATTTTCAGAACTACTTGGAGAAGTCGTATGTTATTAACAAGACGAAACCCATGCGACTTCACCTATCCCTTTTAGGTGTGTGTGTGTGGAACCGGAGTACCCGGAGAAAATACACCCAGGATTGAACCCACGACCTCTGCACTGTGAAGTTGACGCACTAACCATATACAGTATATATTTTATTGACATCTTAATACTGATGAGATTTTCGAAAGAAAAAAAAACAAGTTAGGCACACTTGCTGAATTAAGAAAATAAAGCTGCATTTCTCCTAAATGATTACTGTGCAGCTGTGTCAGCATGCGCTGCAAAGCAAATGCAATTAAGCCGATCGCAAATTAACACCTCGCCAGATTTAATTGATCAATTTGATCATCTGACTCCCACGCAGATGGCAAATTAAAGTGGAGATACATTGCATGACTTCCTTAGTTACCGCAAGGCAACATCTGTAATTGGACTGTGTGCACTCCCCACTCCTCCCTCGTCCCCCACCCACTCTCACCGATGATACCTGGTACGGTCCAGCCGGCACATTCCGATCGTCTGTCACAGAGTCGCGCACACAAACAAACAGCGTGTGTTCCGGCTGGTGGCGGCAAGGAGAAGCTGTTGCTAAGAGACCCGCCTTCCTCGCCTCCCCACATTATTAGCTGGCCTTTAACATCCGTCACTTCCTCGCTGCCGCTCTGTTACCGTGCAGAAAGCACCTTGTTTCTCTGCAGCTTCCATAGCAGACGAGGCGAAATTAATAATGTTAAAGGCCTGCCTGCCTTATTGGTGGCATCAGTCAAAAAGATGCTAAAGTTGGATGTGGCTGATCCGCTTAATCATCGCATGACATCCAGTGGTGTCCGTGTGTATGCGTGTGTGTGTGTGTGTGTGTGTGTGTGTGTGTGTGTGTGTGTGTGTGTGTGTGTGTGTGTGTGTGTGTGTGTGTGTGTGTGTGTGTGTGTGTGTGTGTTTTGTTTCTCTTGATGTTAAATTACTCAGACAACTGTGGAAAACAAGGCTGAGAGCTACTTTAAGATGTACTTATTTACTTTAATACTGCAGTTTCATTGTTTGAGGGTGTGTGTCCAAGATAGTGTGACATACACTGGCATGTTTGCTTTAGAGTGCCTCATTGTAGACCGTGGGTGTAGGCTCATCACACAGAAGAGCCAGGAGGCGGGAAAAATTATTCCCAGCGTTTGGGAAAGCACGTGTATACACACACACATATACACACACATATACACGCATATATATTATATCGATAGTGCTGCTTATTACGATACTATTTCTATGACCGCAAGGAGAAAATTTACATGCCGCAGGCTCGGATATATCGATAGTCCGGTTATATAGATATTTTTTCAGACTCCCGAGAATATCGATATAACGAGACTTTACTGTGTGTGTGTGTGTGTGTGTGTGTATATATATATATATGTGTGTATGTATGTATGTGTGTGTGTGTGTGTGTGTGTGTGTGTGTGTGTGTGTGTGTGTGTGTGTGTGTGTGTACATTATGAAGTGGTGGCGGGAAAAACTCAAGGCGGCCAATCTGCACCAACCGAACGCAAAAGCTCCAATCGGGGAAACTTGATCTCCAGTCCAAAATATGAAAGAGCCATTATTCATAAAAAGCCAGCCAAAGAAATTCAAGCGACAAAGTGGCATCTGACATGCAGCCATCCAACCCGCGTCCATGTTGATGCAATCTGCCTTGTTTGATTTGCTCACATCCCAAAAACGCAGGAAGGAAAGTTCAACAGATTAGTTTGGAAGCGACCTGGTTTTCCCTTTTTTTTTTGTAATCGAGCGAGTTATCAGACCTCCAAAAATCGTCTCCTGCATAATGGATCAGCAAATTTCAATTTGCTGTCGGTGAAGAGTGATTGCTTTTTCATTTTCATTTTTTTTTACGTCTATCCCATCTTGAGCCTCAGCTTGAGCTCCAATTGCAGATTAAATGACAACTGCTCAGAAACACAAGTGTGATGTTTGTGTGTGTGTGCATGCGCACGCGTGTGTTTGTGTGTGTGTGTGTGTGTACTTGCGTGTGAGTGAAGCGTCTAACATAGAGCGTCACAGTGGTCATCACACATCTTGGGTGTGCTTTTCATCCATTCTCTCTCCCCCCCCCCCCCCCCCCCCCCCCCCCCCCCAGTTCCACGCCCCTCGAAGCTGCTACCTTTATGTCGCTATGGTGACAGTGGTTGCTCCATAGAAATTCATCGTAAAAGAGAAATGACACATTCTGCATTTAAAACAGCCACAAAGTTTATCATTTAAATAGCTACTCGTTTAATGCTATTGTTCAATGAAGTTTTAACACAAACGGTTGAGCAGCACATGTAAACAGACAATGAACAATACTTCATGGCATGTTTATTTTATCCTCTGGGAAAAATTATTCCTCTTAACTATATGTTTTCAGGTTGCAATTTTACAATGCGGTTTCACTTCCGGCTTTCGATTGAAATCGATGTCAGTCACGCCTCGAGGGCAATGAGTTCACTCTCCTTGCTGCCTGTACCTGTTGAAAGGGACATTTCCTTTCCCTAATATGAGTCGAGCCAACTGCAAACACGGAGAGCACAGCAGGATTGGTGAGATTTTTGTTCTCCGATAGTGAAAGAAAAAAAAAAGGTTCAGATTGCTCGTCACTGAGGTGGTCTTGACCTTTAAAGTTGATTGTGCACTTTTAGTGCCGCGAGGCAAACGGACAGTTACTTGACCGTGCAATTATGGGGGCACATTTGGTTGAATTGAAATGCCACGAATGCCATTTTTTGCTGTGGGTCAAATTATAGTTACGGTGTCCTCTTGGGGGGGGGCGTTATGTTTCATCTTCTCCTCATATTACATATATATAGAGCGCACAACAAATGAATGAATAACTAGTTTTCAAATTCGAAGTAAAAAAATCATACTGTATTTGTGGTTTACATGGGACAATGTGAAAGTTTGGTTCAGACTTTAATAATATAATAATAATAATAATAATAATAATAATAATAATAATAATAATACATTTCATTTATAAGCGCCTATCAAAACTCTCAAGGTCCCTTTACAGTTATAGGATAAGTTTTTCTGTGGTGAGCAGCGGCAGCCACACGCGGCAGCATTCACTCAACCCGAAATAACTCAAACAGATAGAAAGCTAGCTAGATAGCTAGCTAATAGATAACTAATATATAGCTAGCTAGATAGCTTGCCAGCTTGATAGCTAATAGATAGCAAATAAATAGCCAGCTATACAGCCAGCTACATCGCCCTTTAGCAAGCATCATGGAATTTCACAACTTTGATTTGCGTTTGCAGGCCGAATAAAATTACATGGCGGGCCAGATTTGGCCCCTGGACCTTGACTTTGACACGTGTGCCTTAAAAAGTAATTTTATTTTACAGACTTGTGACTTTAAAAGTAATTTGGTTTTTATATGCCCCAAAGAATTGTCAAATCTCCACTTGACGTAAAGCCGCCTTACATAGATGTCAAGTCACAAACATTGTGGGTCCTCTTTCAGCTTGAATGTATTGCGATGCACATTTTTTTGGGGGGTGGTGGTGGTGGTTTTGTTTTGTTTCTTTTTTGTCTTTGAGACACTGGTCAGGTTTAGGAAGGTACATCAAAATTAAAAATGTGACATGGGGCAAAAGATGATGCCACTCTCTCAGGCGGGAATGCAAATTGTAAAGTCACTCTTCAGATGACTTCACTAAGAAAAGTAATGCGATATATTGTCGGTACTGTGAAACATAGATTTGATATTGTACGTAACATGTTACCAGCATCATTGGGAGAGAAGCGTTTTACACTGGATAAGTCTCGATTTTCTGATAGTTTCATCCACCCTCCTTTAAAAAAATGTCCAAAAACACATAAACAACTTTTGATAAGCTGATGGATCCATGCAAGTGATTTCAGTAGAGCGCGGCTCTCTTTCTGACGGAATGCAAAAAAAGAGATGCCAAATCTCATTGAGAGCACCTGATGTGCATGTAGCTCAATTAGCCGCTTGGTTTCCTTATTTTGGATGCGTTTTCACAGTCCGTTACAAATACACCTTGACGTTCTCACAAATAGCAAGCTTTCGTAACGTTGCCGACTTTCCGCTTTGCAATTCAAATTGCCTCCGAAATTACATTTGCATCCGCCGAGTTATCACGCAATGTCGACAAGTGGGTGGTGGCGATGGCGGTGATGGTGCGTTCGTTCGCGCGTGTGTACGTGCAGCGGGGGCGATCGCATCCATCTCCACAACCAATTTGTTGCCTTTGTCGCTGAGCAAAGTCCTTCACCGGGAACAACTCTATCGAGTGATAACTGCCAATGTAACAAATCAAGTGAATAGGAGAGACTTCAGAGTCACGTTTTAACCACTTTCTTTGAGTTTTTTTTTCATGTTTGTACTCACTCAGTTTGTACTAGCGTGTTACTGAGGTTCTGCTCACCGATCTTGTTGATCGCTAACAAGCTGATAAAAGCACACGTCCTCGGAATAGTTCTTTACAAAATGTCAGAAAAAAACTTTTGAGAGAGAACATGAAAAAAAAACGATGATGATGCACTTAAAAGTTTTAAATGACCATCATTTTTGTTCTTTGTTTTTTTTTTACATTTTGCATTATTACGATTGTTGTTTATTTTGCAATAATCTAATAGTAAAGATCTATTTGTCGCATGTTTTGATTCTTTTTTATCCTTTTGGGAACATTTATCTAAATTTTGAGGGTACCTTGGAATGAAAAACTGTATTTTCCTGTGTATAAGGCACAGCCAAAAGCCTTGATTTTCTTCAAGATGACCCAGTGCCTTATACGCCAGTGCGCCTTATATGTGAAGTAATATTGAGCCACAATAGGTCTCACAACTGCTGTCAGCAGCCACCGACTCCATTTTCCCATAGAAGTAGTGCGTAACCCCAGCCTCCACTGTAGTGCCTTATAATGTGTTCTGCCTTATATTTAGAACTTTTAGGTATTTTTATATTCTATATTTAGAAAACATTTTTTTCATTCATTGAAGGTGCATCTTATAGTCTGGTGCGCCATATATATGGAAAAAGTTTGAAAATGCAACATTCATTGGGGGTGCGCCTTATACGCTGATGCGCCTTATACACTGGAAAATATGGTAGGTCATTTACGTGGAAAACATGTCTCAACTTCAATTTCTAGTTCAGAAATGTCTTCCCAAACTAACAGCTACGATAGGCTCCAGCACCCCCCGCGACCCTAATGAGGAATAAGCGGTACGGAAAATGGATGGATGGATATATATATATATATATATATATATATATATATATATATATATATATATATATATATATATATATATATACAGTAAAGTCTCGTTATATCGATATCGGATATATCGATAGTCCCGGTTATATCGATACTATTTCTATGCACGCACGGAGAAAATTACATGCAAACAGGGTCGGATATATCGATAGTCCCGGTTATATCGATATTTTTTCGGACTCCCTTGAATATCGATATAACGAGACTTTACTGTATATATATATATATATATATATATATATATATATATATATATATATATATATATATATATGGCCTAAACTACCAGTAACACTTTAGTTTGCTGACGAAGTTTCTTGGATAAGAAGCGAAACGTCCGACAACTTCAAAGAAGTACAGACTGAAGAAACCTTTTCAGCAACTTCCCAAACTAATTAATTTTGTAAGTAGAAGTAGTATTGTATGTTAAAATAAGGAAAAAAAAACAAGAAAAAAATAATTTGTGATGTAGTATATAATAAAAATCTTATAGGGGAACATTGAGCTCTGTATTAAATATAAAATGCACGGTTAGTGTATGCTATATAAATCCACGGCAGGTGCATTTCTACATAATGCAACCACGAGGGTGCATTTAACATGCAGTACTTTACGCACTGGTTGAGGTTTAAATCGTTTAATTTGACACCGCACCGACTACTAAATCCTCTAAATCCAGAAGAAGTTGAGTGTGCAAGAGCATCCCTTGTGGAGAAACGTATGCCAGAAGTCAACCAGCCAGTGTGACCTTTTCACCGCCCTCTCCTTTTCTTCCACTCCCGTCGGTCTCGCTCCCATGCCGTCACCATGGCGACTTCTAAAAAAAAGGATTCCTTTCCAAAGAGGAAGCCGCATCTCGAGATGTTTTCAAACGAAGATTGCAAAAACTTTGCTTGTACTTGCAGTATGTTCTTTGCTCCCACGCTTTGGCCGTGAATGAGTCACAAAAGGCCTGCATGATGGTGATGAGTGCTTTTAGTCAGCCAGCGAGTGAGAAAATATTCCACAATCATCATTCAAAGAGTGCAATTAGCGTCGACTTTATTTTTCTATTTGGTAGTCCAACCTGAATGCAAACCACCTTTTTGAAAAAAACTTGTTTATGATAACACCCACAAAGAAAAAAAAAAAACAAATGAAAAAAAAGCATCAGTTAGTAAATCTTTGACAAGTTCAATCTGTTCCGCAACTCAATTCACGTGGATTCAAAATAATTGAACAGATGATCGGTACTACCATTTTCTGTTTGCCTTTGCGATCACAAATCAGATCATGTAATCTTTACATGTGGTGTCCCCAGAGATCCATCCTTGAACCTCTCCTGTTTAACTGACACATGACAGAATTTTTTCTAACTGAATGAGGACAAAACTGCAATATTGTCAGCAGTCTCATAGGCTCTGAGGCATCATGTTTCATCGCTGTTGACTCCTGTTTCCATAAAGCCCAGTGAAACAAGTCGCAATAAAGTCAATAAAAGTTCAGGTCATGGCAGCTAAAGTCTTATCGCATCCCATTTCGAAGTTGACAAATTAGTTGACAAGAGCATGCTTTCTCTGGCAGGCCACACCCTCTTTGATGAGGCAGTGTGACCTCAAATCAACATTTGCCTTCCTGCCTTCTATGTCTTGCCGTTATGCAATATGTATAAAAGCATAATGGTGCCACGAAAATCAATTTTCCACAAGATTGGAGCAAAGTAACACCTCAACTCCCGTCATTCAGAATAATTTTGTCTTGTGTATGCTTGTGTGTGTTTTCCTGCAATGATTTCTTGACCTTTTCCATTGCTTAGCGTTGATTGCGAAAACAGTCTTGGATTAGTAATTTGCATCAAAAGCACAGAAAATTTCCACTTGTCCAGTTTGCCTCCGGAATCAGCATGAGTGACCCTTTGTTTTATGGCGTGCTGTATTTACGTCATTTGAACAAAATTGGTGGCATAATATACTCAAATCAATGCTGTTATTGTTGCCATTTATTTGTCGTAGTTTGGGCAAGTGGTTTGACTCAAGCGCCTGAATTTGAAATTGTTTTGGGGCAGCTGAACAAGTTATTTAAAATGATTGCTGATTTGATGACTTGATGTTGTGCCTACATTTACTTATGCTGTTGATGATTCATTATTTTCCCTGGGTGGGGGATGTGAGAGGGAGGGGTCGGTTATATTTTCTCCTTTTATCTGATATTATCTTTTCCCCTGTCGGTCTTTTTTTTTAGCTTGATGGCATTTGCTTTTTCAGACTGAGCGTTCCAGACATAACCACACATAGTTCTGCTCCTTGTGGACACTCAAGTCATGCTCGTCATTACATTTGCCTTGTCTTTTCAACTAGTGCTTCAAAGATTGTCACTCTTTATTCTCCGGGGGAAAAAAATCACAGCCCTTTGGTTTTTCTGGCAGCTATCGTGGCACATTTAGTCAAGCACACTCCTGTTATTTTACACATCAATCCTTGCTCGACATCCTCCAGGCCAGAGTGCATTTTGCGCCGTATTCCATGTAGTACATGTGAAGTACCGGTGTAGAACACGCTTGAATTGCCTTATGACACATCTGTCTGCACCGATCCGAGCCATTAGACAGCCGAGTGGCTGCTTGAACGAGCAAAAAAAAACAACGACAAAAAGTCAGGGGAAAAAAATAACATCAGATAAAAGGAGACAATATCAAGAAAAGCAGCACAGCAGTGACGGAACGAAAAGAGCAAATACATCGGATTGAAAAAGACGTAGATGGAGGATGCATTCATGATGAAAGTGGAAGCAAAACATGTGCAATATGAACTTCCCCAAGATGTGTTGTGTGAAAGAAAACGGCAGTGGTTGCCTTTCATGATAATGAGAACATGAAGCAAAAGATGCGGTGAGCAGAAATCAAGCAGAGTTTAACCTCGCATTAGCATGTCCAGTGAGACCTCAACTTACGAACACCTATTATTACAAACTTTTCATCTTACGAACGTCAAATTTATGAAAATTAAACCTTATAATAAGCACTATTTTCATAATACACACCCACCACGGCTGGTCCATCGAGCACACGACCTTCGGATCTGGCGGAGTGATCTTCGGCGGAAGCACACAACCGGACAGCGCTCCAGCCGGCGCTACTTTCCATACCCCCTCTCATTGAATGCACACGTCGATCGCCTACTTGGAGCTTTTTGCTGATTACTATGATGGGACCGAAAAAAACCCACCACAGGCTCGTGTTCAGCCCAAGAAGACACAAAATAAAATCACAGTCGCTGAGAAGAAGGAGATAATTGAAAAACACGAACGAGGTGTGCGTTTGTGTTATTTAGTGGCCGAGCACGGCTATGCTAAGTCAACCATTGCTACCATTCTCCGGAACAGAAAAGCCATCAAAGGTGCATCTGTTGCAAAAGGTGTTTCCGTGGTCTCAAAGCGACGGTCTCGGGCAATCGAAAAACTTTTGTTAATTTGGATTAACGAAAAGCAGCTATCCGGCGACAGCGTAAGTAAAGCTATTTTATGCGAGAAAGCACGGCTAATTCACGCCATAATAAAGGCAATGTTGGCAAAGTGGAATGATGTGCAGGCTTTTACCGAACAGTTCCATTCAGAAAAGACTGTGGCTATGACAATCATCAACATGATGAACAATAATGTGATGCCTCAGCTTCGTAAGACCTTACAAGTCAGAAAGCAACAGGTGTCAATTAAGAGGTTTTTAATCAGCAAAAATGATGAGGAGTCTCCAAAGAAAAAAAGAAGAGAAGCCACACCAGAGGTTAAGTTACCAACAGTCCTTAGGGAAGGTGACTCTCCTTTCATAAGCCATCAACGACCATTAAAAAGGTAAATAAAACTTTATTTTACAGCACTGTTTATTTCTTTAATTACAGTCCTCATGTAATGTGCCTCTTTCCAAACAGCAATTCCCTTTGACCTTCGACCTCCAACACCATTCCATCAAGCCATCAATGACCATCACAAATGTAAATAAAGTGACTTTATGATACAATGCAGTGTATTTCTTTCATTACAATACAATAGCACATTTATTATACATAGAATAAGGTATGTTGTGTGTAGTTTTAAGGCTTATTTAGTTGAAAAGTATATCTTATGGAAACCCGGGAACTGATTCCCATTTTCCCATTCCCATTTTAATGGTTTCCTATGGGAATTTTTCTTTTGAGATACACACTTTTCGCCTTACACACTCTGTCTGGGAACCAATTAAGTTTGTAAATTGAGGTCTCACTGTACTAACTTCAGTTTGGTTCAAAAGCTTCCAATGGAAAAATGAACTAGCATCTTGGTAAAAATCACTTTGCGTGACTGCAGCTTTAAATAGAGGGTACAATCCATTTGTTGGGCATTGCAAAAAAAATGACAGTGTTCTTCAACAGCTTCATATTCCTCAGGTTTGTGTTTGCGGGCCCCCCTTCTGTTCTGAATCATTTGATTTAATTTTGAAAAGCAAAATTAAGTACTGTGTTTTCTGCACTATAAAGCGGTCCTAAAAGAAAATATTTTTTTTCAAAAGCTGACCATGCGCCTCATAATCCGGTGCGCCTATGGAAACCGTTTAGAAGTATGTCATTCATTGAACGTGCCTCTTATATTGCGGTGCACCTTATGTATGGAAAAGGTTTTTAAATATGTCATTCGTTGAAGACCCCCTCTAAAATGAATCCCGTGATGACTAATAAAGAGACATTATCCAAAATGGAGCATAAACGGGTACATTTTGCTCTCCATAGACATTCAGAAAAAAACAGCACACTACCCTTTATTTATTTGCCACCAGTTGTGACGGGAAGGCAAAAATTACTTTTATATAATGACATTTTTATGAAAGTGGTCCATGGCCCTCAACATTCTGGGGATGACTGCGCTGTACAGAAAAAAAAACATCAATGGTGTCATCGATGAATCGATTTTGCCTGGACTTTGTGTCTTTTTCCACGAGTGAGTGCAAATTCTTCTCATTTTAAATTGATTTCGTCCATCCGGCAGACTTGAAAGAAGCGTGTGCATTTTTTTTCTCATTTCTTTTCTTGTCACTCTTTCTTTGGGGGGGGTCGATGCTGATGGATGTAAAATGCATGTTGGCCCGGCCTGTGTGTGGAGAGGAGGAACATCTCTGACAGCATTGAGACAGTGGTCAGAAAATGACAAGTGACAGCTTCCAGTCCGTCACATTGGTCACACTGAGACTATGGAAATTTTTTTTCTGTATCAAGACTGGAAACAAAATGGACAAACCGAAACCCACAATTGAATCATCCTGCTCAAAATAAATAAAAAAGGAAACACTTAACTCATTCACTGCCATTCACAAATTTATTCGGGAATTGAAAATATGACGTAGAGCGCCATTCCCTAATTTGTTTGGGTTTCGTTTTTTCTTCTTTGGGTGCTGATAAAGCGCTGGCCATGCCCTCTGGCAATATTTTTTTCCCTTCCACAAGGGGGCAGCATGTCCCCCTTTTCCATGTTGGTGCTTTGTTCCAGCTTCAACTGTTGTTAAAGCTCTATAAGTATCAACATGTATGTATTGTATTTATTGTATTTTGTTCAGCTGCCCCCAATTCAAGCTCATATAACTCCAGACCCATATAATTTAGGAATTAACTATTTTTTTCTGAAGAAAGAAGATAGTCTAAAGTTTCTTACAGTGAATTGAATGGTTATGTAGTCTTTCAACCCAATATTCTGTGGCTCCTGGAATTCGAGTGACAATGAGAAAAACCCTGGCACTGGAGTGGACACATTTTTGCACGTCTGGCAGTGAGTGAGTTAAGCAACACAATGCTCCCTTGCTTTTTTTTTTCTGGTGTTCAATCGGAAGCCAAATAATTGAAATGGTGGCTGAATGTACAAGACAATCAAAATAATCAACATTTCTAAAACAAATTTTCACATCCTCTCATGGGAGAAAAAAAAAATCACATAATCAGATATGGAAATTATAATAAAAGGTCCCGGACATTCATGGGAAAAATAAATAACATCATTAAAATCCAAATCAAATACTAATCAAAACAACTTGTCCCACTCAGTCCGTGGCCAATAATGAATATAATTAAATGCTAATTAAATACATGAGATTAAAATGGTCATTGGACAGCAGTGCAGTCAAGTGAAATAGACAAAAGCAATATGCTTGGAACAATTGCTTGTTCTCTTCGACAAAATAAATTAGTGCTCGGGCACAGTTTCCTCCACCAACCAATAATACACTAAAGCAATCTCACCAAGTGACCTTTCCCACCTGGGAAAAAAAGAACAAGCAAAGCTGGTGGTCCGTGCTGCAAGAGCGCACAGGTAACCACCCCCCGCCCCCTTCGAGTGACACGGCAATGCATTTGTTTTCATGCTGTCGACTCTCTTCAGATGCTTGCAAAGTCAAATTGGGCCTGGTATTTATCAGAAGCAGCAAATAAGTACTCACTCCCCCCCCACTGTGCAAATTTCTCAGAATGAAACATGACAAGCTGCATCTTTCACTCCAAAGGTAAAGGTATCATGAAAGATTAAGGCAGCTCCTTGCATACATTTCCTCGTAAGCTGCGACCAACAGAGCGAGACGTCTCTGGAGATTTCATCCTTTCTTTTGCCGCCTTCTGCCTTCAATGAAAGGTTTTCTTCCTTGACGCAAGTGTGTTGGCGAGAGAGTTTGACAGGGGGGTTGCCAAATCTGTTTTGATTTGGGGAAAGGCACATTAAAGGACAACCGACGTCACTTTTTTGTTTCCTAACTGACATCAGAAAAACGTTTTATAGCATCTAAAATACCCAAAACAAGCAGTATGATATTTTTAGTCAAATGCAAAACACCAATAAAAATGACTTAAAGCAGGGGTCTCAAACTCCGGTCCTCGAGGGTTGCAATCCTACATGTTTTCCAAGTCTCCCTGTTGCAACACAGCCTCAGGCGCATTGCAACAGGGAGACTTGGAAAACATGTAGGACTGCGGCCCTCAAGGACCGGAGTTTGAGACCCCTGACGTAAAGTGTCTAAAAAGTACTTCAATTTGAAACCGGAAGTGGCCAGTTTCAGAAGGCCCCACCCCCACGTTCGTGGTGTCACGGCAAGACGTCTTGCCTTGCTCGAGAATCAAAACAATGGCTTCAGATGCGAAGAAGATGCTTTCTTGTTACTCATCCAGTTATGAATATGATTCAAATAGTTCTGAAGAAGAAAGCATACATGTTTGCAATAGATTAAAGAATTTATTCTGTGTCATTTTGAGGCATCAGGGGTGGGAAGTGTCGCACCCAAAAAAGGCAGAAAATGGCGACAAAGCCGTCTAAGGAATTAATCAGCCACAGGCAGTTTCCACAGGCTGATTAATTCCTTACATGGAGCTTTGTCGCCCTCTTCTGCCTCTTTTTGGTCCTACATGACGTTTTCAGACCAAAGTACAGCAAAATGCATTGACGTGATGGAGGAACTGCTACAATGTGTCCTTTTTTTTCGGTCAGGGGCGTTCCTTCAGTGACGTAGGGTGAGGACTCGTTACCAACTCAAAAACAAGACTTCCAAAATATTCAGCGCAAGTCTTAAAACGTAAAATATAGCTATATGCGGTGGAATATTTGTAAAATATGCTCAGTAGAAGTCATTTGAAGCCATTTTACAAATTATGGACACAACTTGTACATCTGAATGTCATTGCTATGAGGCAAAAGTTCCTATTTGTTGTTTTACAATACAATACATATTGATTTATATAGCGCTTTAACAACAGCTGAAGCTGCAACAACGCACTTAACATGGACAACTATACATATACAGGGAAAAAAAGCAGTCACAAAGAAAGCACCAGGGAGTGAAACCAAGATCAAATTAGAATCATGCTGAATCCAATGCCAAAAAGTGAGTTTTGAGGTTTTAAAGATGGGCAACAAGGGGACCGGCTGAATATTCAGTGGCAGGTCAATCCAGAGAGTGGGACCAGCAATGGAAAAGGTTAGATAGTTTTTGGCACATCTAATAATGTCTGGTCAGCGGACCTGAGGTGTCAGGAAGGTGTGTAGGTCAGGAGGAGCGAGGCCATTTAAAGATTTGAAGACAAATAATCTTCTTCTTTTCCTTTGGGATTTTCCCTTTAGGGGTCACCACAGTGTATCAGTGTCCTCCATCTAACCCGATTTTGTGCATCCTCTTCTTTCACACCAGCTACCTTCATGTCCTCTTTGACAACATCCATAACCCTCCTCTCTGGTCTTCCTCTCGGTCTCCTGCCTGGCAGTTCAAGGCTCAGCACCCTTCTCCCGATATAGTCACTTTCTCTCCTCTGGACTTGTCCACACCATCTCAGTCTGGCCTCTCTGACTTTCTCTGCAAAGCCTCTAATATGAGTTGTCCCTCTAATGTGCTCATTCCTGATCCTATCCAACCTGATCACTCCCAAAGAAAACCTCGACATCTTCATCTCTGCAACCTGCAGCTCTGCTTCCTGTGTTTTCTTCAGTGGCACTGACTCCAGTCCAAACATCATGGCTGGTCTCACCACCGTTTTATATACTTTTCCTTTAATCCTAGCTGAAACCCTTCTATCACACATCACACCTGACATTTTTCTCCAGACGTTCCAGCCTGCCCGGACACGCTTCATTTCCACACTGCTCCGGACAGTTAAACCCAAGTACTTAAAACCTTCCACCTTCTTTATCTATTCTCCCTGTAGCATCACTCTTGTACTTGGATCCCTCTCGTTCACACGCATATATTCCGACATATATTGCGACTGATCTTCATTTCTCTCCTTTCCAGGGTGTACCTCCACATCTCTAGTTTCTCCCCGACCTGTTCCCTGCTCTCGCTACAGATCACAATGTCATCTGCAAACATGGTCCACGGAGATTCTTGTCTAACATCGTCTGTCAGCCTGTCCATCACTATAGTGAATACTAACATCTTGAAAAGAACTCGAAAATGTATAAGGAGCCAGTGAAATGATGCTATAGTAGGAGTTATGTGCTCCCTCTTATCCTGGGCCAGCTGGAGACACTCAAGGATTTTTTTAGTGAATATATCTCATATGGACCGATATTGACGTCAAGACAGCAAAACACAACAACGTCACATTCACTCACTCGTTTAATACACCAAAAAATCACTAAAAATAAAACATGTGCATCGATTAAAACAGTTTAGTTGGTGGCTTCAAGTCAGCGGGCGAAGTGCGTGAAATTGGCCGAGTGGCATGGATGCCGATGGCCACCGAGGGATGAGTGTTGCCTCTTTCTTCAGCCCACCGTCCGCCTCCCCCACCCGAATCAGCTCAGTGCGGCCTCTTTCTTTGGCCGCTATCAATGAGTCCCATTGATTGGAGAAAGTCTTTCAAGAGGAGAAAAGATGTTGGGTGGAGTTGGGCGATGGCAACCATTAAATACTTCTCTCATGGGAAATGCAGCACTTTCATTAAAAAAATATTCTTAGACCAGGAACAGTTTGTTTATATATATATTTTTGAAAAACATGTTTTTTTTTTTTTTATTTTTTTTTTTTTTTTAGCTATAGCCACAGAAATTATTGCTCAATACATTTCAGCCCCGCATCCCAGGGGTTATTCTCCGTAATCAAAAGAGCACTGTTGAGCATCTAAGACAGGGGTGTCAAAGTCATTTTTTGCCACGGGCCACATTGTAGTTATGGTTTCCTCTCGAGGGCCGTTATGAATTTGGGGAACCCATTAGAATGTTTAAATCCCTTCAAATATTACATATAGAGCACACAGCAAATTAATGAATAACTCGTTTTCAAATCTGAAGTCAAGAATAATGACTTTTATTGTGGTTGACATCCAAAAATATGAAATTTTGCCTCAGATTTTAGCAATCATCATGGAATTTAACAAGTTTGATTTGCTTTCGCGGACCGAAAAAAATTATGTGGCGGGCCGGATTTGGCCCGCGGGCCTTGACTTTGACACCTGTGATCTAAGACATAAATGCCCCTCCCACATGCTTTAAATGTTATTAAACAAATGAAAACTTACTACAAGACACACAAGAAAAACTTTCAAATGCATAAAAAATACTGTACATGTTATCTCTACGTATGCCTTGAGGAGGCGGAGTCTAACAGGGTGAATGTCTGGACGATTTTATCTGCACTTTTTTCTATTTATTGCTTTTTTTCCTTTGCACTCCGACTTCAATCTAAAAAAAAACATTATTTCCTGTCTCCTCACATTGCCACTTTATTCTACTCATTTTAAAATGATGATTTAGTCCCCGACCTAACTACTACTGTTTTTCGGATGAGAAAAATGATTGCTTATTTGTTTATGTTATTTCTATTATTGTGCATACGGTAACAGAACATTTTCACATTGTGTTTACATACCAGCAATTTGGAAAAAATCTCCCTGTCAAAGTGTGAGCGGTTGTGAAGCTAATCTAACGTGTCGGGCTCGGCATCCATGCAGGTTTCCCAGGGGTTTCTGGGCATGTGAGGCATAGAGATAAGGAGAAGGGCAATGCCGCTCAGGATGAGGATGGTAAAGGAGGCGCAGGCGCACGTGAAGGACCACGAGTAGTAGTACTCGATCCAGATGGTCTCGTCACTGTCGATCATTCTCCTGACCGACTGACGCATGACCTCCACTGAGATGATGATGCACAGGCCTGCGGGCAAGATAACCCAGACTTCATTGCTGCACTCGGGTCAAGTTGTCAGCTTTCTCTGCGCTTCTCAAGTGTCTTTTCTGATGACTTTAACTGCTAATATCTGGAATTTACACTCCTTTGTTACTTGTATCGACCTTTGCGGCGTAAAATAGGACGTCAAATCTGAGACATCATGTACGACTAAGGGGTATTTTAATTTTATATCACGCTAGTCATAAAATATCTCTATATATCCATCTAGCCATCCATCCATTCATCCACCGAGAGGAAGGAGGGAGAGAGAGGGGGTGAGATCGAATTTTGTTTTTACGACTAGCATTGTATAAAATAAAGACACCTTAGTTATACACGATTTTTCACATTTGAAAAACATGTTTAAAAATATATAAAAAATGAAAAAATATACATATACTTTTTTTGTTTTACGACAGGCGAAAAGCTAAATTAGTACCAAAGCTAATTAGCTTTTTTGCTAGGCAGTTTGCAGTGTTAGCAAGGCGATGTGAACGAGCTAATGCAAGCCAACTTCCTAAAAATCATGCAAAACAGAACATATATTTTGTTCCTTTTTCTGGACCATGTATGTTTTTAAAAGTAGGAAAGAATTTTGAAACGCTGTGAAGCTACATGAAGTTGTCAAAATGGACAAAGGGCTTCATCACAGCTTTTTTTTCTCATTTTTTTAAAATATTATTTTGGGAAGACCAATCTGGTTCTGGTGTTGAATAATTCCAGTAATTGATTAATCTGATAATTACAAAATATAGAAAATAACATAACGTCTCGTTTGGTCCCTTAGGTTAATGAGTGTGTGGGAGTACTTTTGTCACTTGTGAAAATTGCAAAGTATGTCATGATGCGTGATTTTGTTGGTCTTGTTTCGATTTTATGTTGATCTTGTTTTACTTTGTCCCATGTTCAAGTCTCGTTGACTCGTTTTTGCCTCCACTTGTTATTTATACATCACTCACATATATTAGGGTGTGCCTTGGTGTCTCGTCAATGTGTGTATTTAGTGCACTGCTTTGATTCAGTTCACTGTTGCCATATGTTGCCTTCCCGTTGTCAAGTTGCTTATCGTCTCAGCGTTGTTTTCTTCCTTTGTTGATCTAGTGGTTTAAATAGGCCTAAAACCAATGAAGTCAAATGACCGTGATCTCAATTTAAACACCCCCCCCCACCCACCTGCAAAAGACTCACCATTCAAAAAGAAGAAAAAAATGAAGCGAATTGCACCTGCAAAAGCGAAGAACATGCCAGCAGGCCTCAGCAGATAGTCGCGACCCTTCCCGAAGGAGAAGATGACGCACAAGGTTCCCAGGATCATGAAGAAGAGGCTGAAAATGGCGATGGCCGCCGCCGAAATGTTGTACTCTAGCAAGAAAAAACAAAAACAGTGACAATTGCATAATTGACTTACGCCACACTTAATTAGCTTGCAGGTGATAACAACCGCCGCTTCTGAAAAGCGACATTAATTGTATTTGTGTGATATATTGGAAACACACACACACACACACACACACACACACACACACACACACACACACACACGCACACACACACACACACACACACACACACACACACACACACACACACACACACACACACACACACACACACACACACACACACACACACACACACACACACATAATGTGGCCTCTTCCTCTGGGTCTGTCTTGGAGCACATTTAATCCATAGAGTTCTTTGCTTACTTGTACTCTTTGGCATTTGACTGAGCATGATTCCGACCTGATCTTAGTTTTACTCCCTGGTGTATTGTACTATCTTTGCGACTTCTTTATTTCCTTTATATGATAGCTGTCCATGTTAAGCGCTTTGTTACAGCTTCAGCTGTTTTAAAGGACAACCGACGTCACTTTTTTGTTTCTTAACTGACATCAGAAAAACGTTTTATAGCATCTAAAATACCCAAAACACGCAGTATATTTTTATTCAAATGCAAAACACCAATAAAAATGACTTAAAGTGTCCAAAATCTGAAAAAAAATAATTGTGTGAGCGTTTAGGACTTCGTAAACATTCAATCCAGCGTAAGAACTCTTAGACTTTCTTTTCTCATCAGTAAAAAAAAGTTATTTCCTAACTTATCAGTCTGGAGTTATATGAGCTTGAATTGGGGGTGGCTGTCCAAAATACAAGGCAATGCATACATATTGGTTTATATAGCGCTTTAACAACAGTTGAACCTTGAGCAAAGCGCTAACATGTGAAAAAAAGTGTATTGCTCCCCCTTGTGGAAGTGAAAAAAACATTTCCAGAAGTCTGGCCAGCGCTTTATCGGCACCCAAACAAGAAAAAACAAGAGTAATTTGGGAATGGCGCTCTACATCATATTTTCAATTTCCAAATAAATTCATGAATGGCAGTGAATGAGTTAATTTATTGGCACATTTGAAAAATAATCTGACTGGCAGTTTCCTTTGTAGTGACAGCTTTTTAGCATGTATGAGAGCATTTGCTCATCTCCATAAGCATGAAATAATATCATTATGTATATGAATGTATGTGTGAGAGAGAGAGCACAGTTCACAGGCGTATATGAGCAGGCACGGAGAGAACATACAAACTCCACACTGGCCGGAGAAGTGATTGAACCCATGACCCCTGCACTGTCAAGTTGACATGCGATGCTGTATATATTTTTTAAAAAAAAGGGGGTGGTGATGCAACTTTTACCCTTCTGGGTCTTGACTTCAAAAACCTCCGCTTCTTCTCCTGATGTGAAGTGTTTGAAGTAGGAGCAGTTTTTGGCTGCAAAGACAAAGAGACGTGTTAAAAGGGCTTAACGCACAAGCCCAAACTGAACATCTGGAAATGGAATTATTGTAAAGCGCTCCATGCCTCTTCATCATTGTTTCCCCTTGCCATTTGAGAGCGCTTTGAGTTTATTACATTTTTTCATTATTACCAGCGTCATTGTTTGTACTTTGTCAGTTGTGCTTTGTACTTTAATCATGTCCTTGGATCTATCTTGGTCTTTTGGTGGACCATATTAGTGTGTATATGTGTGCATGTATCTGTATGTGTGTGTGTATACACCAGGCAACAGAGGAGCCGTTTGTTACCCCGGATGAGAAAGAATCACTAAAGAGGTTACCTAGCAACAGGCTGCCGCTGGTCCGGCTGGTCCAATTCATCCACATGTTCTGGCATAGCAAAGGGGACTGTGGGCATGCGTTTGTGTGCGCGTGAGCATTTTGAAGAAACCAAATCATCTATTAGAGAGTGCATGAGTTGTATGAAAAGTCTGCCTTTGCAAAGTTGATGCTGCTCAGTTTTGACGAAGATGCAGTGCTTTCAATCCATTTATGTCGATGTTAGATTGATTTAGTTATTTTTGTGTGTGTACATTATTGATTTAGGATTATTTGTGTGTGTGTGTGTGAGTGCGTGTGCGTGTGCATGTGTGTGTGTGTGTGTGTGTGTGTGTGTGTGTGTGTGTGTGTGTGTGTCCGAGGTATAAAAATGCACCAGGGCAGGTTAAACTTTGTTTTGGAATTTTAGTTTGGATTTTAGCAAGCATTATGGCACTTGGCATGCTTGATTTGCTTTCGCTGGCTGAATAAAATGATATGGTGGGCCAGATTTGGCCCCCGGGCCTTGACTTTGACACCTGTGATCTAAACTGAAAGTAGACAATTTATTTTTCACAAAGAAAACGCCACAAGCGCAGCTGCACCGTCGTCAAATACCAAATCCTGCGTCTTTTGTCCGCGCAATCTGCCCGGGGGGGGGGGGGGGGGGGTTTCCCAAGTAGTCATTAATAATGCCGGTCCATATAACGTCGACTTTATTGGCAATTGAACCGTTTTTTTTTCATGTGAGAACAAACCACGTGGGAACGACTCCATTATGACCATGCTCGCAGACTTGCCAATAACGCAAGAAAGGTTGCAAGATTGCATCACTACGTCATATTGTTGTCAACACGCGTGGCAAATATCATCGAGCGTGTCTCATATGAAATGTGGCATTCATTAAACGTGTGCCGCAGTGGTTTGACGAGCTAAGGTGGAACTGATTGGGGGGCATTCGGTCCCATCATTGACCTTGCAGTTGAACTAATTGAGACATTTTAGTTACGGGGGGAGGCTTAAAGGACTGTAAAAAGGTATCGTGTTATAACATCTGTCATTCAAAGGGAGTTTTGTTGTTGTTGCAGTCTGATTTCCTTCTCGGCATCGTCAGCCATCTTTGATGTGGCATGATCGCTTCATTCAATGTGACCGAGGGGTCGCACGAGGACTTAAACGTAAACTGGGACACAACGGAGCCTTCAGAGACTTTGTTCAGATCCTGGGGTGGACCTGAGCCTCTGACTCTGCCCTGAAATACCTCACAATGACCCAAAATGTGCCCCCAAAATGGTTCTGGGTGAATGTTTTAGATCACAGGTGTCAAAGTCAGGTCCGGGAGTCAAATCTGGCCCGCCACGTCATTTCATCCAGCCCGCAAAAGCAAATCAAACTTGTGTAAATCCATGATGCTTGCTAAAGTACGAACCAAAATTGCTTCCCTTTGCTCCCAATCATCCATGTAGACCATGTGGGTGACCAAAATAATATTTTTAAACAAACTATGGCACATTCTGGCTGGGCATTTTGGTGTTTTGACAGAAAATTCTGCCTTGCATTGTCATCCAGTCAGACAATTCCGCAGAGCGACACTATGAACACGCAAGACTCACTAAAAGCTCCCTTTGGACATTCGAACATCCTCGCCCGTCAGTTCACAAATCCATGCCCTCCATCAATGCTCCCCACTGCCCACCATAGGTGAGCTTTTAAATGGTGAAATGGAGCGCTAAGGCACACTTTATCGAGACTCATCCCCATGTTGAGCAGCAGGTGATGGCAGACATGATGATGGAAGTCAATGAAAGATATCTGAAGACTAAAACGGCCGGACATGCACGCACAACCAAAGGCTAGGTAAAGCTACCCCCCTGGTTACCCTCCTCCCCGCACCCTCACCTGACCCCCAAAGCATCCGCCTAACCGAGCTTTTGTTGATGGTGAGTTTAAATTTTCCCTGGAATTGCATGCACGAATATTTGTATGTGATCATCTGTCAGTGTAATGCATTGAAATCAACCGTCAATGTGTCAATGAAGTACGACCACGTTGACCTGAAAAATCGATTCTACTTGGTCGAGCGCAAGGGTGTCAAACTCATTTTTTGCCGCGGGACACTTTGTAGTTAAGGTTTACTCTTGAGAGCCATTATGAATTTGGGGAAGCCATTAGAATGTTTCATCTCCTCCACATATTATATCTGGAGCACAGAAAAAAACATTATCCATTACTTGTTTTAAAATTTGAAGTCAAGAATAATGACTATTATTGTCGTTTACGAGGGATAATTTGAAAATTTTCTTCGTACTTTAACGAGAATCTCAGCATTTGACATGATTGATTTGCTTTTGAGGGCCGAACAAAATGATATGGCGGGCCAGATCTGGCCCCTGGGCCTTGACTTTGACACCTGTGGTCTAGCGCCATCCACTTTCTTGTGCATCCGCATCAATGCATGTTTGAGCTACCAGAACCGGATTTCAATTCTGTGCTGGAAGAAAAGAACTCACCTGAGAATCAAATGTATTCCTCAGCCTGCAGTAATATTCACCAGATTTCCTACGTCTCCCCACGTCAGAATCAGAATCAGAATCAGAATCATCTTTATTGCCAAGCATGTAGGACACACAAGGAATTTGTTTCCGGTAGAACACGCTGCACTAGTATCGTTGTCAAAAAAACTGCTAAGTGGCACTATACAGTTCCATTTTGGCTACTGTTGTTACTGTTGGCTACTGTACTGAGTACATGTTTCATTTTAATCTATTTCCAGCACAAAGGCGCAGAAAGGATATGCAAATGTCAAGGGTGACTTTCATTTTCTATTCCATGAAAAGCTCATTTGTACCTTTCTGCATTGTCAGCCTCAGTTCAAGACGAGACCCCCGTTTATTTATTTTCGACGTCTATGTCGGTCAAATGTCTGAGAGCAAATTGCGGGCCCACCTAGTTACATTCTTTGGGGTCATCCTACCTCCAGGCAAGCCGATGGGGCCGCAGCCTTTGCCCTGTGGGTCCTCCTCCACCATGAAGATGTTTTTCTTGCATAGCCTCCACAGGCCGAAATGAGCGGCCTGGCAGGTGACGTTGAGCTTGTCCACGCGGGGGCTGAGAACAGCCCAGTGATCCGTCGCCACGGCGGCAAGCATGGCCGACATGCCCACCACGATCACCACTGATGTGATCTTCACCTTGGTGGCTTGCTCATCAAACATCCTGCGTCGTTCCTAAGTCGCCGTTTGGTTCAGGAGGTTCTTCTCACTTGTCGTCCTCCGGTCCCATTCCTCGACTGGTCTTTCTCACCCTCTGCCTTGTTCCTGTCATTTGGTACAAGGCAAAAAAAGAGGGGACCTGAAAATGGCGTCCTACTTTCTACCTCTCCACTCTTGCTCTCCCTCACCGCTTTCTCTTTCGTGAGTGGAAGCTGTGCACTAAATGATGAAAATGTACTTTTGGCAGCTACTATAGGTGCAATCTAAAGTCAACTTTAGGTAATCTTTGTGTCCCCCACCCTCCTTATTTTGACACATCCAGGGCCTCAAAAACAATGTTGTCATTTATGTAGAACACTTTCATATTCTTAGCAGCTTCAAAACTCATTTGCGTGTCAAGGGAAATCCCTTCCCCTCACCCGGAGGGGATATTTCCTTTATTAGTCGTCCGATGAGCTGATCCACTTACTCAACCAATCAGGAGTCACCGTTTCACAGGAGGGTCCCACTTGATGGCACAAGATGATCTACATTTAGAGCCATGTTAAAAACAACAGCAAAAACAAAAATCTGTTTTTATAATCCTGCGTAGCAATCTGGTAGAAAGTTTATAGAATCAGAATCAGAATCATCTTTATTGGATTGGATTGGATTGGATATGCCTTTATTAGTCTCACAGTGGAGAAATTTATGGCCACGTATGCAGAACACACAAGGAATTTGTTTCCGGTCGGACACGCTGCACTAGTATCATCATCAAAAAAATGCAAAGAGGCACTATACAGTTCAAAATAACTCATAAAATATAACTTTTTCCATGCACCAAAAAATCCATTGACACTTTGCAGGCATAACATGCAGCAAGTCAGGCATAACATGCAGCAAGTCTGGTGTAACCCGGCTGTGCTATTTGATTTGGACACGTCACACTATTTTCGAAAGCGAGCGTGCTGCCAAAGTGCTCTCTGTAAACACCATCACGAGGCAAGCCAAGCGGGAAATTGATCATCAGAGATAAATCAGCTGGCATTTAAGGAGGAGGAAGCAGGCGGCAGAGAGGTGCGCTTGTTTCATCATCATCTTTCACCTGGATTGCGTTTGTGGTCCAAATGCTTTTGCTCTTAGGAACATCTTAAGGGTGTTATAATGGTGTCTTTTGGATCCGTGACCCTGTGAACTTCTTCATTTCAACCACTTCAATCTTCTTCTTCTTTTTCTTTCAGCTTTTCCCTTCAAGGGGTCGCCACAGCGAATCAGTAACCTCCATCTTCAGAGGTATGATAAGCATGTTTGTTTTGGCCCATGCCCTTCAATGTTAAAAGAAATTGATTGGACGTAGGGAAGCTGAAATTTGGTACCTTTGCCTGTGTAGAAAGCATCGTTAAAAAAAATGCAGCACTGCAGAAGTGTTGTTTGTTGAACAGTTTTGGCTTGATCAAGGCAATTCAAGACGGGAATTTGAAATGTAATTGGTTGTAGAAATATTTGCATGAAATATAGTTGAACATTTTTGGGCCGTTAGCACCGACTGTGAAAACTCCTTCCAGATTTCATCAGCATGGCAACAAGAGGATGAAATTATAAATAATTGACTTACACGTGTACTTCTCTTATACTGTATCATGTGACACAAAAGAAACATTTGGATTGGATTAGTCTTTATTAGTCTTGCAGTGGAGAAATTGACATTTCACAGCAGCAAAGTGATGAAAGGAAGAGGAAGGGAAAGGAAGTACTGTAGTAGAAAAACAAAATACAGCATCTGCTGTAATGGCAACCACTCTTGCGGCGCCATCTTGACGTCAAAACAACAAAAACTAAATAACAATGTGACAACACAAAAGACACAGACAGTCATTCAATCTTAAGCACTTTCTGCACCCTCTTTGTTGCATGAAGCAGTTCTAGATGAAAGAGGAAAAGAGGAGAGGATCAAAGCGTCCTTTTCACGAGTGGATTAAGGACGTCGTGGTGAAATGTACATGTCTGCTACAAGCTAAATGTTGAAAGCAAACACGAGGCTATAGTTTTAATGAAAAGAAATTGTCTCACATCTCCTGTCCCGCGTAAATCCACTTCAATTCCAAGCCGGTGACAGTTTCACATATGCATTGGCGCTCTGCGCTGACGCTCCTTTCTTCTCATCGCGGGCTCCTCAAGCCATGCATCCAACCAGCCGCAGACTGTTCAACCGCCGAATAAAGCCAATTACAGACGCAAAAAAAGCACAATCACCCCAGTGCTGTCCAGTGATGACAGTCAAATGGCTCCCCAATCAAAAACAGTGCTGGCATATTTGTGCTACTGAAAAGGCGCAACCGCGTTGTTACGCTTTGGTGGATGTGTTGAGAGTTGATTCATTTCAATGGGGAGAACTACATTTTGAAAAGAAACGTGCAGGGTAAGGTGTTAACTAAATAAAAATTTCTATTGGAAACGTGGTTTTGATCATACGGAGGCCTGCAGAAAAGTCTTTACTGTCCTGAACCAAGCACCGCAGCTTTTGGCCTTGTGACCCTTTCTAACTGTTGTCATTCTGAGCACGACCGGGAAGCAAAGTCGACATCAACGTGCATGGTTTCCAGGCAACAAGGCCTCCATGATGATGCGTCACCGCCAATCAAGTGCAATGTTTCTCCAGCTGAATTGGATGAGTGGCCCTCAGTCTACTCCCGATAGATGGATACTCTCTTCTGTGGAACACGAAATGTGGAACTTGTTTGTTTTGGCGGCATCCTCGCCCGTTTGACCTGCTCGTCTCCATCAATCACCGCTGGAGTGCCGGGCGCTGTGGTCTAATGAGCCCCGCATTCAACAAACGCAAAACTAAGTGTGAAGCAGGTTGCAGGATGCGGTAACAGCGACACTGTATTACTCGATAACTCAATGTATCAAATGCTACTTTCAAAGGGAAGTTTCATCGCTTTCGTAGAAGTGGAGTGACCGCCATGTCAATGTCCACTTCAGTTCATCGTCACCTGAATGGGCCTTTTGAAATAAGTATGCCGCTTTGCAATTTGGGGACAATCAGTTTCACATGTTGATACACAAGGGAGCAGTGTACTATTGCCCACGTATTGGGAGAAGCGCTACAAAAGCATTTAATCGCTAAGAATGAGCTTTTTATAAATACAATAGAATGAAAGCGAAACCACTCAGCAAAAAAATAAATACCATATTTTCTGGTGTATGAGGCGCACCCAAAAGCCTTAATTTTCTTCAAAAGATGACCCTGCACCAATTTCCCATCGTAGAATATGTAGTGGTAACCCAAGCGTGTACTGTAGCGCCTCATAATGTGGTGGGCCTTATATTTGGAAAACATTTGTATATTTACAGTATACATTATATTTGGAAACCTTTTATTCATTGACGGTGCGCCTTATAGTCCGGTGCGCCTAATACAGTGAGACCTCAACTTACAAACACCTCAACTTACAAACTTTTTGTCTTACAAACGTCAAATTTCTGAAAATTAAACCTTATAATAAGCACTATTTTCATAATACACACCCACCACGGCTGGCGGAGTGATCTTCTGTGGAAGCACACGACCGAACAGCACCAGAGGTTAAGTTACCAACGGTGCTTATGGAAGGTGACTCTCCTTCCATAAGCCGTCAACGACCATCAAAAAGGTAAAGAAAACTTTATTTTACAGCACAGTTTATTTATTTAATTACAGTCCTCATGTAATGCGCCTCTCTTTCCAAACAGCAATTCCCTTTGACCTTCGACCTCCAACGCCATTCCATCAAGCCATAAATGACCATCACAAATGTCACAAAAGTGACTTTATGATACAATGTAGTGTATTTCTTTCATTACAATACAATAGCACATTTATTATACATAGAATAAGGTATGTTGTGTGTAGTTTTAAGGCTTATTTAGTTGAAAAGTATATTTTATGGAAACCCGGGAACGGATTATTCCCATTTTAATGGTTTCCTATGCGAAATTATTTTTTGACATACACACTTTTCGCTTTACACACTCTGTCTGGGAACCAATTAAGTTCGTAAGTTGAGGTCTCACTGTATATGGAAACAAGTTTGAAAATACACCATTCATTGGGCTTAAACACCGGAAAATACAGTACATTACAAAAATGCTGCATAATTCCAGATAGGGAGGCTGGCATAAAAAAGGGATTCAGAAAACTGTTTTCAGCGGATTAAAAAAAAAGAGAGAAGCACTTCTCAGTAACAGCGGCAATGTAAAATGGCTGCCCCTTCAGCAGCGTGAGGCCATTTCTTCATCCATTCATTAATAAATGCGTGCCTGAGGTCGATACAAAGCGGGTGCATTTTTCTGCTTCATTTATACTCCACAAACGTGAAATTACGGTAATCACAAAGCCGTGTTTTGTGGCGACGTACAGAGCAAAATATTGCCAAGATTACTATTCAATAATAAAAGTATGCTATAAAATTACATGAGTGCACATTTCAGCTGTTATTTCTGAAAAGTACATGCTGTACTTCACATAGGAAAACAATGCCGGACTAATTTTAGAAACCTTTGGCATCAATATTAAACGTGACATATTTCCATCAAATGATACTCACGATTCTGTATGAAGGTTTATCCCCACATTTATTTCTTAATCTTTCGTTTGTAAACAATAAGCCACATCTTTAGACCCTTTCCTCCCACACATAGAATTAATAAAGAATATACTCATGGCTTACTCTGAGGTGATACCAGCAGAATAGACACAATCATTACAAACAAATATAAAATAAAATTAAATACAGTAAAGTCTCGTTATATCGATATCGGTTATATCGATAGTACCGCTTATTACGATACTATTTCTATGAACACAAGGAGGAAATTACATGCTCGCAGGGTCGGATATATCGATAGTCCCGGTTATATCGATATTTTTTCGGACTCCCGAGAATATCGATATAACGAAACTTTACTGTATCTTAATATGAAGTAACGAAACAATGCCCTGGTCATCTATTTTTTTAAAGTCTTTATAGGGCACTAAAATACACAGTTCAAAATCCAAAATACAAATCTGTTATTTTTAGAATCTTCAGTTGTCATATAGGTAACAGTTTACAAATAAGTTTTTTTTCCCACAAATGTGATTTTATGGACTTTTACTGTATTTTCCAACGTTTAATGGCTGAGGGTATTCCCTCCGTTGGTCAGAGTGCAAGGCATTTATCAAAAATTAAAGGTTATACCCGCCTTTTGAAGGGAATGCTTTTATTTGTAAAAATGTACTAGATAATAATAATAGACTTTTCCACAAATGACTGACTGACGTCATATTTTTTCAGTTGGCCAGAAAGGGCAAAAGGGAGGTTTCTATTTAAGGTGTGGTGGTTTTTTTTTTCCAGTCAGACCCTGCTGGAGCTTTTTATTTATTGATTTATTTATTAACAGGAAGAATTTATAGCACTGACCTGTGAAAAATGTGTGAAAATCAGCTTATACTTCAAGGCGCAAGATATAGGAAGCCCTTGGGGTACTGATTCCATATCCTCCCTTTTGCCTGGAGGCTGCGGGACAGATGAAAATTGACCACGGGCCGCATTTGGCCCCCGGGTTGGACTTTGCACATATCTGGTATAAGTAATGCAAATAGTACACAGTAGTCAACTAACACTCTGTTTTGCTTCATTATTAATGTAAGCTGATCCTGCTCGTGTGTCATCAGTCCTCATTTATACCAAGTCTTTGTCCTTGCTAACAAAACAATTTATTCCGCGACTGTATGGCATTTTTGCACATGAGTACATGTAACGACTTTTTATTACTTAACAAAATAACAACTAGTAGGCATTTTGGTGCGACTAGAAGGCTATTAGTATGTGACATACGCCCCTTGTATTCGAGAGTTTATTTTTGGGCACACAGTTCTACTAGTACACAAAATTGTTTCACCAAAATGACACTATTATGTACATGGATGCACATGAATTTTTAGCGCTTTTTTTACAGGTGTTGTACGTATTAGCATTTTTTTAACACAAGTATCTTGACTTCTATATTTCAGTCTAGAGTAGTTTGGCAACAACAAGGTCGTCTTGTCGTCATTTGTCCGTCGTCCCCTCGCCGTGCGCCTCAAACGGGCGTGGTCCTGCGATTGACGCCGTCCTTTAGATCATTGGGGAAACAGTTATGCACCTGCAGGAATTCGGCGGCCGCCTCGTGCTCGGGACTATACGCATTGTCCGTCACGCCGTCCCGCGCCAGGGCGTACATGGACAACTCGTCCAGAGGCCCCCCAGAAGACGTCCCCCCGGCCCTTTTTAGGCCCCCTACGGGCGAGTTCTCCCGCGATGCCTCGGTGGAGTGGGAGCTGGCCCGAGACGTCCGCCGGCGGTAGCGGAAGCTGGGGATGCGCGAGTACGGGGACGAGGACGAGAGGGAGCGGATGAATTCGCGGCGTGCCTTCCAGCGGACTTCTTTGTTCTTCTCGATGTAGATGTTGATGGCCAGAACGGCCACCGCTTCGGCGACGATGAAGGACAATGCGCCAAAGTAAAAGGACCAGCCATAGGAGTATGTGTACTTCTTGTCGTCGTCCCGTTTGTCGTTGGGGTCTCCCGCGTTACTTGAGATGTAAACGATGATGCCGATGATGTTGCTCAGACCTGACGGTGAATCAGAAAGGGCAAAAATCACATCAGGAGTGGCAAGGAACTGATTACAAATAGTTGATCGATCTACTTCTACCAGTGGCCAGCCGTTCATTTCACACCTGGTCCTTCTGTAGTGCTATGTCTGAATTAATCCAACCCACAATAACCATTTTATGACTACACAACCTAGACTGCAGCTACAGCTGCGACTGCGACTCATATAAATAGTATGGTGTGATTTACTACAAGTCCACTAGAGCGAAGCGTTAACCAGGAAATGTCGCCATCACAAACTGATTGGTAAAATCGACACTTATATGATGCTGCAGGTGCAGCAGAACTTGTTGTGAAGGCGTCCAGGTTGATTTTTGACCCTGGTAACAAATAATGGCTGGAATGTGATTAGTTAACTCCTTAAAGGACAACCGACGTCACTTTTTTGTTTTTAAACTGACATCAGAAAAATCGTTTGATAGCATCTAAAATACCCAAAACACGCAGTATGATATTTTTAGTCAAATGCAAAACACCAATAAAAATACACATTCAGTTATGAATATGAGTCAAATAGTTCTGAAGAGGAAAGCATACATGTTTGCAATCGATTAAAGAATTATATATGCCATTTTGAGGCAACACTGGGGAAAAATTCTCACCCAAAAAAAAAAGGCACAAAATGGCGACCTCCAGTTGCCACCTCCGCTTCCACAGGCTGATAAATTCCTTATATGGAGCTTGGATGCCCTCTTCGGGCGGCTTTTGGGTGCAACACGGTTCTCAGATCAATCATGTACAGCAAAATACATTGACTTGATGGAAGGAGTGCTACAATGTGTCTTTTTTTTTGGTGAGGGGGCGGTCCTTTCGTGACGTCACGTACGGACTCGTCACCAGCTCAAAAACAAGACTTCCTGAATATTCAGAGCGAGTCTTAACACGTAAAATTTAACTATATGCGGTGGAATCTTATTAAAATATGCTCAGTAGAAGTCATTTGAAGCCATTTTACAAATTATGAACACAACTTGTCCGGAGACGTCAGCTGTTCTTTAAATATGAAAACACACATCTGCAAGCAGCACAACGGGGGAAAAAACAATGGAAGGAAGTTGAAAGCCAAACTGGAATAATTTCCTAAGAATTCATGTACAAAATATCATTCACATCAGTCTGTAATTCAGATACAGTATATATTTTTAGGCTAACAGAGAAGGCCTTGCAGGCACTGACGGTCCACCGCTGATTTCTACAATTGTCACAAAGTTCAAGATAGTGGCCGTGGGGTGAGTTTTTCCAAATTTCACATTTAAATAGCAAGTGAATGATGTCGGCATTAAAAAAAAGAATAATCATCATAAACGCCCGGATGTCTCACATGAGCTTTCCAGTTCACGTCTGATACGTTCCTCCGACAAAGAGCTAAGTATGGTGAGTCTCTGTCACCAAAATGCTCAGGTGTAGTCAATTGTCAAAGGTACTGTTTCAGTTGATGAGACAGGAGCGTTGACAGTGAGTATCGTCGTTGACTTGGCTAATATTAGCCTCAAGGCTCGATAGTGATTAACATAGCAGGAGTCAGCTCGAAAGCTCCGGAGGTACTTTTTTGCTTGTTGTTTGTTTGTTTTCTGTGTGAATGTACATTTATTGACATGTTATAGATTGTGTATCCACTGTCTTTAATCTGCTCTCCTCATTTTAAAAATTGTGCTATAGTCAACGGCGAGATGAGACTGCTCCTTCCACCTCTGTTGTTGCAGACAAACATTGAGCAGCGATTCATCATTTGTTGAAATTTCTCCATTGAAACTCTTCAAAGCCAACAGAATAGAACCATTTGTCGAGCATGAACCTTACAAGATACTCAAATACATCCTTGAGTTTTCGCAAGCCCTGCCATACAGCCATTTTTCATTCCAAACAAACTGATAAACAGCAGGACGTTTCACCTACCTGCGGCCACAAAAAGAATCCCGGCACTGAGGAGGATGTTGTTTGTCTTGCTGTAGATTCGACCCACACCGACACACAAACCGCCCAGCATGAGCAACACCATGCTGAGGATTGGGAACACACTGGAGGCTCGTACAATACCTGTCACACAAACACACACATCCAATACTCAGTCAGTCACATTTGTCCATACTGTACACACGCATATACCGTAAGTTGGATAAAGAACATTTTGGTTGTGAGATTTATTTTTTTACATTTTAATGATTTGATGAAAAAAAATATTTGCTGCTGACCAATCAAAATCTTTAGCGCACCAAGTAGGACTGCTGAGGTTCCTCAGCTGTTACAGTTTTCTAATAACTAAACAAAATGAATCAGTTAAGCATCATTTATGAGAATGAATGCTTTTTTTTCACTTTTCCACACTTTTTTTTAAATGACATGTATTGTTTTTTTATGATATATATTCTCCAGGACATACTGTGTTCCCCCCCCCCCCCACTTTTGAAAGTGTTCTTGAGAGTTTTGAAAGGCGCTTATTAATAAAATGTATTATTATTATTATTATTATTATTATTATTATTATTATTATTATTATTATTATTATTGTTGTCATTGTTATGCAATAAAATGTATTATTATTATTATTATTATTATTATTATTATTATTATTATTATTGTTGTTATTGTTATTATTGTTATTAAACTTATATATATATAATAAAAAATACAATAATAATAATAGGGTTAATAATAAGAACAATAATATATAATAATAATAATAATAATAATAATAATAATAATAATATAATAATAATAATAATAATAATAATAATAATAATAATAATAATAATAATATATTTCCCTTTGTTTGCCTTCATTTGAGAGTGTAAACCATTTGTATTAGCGTTATCTTGAGGATTTTGGGGGAAATTTTTATGATGTCAAATAAGTTTCAAATACATGTACTAATCCGTTATTAAAATTAGTTTTGAAAATTACTCAATTTTTGTTATGTGTTTCAGTACATACATGGTATAACGTTAAGTAGGTACTTGGGCAGTCGCATAGTTGCGCAAAATACAGCAAAATGCACATTTTTCAAGTGTAGAGCTGGCTGAATCATATTTTATCAGGACATAAAAAAGACCAACATGTGTCTGTTTTTTTTAATATTGGTTCCTATAGGTTCCCCCGCTTCCAGAATAAGCCATGATGATGACTTACGCAACAGGTATTCCGAGCTGTCCGTGTCGTAGTCGTTGTCGTCAGGGAAATGGTTGATTCTGAAGCAGCTGCCTTGATTGATGCCTGCCAAATAAATAAATTGACACAAAAGACTTTCAGCGTTCACTGAGGCAATATGATGTAACATAACATCACTAAAATGAACAGTGTTTGACAACTTCAACCAACGGACACTTAATTCGACACTTATCTGAGAACCAATACAAGGACGAATTCTCTATCAAAATGTTGGTCTTTTTAGCAAACAATAGGTCTTCTCTTCTGACCAAATAACCAAGTGAGAGAGTTCAAAAAAAAAAGAATAAGCGCGTTGTCTCAGGGGTAGGTGAGGTTAATGGAGGTGCTAGAATGACGTTACCGGCTCCCGTGTAGCTTGTAAATATCACCAACACTTGATTAAAGCGGCGTTCACTTCTAATTTGCATAGAGCATTTCAATTGCTACTTCGACCAAGAAGGTCATGTTAGCATCTGCAGTTTTAGTATTCTGTTTGGACAGAGTAGGCGGTTTTTGACAATACTGCTACAAAAGTAGGACTGCTCTTTCATTTTTTTCTTTTAATTTAACTTTTTATTTTTGGGAGGCAGGGTTTGATGTGTGAAGTTAGTATCTTCATTTTTTTCCCCAAGAACCTTGTTTGCCTTTTTTTGCTTAAAGGTATTTTGTCCCAACATTGCCTATGTCGTTATGGAAGCAGCTTTTTTTAACCCTTCCAGGGACTGCGGTTACTACAGTAGTTTACAGAGTGCACGAAAAGGTTACCAGTTACCATCTTTTTTTTCTACCCAAACCATCTTTATTTTCTGTTATTAACTAAACTGTTGTTTCTGAAGGTTACAGTCCTTTGAGTGGAAATACAATTTACACTGTGTATTTCGAGGAAAAGGTTTCTTCAGCCGTCATCTGTACTTTTTTTGAAGGTGTCTGACCTTGCGCGACTCATCCGAAGAACTTCGTCAGCGAACTAAAGTTGTGCTGGTAATCCTGGCCCTATATCCCTCATGGACAGAGGTGGCCGTGCCAGACTTCTGCTCTGATAGGTCCCCGTGCTGGACCCCTCCTCTGATAGGTCCCTGCCCTAAGATAGGGGGAGCAGTGGACCACTCCCTGAAGCCAATCTCATTACCCTTATTGTTCTTTCCCTGGCTCTGGTTTCACCTCATTAGCCAGTGCGATTACTTCTCCAATCTGATTACCTCTATTGTTATATCCCTGGCCCTGGTTTCACCTCAATAAGCCTACGTGGTATCGGCATAAGAAGTCTGTTGTAAGCATGGTCTTAATTAAAACTTAAACCACCATGGCGGTTTAATTTCAAAGAACAGGGTCTACTTTGTTGAAATAGGCAACTGTGTCTAGACCAAATAAATCTGACCTGTGAGGGTTCTCCAGGTGGTCAATCATGGCCCTGTGCTTCCTTTCGGCCAATGCATTGCTTTGTTTTTATTTTATTGATTTTATTAGTTTGGAAACCAGTTCGGGGTATATCTACTGCCCGGAGATGGCTGAGATGGGTTCCATTCAGGAGGAGAAATAGATCGGAAAATGGGCACATTGTTTTTAATCCTTTTCTTTTTAAGTTTTAAAAGATTTAGCAGGGTCCTCATGGTTTGAGTTTCTTTCAATTAGAATCTACACGCGGATGCCATATCAATATTAACATATTTTGGTTTCAATGGGCATAAATTGTAAGAAAAGTTCCTGCAGGGCCTGAAGATGTCACGTCAAAGCAAATTGAATTTGAATGGGATTCATGTGTTGTAGAAAAGAAGAGGCCCAAGGCCGTGTTTCTGAGTGAGAGAGACCCCAATTTTTAATGTCTTTAACCATAACCATAAATATGCACATTAAAACGGTGTTTGCTTGGCATTGTTGCTAGACAACATTTCCCGATACATGTTATGCATTTGATATAAATAATAACCGAGTCAGTCCCAGTAATTTTAATTTTCTGTGCTTTGATATAAATCCATTACTTTTTATGTGACCTAAGAGATGATGAACCTCATATTTGTTTGCACTAGCAAACACAAAGTACATCATATCAGTCCAAGACAGGTTAAGATGTTTAGTAACCATTTCACCGATAAAATCTTCCAGGGGCTATTAAATAGGTCCGTAGCTTAATGGGGGACATCAAAATTAATTAGTGTCATATCAGAAATGGAGCACAAGTTTCTGTGTCTAGCAGCAGATGGAAAACGGAGCTGTGCTCTATTTTAAGAGGTGAGGTGAAAATTTGTACCTGCTGCAAGAGACGAAAAAAAAAACCCCACACCCTGGCTCATTAAATGCGTGTATGTATATAAAAGAGTGTATGTAATACAAACACAGTGGCCTTTAAAGGGCAACCAACGTCACTTTTTTGTTTTTTAACTGACATAAAAAAAAAACGTTTTATAGCTTCTAAAATACCCAAAACACGCAGTGTGATATTTTTAATCAAATGCAAAACACCAATAAAAATGACTTAAAGTGTCCAAAATCTGCAAAAAATTGAGCTGCGAATTGGGCATTTTCAGAAAGTCCCGCCCCCAGTTTGTGATGTCACGCCAAGACGTCTTGCCTTGTTCTAGAATCAAAACAATGGCTTCAGATTCGGAGAATATGATTTCTTGTTACACATCCAGTTATGAATATGATTCAAATCGTTCTGAAGAGGAAAGCATACATGTTTGCAATCGATTAAAGAATTTATTCCGTGTCATTTTGAGGCAAACGGGCGGGGGGAATGTCACACCCAAAAATGGCGACCAACTCCCGTGAGGAATGAATCAGCCCGTTTCCATAGGCTGATAAATTTTGACTTTTGGGTGCAACACAAGATTTTCAGACAAACAGTACAGCAAAATACATTGACCTGATTGAAGTCGGTCAAGGGGGGGTCCTAAAGTGACGTCACGTACGGACTCGTCACCAACTCAAAAACGACTTTGTGAATATTCAGAGCGAGTCTTAAAACGTAAAATATAGCTATATGCGGTGGAATCTTATTAAAATACGCTCAGTAGAAGCCATTTGAAGCCATTTTACAAATTATGGACACAACTTGTCCGGAGATGTCGGTTGCCCTTTAAACTCGACGTAGCAGTAAATGGACATTTGGTATTGGTCTCTTCCAATTGTATCGGTCTGCGACTCAAATCTGGAATGATCTGTAAGAATCGGGCATTCACTTGTATGGACTTCACTTCCCGTACAGGAAGCCCTTCCCCAAATTGTTCTGACCAGTCAGAAGCATGGATCTGATCAATGAAAACCTAATGTTCAAACTGAAACAAAGTCCTAAGCAACTAGGCATTTCCGCCTCCTTTTCCATGGCAACTCTTGAAAAAAACTCATTTACACGACAGCGGGATTCTTCTGACATCTTTGTTTGTTTGTCAGCCGCCAAACACGGCGCGTGGAAATGACACTTGGCGCCGACTGTAAAGCGCGCAAACCCGTGTGGACATGTCCAAATCGGTGAAACGTGCCGGACATGTTGGCAGCAGCTGTGTTGCCGATAGCAACAGGATGTCACAGACGGAACCACTGTCATTATCTTGATCTGTGCTTCCATCTCCATTATTATCAATGGTGTGTGTGCGTGTATGAATTATGTATGAAATAACAGTTGAATTATTTTGAATCAAATTTCATTGACTATATATTTTCATGAAACACAATTTTATAAAGTGCTATTATTGTTTCATTAACACATCCTACAAACATTTTTTAGGGTTTTCAGTTTGGAACCTGTTTCGGGGGAGGGAGGTTTTATTGAATTTATGTTGTATCTTTAAAGGACAACCGACGTCTCCGGACAAGTTGTGTCCATAATTTGTAAAATGGCTTCAAATGACTTCTACTGAGCGTATTTTAAAAAGATTCCACCGCATATAGCTATATTTTACGTTTTAAGACTCGCGCTGAACATTCAGGAAGTCTTGTTTTTGAGTTGGTGACGAATCCGTAAGGGACGTCAGTAAAGGACTGCCTCCTGACCGTAAAAAAGACGCATTGTAGCGTCCTTCCATCACGTCAATGTATTTTGCTGTATTGTTTTGTTTGAAAACCTTGTGTTGCACCCAAAAGCCGCCAGAAGAGGGAGTCCAAGCTCCATGGAAGGAATTTATCAGCCTGTGGAAACGGTCTCAATTATTCCTCCCAGGAGCTGGTCGCCATTTTTTTGCCTCTGTTGAGGGACGCTACATTGCAGTCCAGATGCCGCAAAATGACACGGAAGAACTTCTTTAATCGATTGCAAACATGTATGTGTTCCTCTTCAGGACTATTTGAATCATATTCATAACTGGATGTGTAACAAGAAAGCATATTCTCCGAATGTGAAGCCATTGTTTTGATTCTCCAGCAATGCAAGACGTCTTGGCGTGACGTCACGAACTGGGGGCGGGACTTTCTGAAAATGCCCAATTCGTAGCTCATTTTTTTGCAGATTTTGGACACTTTAAGTCATTTTTATTGGTGTTTTGCATTTGACTAAAAATATCATACAGCGTGTTTTGGGTATTTTAGATGCTATAAAAGGTTTTTCTGATGTCAGTTAAACAACAAAAAAGTGACGTCGGTTGCCCTTTAAGTCTCTGTATAAGTGGCAGCTCCAAATATGCAAATGCAGTGCCCTAATTAAGTAAAGGAAGACAGGGTGAGCCGACCAAGTCTGCTAACTCATTAGCGCCCACCCGTGACTTCTTAGTTATGTTCAAATGACACAATGGCATAGCATGGCGCTACAATCACCCCATCCCAAACAAAGCCACATTCACCTACACACCCACAAGGTCTGTACACCGCCCTCTCACTCCAAACACATCCGCTCTATCACAGCTCGACACAGCGTAGGATGTTTATTATCAACTGTTAATTGCTTGATTCATGCCATTACTCCTCCATCTTCAAGTGGCCTTTATTTACCGCAGCGGCACACGTTACGCTAAGCCTTGACCTGACAGTGATGCACAGAAAGGAAGTAAGCGCAGGGATACATTTGGCCTCAGCGTGGGTTCATCGGCAGTAAAATGCTGTTAAGTAACGCCCGATACTTTGTGAAGCAAAACAAGCTCATGGTTGGCTCCGTTTCGTGGTTAAATGTCACGACACAGCAGGCATGTGGCCGACAAAGTGACGCTTGTTGAACAGGGCGACAGACACATGTGCAAGAGTGACAATGTGCTGGTGTTAACGTGCCCGTCCGTCTTCATGCTTTTTTCATGCGTCCAGTATGTTCCCATAATATCGTCGGGGAAAGTGTCCAGAGCAGCTTGTCTGAAACATTTGACATCATACACCGGCTCATAAAATTCTGAACTTCCGGAATGAAGGACGGACAGAAGGAAGGAAGGAAGGAAGGAAGGAAGGAAGAAAGTGAAGTGAAGGAGTGAGTGAGTGAGGGAGGGAGGAAGGCAGTGAGTGAGTGAAGGAGTGAGTGATGGATGGATGTGAGTGAGTGAGTGAAGGAAGTGGAGGAAGGAAGGAAGGAAGGAAGGGAGTGAGTGAGTGAGTGAGTGAGTGAGTGAGTGAGTGAGTGAGTGAGTGAGTGAGTGAGTGAGTGAGTGAGTGAGTGAGTGAGTGAGTGAGTGAGGGATGGAAGGAGTGAGGATGGGGAGTGAAGGAGGGAGGGAGGAAGTGAGGGAGTGAGGAGTGGGAGTGAGTGAGTGAGTGAGTGAGGGAGGGATGATGAGTGAGAGTGAGTGAGTGAGTGAGTGAGTGAGGAGTGAGGGACAGAGGGAGGGATGGAGGGAGGGATGGAGGGATGGACGGAAGGAGGAAGGGAGAAAGGAAGGAGTGAAGGAAGGAGTGAAGGAAGGAAGGGAAGTTCACTGAAAAAGTGTCTATCTGCGTCCAAACTAAAGTGAAACAATCAACAGGAGCGCACTTCCGTTTTCTCAAAACACGAAAGTGTCAAAGTCACTTCTCCACACCATAGCATATCATTTTAAATATTTAGTTTTACTTTTGTGCTCGGACATGACATGTCTCCGAGTCATCTATTTTTATATCAGCGGGCATGTTTCCATAGCGATTGCAGGGATGTTGCCAAGCAACAGCATCACGGAAGATGTGAATGAAAGTCGGCGATCAGTGGGCACTTTGCTCAGAGTGAATGGACGCGCCACTTTTTTTGTTTTTTTTATGACAATACTGCTTGGCTGCTATCGTGTGCGCTAAGTTTTGCACATCGGTGTCACAGCCAGGAAGCAATCTGTTTCTTTCCACTTGTTACTTGTTAATCTATTGAAGATGTAAGTGTTCAAAATCAACCGTTTCTCTATGACATTGTACACACAGTTTGTTGTCTTCCCGACATCTTCAATATCATCAAATATAAAAAAATAAGAGAAACAAAATGCTGAGCTTCTCACTACTACAGAACAAACTATACAACTATGCCGTGAGTCTTTTGACAAGAAACGTTAAGGTGCAAAGCATTTCAGCGGTCAGTGAATCAAACGAGTCAATTTGAGGCGAGAGGATAAAACTTTGCACCCCCTAAAATCCACATTGAATTGCATTCCGGTAAAAAAAAATCCACCAAAAATAGCATAAATCAAAGCTGAACTTCTCATTGCAACCACTATTTGAATGAGTATTTTTGTTTTTATCGTAATCTGATAAAATCTTTAAAAATCAATGGTGGGAAGCCTTTGAGGGATAAGGGTATAAAATTTGCCGTTGCAATCATGCCATTTTGTAATCTGGCAGCATAATGTATCTTTTTTTCTCCCCCCTCCCATCCGTTTTCTCATTAGGATCCCAGCTAACAATATAACTCACAACTATGGACAATTTAGAGTCCCCTATGAATCTAACATGCATGAATTTATAATGACGAAGGAAACCAACCAGAGCGCCAAAAAAACAATTAATAAAAAAACAAGCACACGAAGAATGTGCAATCACCACTCAGGAAAGCCAGAACCCGTATTCGAACATTCAACCTCAGAACACTGTCAACCGTATCACCTCTTAATAATCTGACACGTGAAAAGCAGCTCTAAAATGTAACCACGAAGGTCTATAAAGTCTCTCATCTTGTTTCTAAACTATGAAAGTCACAAGGGTTAAAGCTCGAACCCAGAGCATTTTGGTTTGGAGATGACCACTTATACCACTTGAGCATCACCTCATCACCCCCACACCCAAAGCGCAATGAAACACATTTTACGTGCGTAAAAGTGAGTTGGAGGATTCGCGTCCGGAAAAGTGACACGCAGTTCCCACCCGGTCTCACCCTCAATGCAGCAGATCCTCCAGAGTCCCGAGTGCGTGAGGTCGCCCTTCCTGCTCCTGGGCGGCGGCTGGGGCTCGTCGGCGGTGGCGTTGGTTTCGTTGCAGATATACGCCCGCGAGTAGAGCCAGTAGTCCGTGCCGATGGCGATGCTCATGAGGCTGAAGGCGGCGAAAGCCCCCACGGTGGCCAGCAGCGTCTGAACCCCGCGCTCACACCAAGCCATGCTTCTTCATGCTACACGCTGGAAAAACACACACACAAACACACGATGTTGTATTCCGGACGTGGACACAGATGCGCGCGCGCACCGAACGAGTCAATGCGCGGGGTGCATGCGCCGACTTGTTGATGAGCTCGCTCACTTTTTTTTCTCATGAAATCAACACAAATGCTCCCAAGATAAGCTTCCACAAAGTCTTCATGAGTCAAGACTGTCCTACTAAAAATCTAACAGTCCCCCCCACCCACGCCCCTCATCTCATTTGTCAAAAAGAATCCTCTCGGAGTGGCGCGCGTCGATATCTTTCTTTTAAAGTAGACACCACCCTCATCAAAATGCAACCAATGGGGGATCCGTCATACACAGAAGTATTTTCATTCAATAAAATACTCTGGTAAACATATACGGTATATATATATATATATATATATATATATATATATATATATATATATATATATATATATATATATATATATATATATATATATATATATAGCCAGAAAAGGCTTTAATAGTCCCACAATGGGGAAATTTGAAATCTACAGCACAAAATTGCAAGGGGTGGGGGGGTTCAAAAGATAAAACAAAGTCTTCGATGCCCAAAAGAAAATTAATATATTTGTTACTCACTTCATCTAATAGTATAAATGAAAAATTTAGATGTGCTTTCTCAAAATTGTTTCCAATTCTTCAAAAATCACTGAAACTAAAATCAAAACATTAATGTTGCATTTCTTCATATTTCCAAAAGGCGGCAGTAGCTTGCCGTGCTTGTGTTTGAAAGATGAAATTGCTTGGTCGGACGTCACACGACTACCCTTATTGCGCATGCGCGGCGCCTCAGCAAGCCGCCATTGGTGGACCCTATTTTGTTGTCCACTCCTGCCGGGTTCCGTCTCAACAAAGACCAGCCCCCTTTTTTCCTCCATGAGGATTTCTCCACCGCCGTCGTTACTTTTACGTGTAATCACGATTACTAAATCGGATTACGACCCGTTTATTGCTTTTTAAGTGCTTTTGGCGCTCACACCCGGCTTCCCAAATGGACACGCTGTTCAATGAAGGCTGTGGCGAGACCAAATCTGCCATCCATTCTTGGCGTTATCGCCACCATTTCACATACAAGGCAGATCAAGGAAAAAATATCATCGTGCAATGTAATCTGTGTCTGCCGAGGGTAAACCTGCTGTCCACGTCCAAGACGTCCACGTCCAACCTAAAGAAGCATTTGGACGTAAGTTGCGAGTCAGTCGTGAACTTTTGAACCGTCGCAGTCAGTCGTCGCTAGGAGGTTCATGTTCGAAAAACAAATACTGTTCATTGAATAATCACGACGGCGTTGTTGCTTGCTAACTACCAGTGGTGGGCGGTCTGGATCAACAAGGCCTACCTAATCGACTGGCACCAACCTCACCTATATTTCCAAGTCTCTTTCTAATATTTACAACCACTTTCAACACCGCTTATCATTGAACAGGGTTGCTGGGAGTCGCTGCAGCTTATCTCAGGTGATTTCTGGAAGAAGGCATACTACATCATGAACTGGGGTGGCAGTCGCAGGGCACGTTTAGGGATAAACGACCATTCACACCCACATCCGCAAACGGCTAAAGTGTGGCGAGTGAACCACAACGACAATCTCTTGGTTCAGTGTTTCCTTTACATGAGTGTTCATGTCAGATTTATCCCAAGCTGCTGCCTACTATTGGATTGGATTGGATTGGATTGGATTGGATGGGATTGGATTTGCCTTTATTAGTCTCACAGTGGAGAAATTAACTACTAAACTAACTACTAAAGTTCGCTGACGAAGCCTCTTGGATAGGAGGCGAAACGTCCGAAACCTTCACTTTTGTACAGATGACGGCTGAAGAAACCTTCTCATCTATGTATTGCATAGTATCAGGAACCATACCTTCGACAGCCACCCCCATTTCAAGCTCATATAACTCCAGTCCCATATACTTTAGGAATTAACTCTATTTTTTTTCTGATGAAAGAAGATAGTCAAAGGTTTCTAACACTGTATTGAATGTTTATGTAGTCCTAAAACTCCAAATTCTGAATTGGAGTGACAATGACAAAAACCCTGGCATTGGAGTGGATACATTTTTGCATGTCTGGCTGTGAATGAGTTAATTTAGGTCCATATAACGATACACACAGATGATCAAGTATTAGGAAGATGCACGGGTATGGACTTTTTTGCCTTGTATGATAAGGCCCGCCTTGAAGCTTCCAAACATGAACTCTTTTTCAGAGAACACATCTCGGATGCGATGCCAGGCCCGATGCGAAACGAGGGAGGAAGAAGGAGGAGTACAACGGCGAGGAAAGTAGCCACTGTCAACTCAAAAAGATCAAAGCGGAGATCTTATCGAAATGCATGACCCAAGAAAAGCTGGACGAGCTCATCTTCAACTACATCGTGGAAGACTGTCAGCCGATTCATGTGCTGGAGCAGCCCGGCTTCAAGAAGCTGATCACGGGCTTAACCGAAGGTCTCCATCTCATGGACAGGGTAACCTTATTTTGCAAGGTGGACCTCCGTTTCTCCAGGATGCGCGAGGAGCTGATGGCCAAGTTGGCCGGCGTCCAGTACGTGTGCACCACGGCCGACTTGTGGACGGTCGGCGGCGGCGGCAGCTTCTTCGGCATGACGTGCCACTGGATCGACAGCAACTCTCTGGAGCGCAAGTCGGCGGCTCTGGGCTTCGCCAGGATGCGAGGCCGCCTCACGTACGACTCGGTGGCCGGGAGGATCCACGACATCCACGTGGCGTACGGGATCGAAAGCAAAGTCCAGACCACCGTCACCGACAACGCCAGCCCCTTTGTCAACGTGTTCAAAGAATTTGGGCTGGATGGCGCCGATTGCAACGACGACGTGGGGGTTTTTGAAAATGTCTGCGCCGTGCTGGAAGGCGAGCCGGAACAGGACATGCTCCTGTTCCTGCCCACCATCCAGCGCTGCGCCTCGCACACCTTAGAGCAGATCGTCACGGAGGACTTTTGGCGGGCGGTGTCACAGGGACCCATGTGCCAGCTTTATTACAGCACAATGTCCAAGGTCTATTCCATATGGACAAAATGCCACCACCTCCAGGTCGGCATGGAAGCGGCCGAGGAGATCAGGAAGATGGCCTTGTTCGTCCCGGCCGTCATCCGCTGGAACGTGGAGTACTGCGCCCTGCAGAAGATCATCTCGCTGACCGAACGGGAGCTGACGGAGCTCTCGGCCCGCCTGGACGTGGCCCGCCTGCAGCCCGAGGAGATGGACTTCCTCAAAGAATACGTCACCGCCTTCCACCCGCTGGCTTTCGCGCTGGAGCTTCTCCAAGCCGAGCAAAAGTGCTACCTGGGCTTGGTCATCCCCACCGTGTTGAGCCTGAAGAACAAACTGAACGAGCACAAAGATTCCGCCAAGTACTTTGGCGACGTCATCGTCGCCATGGTGAGCGCCATCGACGCGCGCTTCGGCGAGTTGTTCGCCAGCGACGAGGCCAAATTTGCCACGGCCACCACGCCGCAGTTCCGCTTGTGGTGGCTGGCCGCCTCCGAGCGGGAGGAGATGTGCTCCCTCCTGGCCACCGAGGCCTCCCAGGTGGACCCCTGCGAGGTGATCGAGATCGACGCCAGCCAAAACGTCTCCACCATCAAATCCGAGGACGACTTTTTCAGTTACGGCTCGGCCAAGGTGACGGCTCACGTGCAGGAGCGCGGCGTCACCGAGGAGATCCGCAAATACGTGGAAGGAACCGGCAAGAGCCTGGAGTGCTTGCAGGACTTCCCCAGGGTCAAGCAGTTGTTCCTCAAGTACAACACCACCTTGCCGTCCACGGCGCCCATCCAGAGGCTTTTTAGCGAGAAAGGTAACCTGGCCACCTCGCAACGAAACTTTTTGACCGACGACTACTTTGAACGCATTCAACTACTGAGATACAACGTCAACGTGTGCTCCGTGCTCAACAGCTGAACGTGTTTGGAAGAACCGACAGACAGAACTTCCTCAAGTGGTGGTTTATTTTTATTCACTCAAATGAAACGAGGTTGGGAGGGAGGGAGGGAGGGAGGCCTTCGTCAATCAGTTCAACACTTTTCGACAATATTTGACTGCACAATTATTTCAGCGATTGATTGGGAATTCATCAATGACAGAAAAAAATATTTCTTGCTCTCTGTTCCAAAAAATAGGACATCGCGGTACAGTGAGACCTCAACTTATAAACTTTTTGTCTTACAAACGTCAAATTTATGAAAATTGAACCTTATAATAAGCACTATTTTCATAATACACACCCACCATCATGGCTGGCGGAGTGATCTTCGGCGGAAGCACACGACCGAACAGCACCAGAGGTTAAGTTACCAACAGTCCTTATGGAAGGTGACTCTCCTTCCATAAGCCATCAACGACCATCAAAAAGGTCAATAAAACTTTATTTTACAGCACAGTTTATTTCTTTAATTACAGTCCTCATGTAATGCGCCTCTCTTTCCAAACAGCAATTCCCTTTGACCTTCGACCTCCAACGCCATTCCATCAAGCCATAAATGTAAATAAAGTGACTTTATGATACATTGCAGTGTATTTGTTTCATTACAATACAATAGCACATTTATTATCCATAGAATAAGGTATGTTGGGTGTAGTTTTAAGGCTTATTTAGTTGAAAAGTATATTTTATGGAAACCCAGGAACGGATTATTCCCATTTTAATGGTTTCCTATGGGAAATGTTTTTTTGAGATACACACTTTTCGCCTTACACACTCTGTCTGGGAACCAATTAAGTTCGTAAGTTGAGGTCTCACTGTATTTCACATTGCCTGTGTCGAAAATGCGCATGGATAAATTGATCGTTCTTCAATTACGGGGCAACAACATCGCTAGCTGTTGATCAAAGTAAAAAAAAAAGTTTAGAGATGTCTTATTTTGATAATAGTCCGCTTTCATTGAGGACTACAGAAATTGGATTGGATTAGTTTTGCAGTGAAGAAATTTACATTTCACAGCAGCAAAGTGATGAAAGTAAGAGGAAAGGAAAAGAAGCAGTAGAAAAACAAAATACAGGAGCTGCTGTAATGGCAGCCACTGTCACGGCGCTATCTTGAAGTCAAAACAACAACAAAACTAAACAAATAATGTGACACAAAAAAAAGAGCCATTTAATCTTACGCCCTTTCTGCACCCTCTGTTGAGCAGTGGTAGATGAAAGAGAAGATCAAAGCGTCATTTTCACCAGTGGATCAGGGATGTCATGGTGAAATATGTACGTCTGCTACAAGCTAAGCTTTGAAAGCAAACACAAACCTATAGCATCCATTGACGAAAAAAGATTGCCTCACATCTCCCGTCCCACGTAAATCCGCTTCAATCCCAAGCCGCGACAGTTCCATATATGCATTGGTGCTATGCGCTGACACTCCTTTTTTTCCTCAAATCCAATAACGTTTATTGTTGAGAAACAATTGTGAGGATTTGGAATTATTTTGAGTGAAACAAGCTCACACTTAAAGGACAACCGACATCACTTTGTTTCCTAACTGACATCAGAAAAATGTTTTATAGCATCTGAAATACCCAAAACATGCAGTATGATATTTTTTGTCAAATGCAAAACAATAAAAATGACTGAAAGTGTCCAAAAACTACTTCAAATTGAACCCGGAAGTGGTCAGTTTCAGAAGGTCCCGCCCCCTTGTTCGTGGTGTCAACCCAAGACGTCTTGCCTTGCTGGAGAATCAAAACAATGGCTTCAGATTCGGAGAATATGCTTTCTTGTTACTCATCCAGTTATGAATATGATTCAAATAGTTCTGAAGAGGAAAGCATACATGTTTGCAATCGATTAAAGAATTTATTCCGGTCATTTTGATGCATCTGGAGAGAAATGTAGTGACAAACTCTTTAGTACTCACAGTACCCAAAAAAGGCAGAAGACGGCAACAAAGCTCAGTGTAACTTGTCTCCTGGGACGTTTTGTAAGCGAACATCAAATACACTGTAGAAGTCTTGGCGCAACACACAAGGATTCACCATCGCGTTATTTATGTGTTTTCCTTCTAATTTCGCCATCAACACAAAGTTTTCAGACAAAGTACCGCAAAATGCATTGAAGTGATGCAAGGTATGTCCTTTTGCGGTGAGGGGCGTTCCTTCAGTGACGTAGGGTGAGGACTCGTCACTAACTCAAAAACAAGACTTCCTGAATGTTCAGCGCGAGTCTTAAAACGTAAAATATAGCGAGATGCGGTGGAATCTTTGTAAAATACGCTCAGTACAAGTCATTTGAAGCCATTTTAGAAATTATGGACACAACTTGTCCGGAGACGTCGGTTGTCCTTTAAATAATTGTTGATTGCACTGAGTCATTCAATCTGATCAACATATTTCATTAAAATGCTTGTTTTTTTTGGGCCGTAATGCATGACGACATCATGGAGTGATCGCGTTGAACCGTGATGTTGTCATCTGCACATCTGGAATACGGCATACGGACAAGACGCGGGTAAAAGGCAACCGCTATCTTTGGTAATCCCGAATAAATGTCTAATCTGATTTATGCCTTTTTTCTAATCTTCATTTCACTTCGAAGGAAATCTTTGTCGGTAGTAATTGACAATCAACCGGATGATGAAAACATGGTGGTGCGAATAGAATTTCACCCTTTGCAATATGGGTCATTTTCTTGCTTTTTTTTTGTACGGCTGTTGAATATCATGTGTATGTTTTATAAAAATACTGTATGAGAGAAAAAAAAACAACATTCTGTACTTTCTTTGCCCATTGACTTTGAGAACAAAGCCGCGCAGGGTACATCAGCAGATACCCAGTCACATTTTTCATGCTTTCTGTGAGGGAAAACAAATGGTGTTATTTGCTTCCAAGTGCTTTTGTGTTCTCCGCTTAAAAAAACAACAAAAGTTTTACTTTGAGTAAAGATACGCTGACATGTGGGCCAAAATTTCAATTGCAAATTTCCCCATGTTGGGTCCATTAATTCATTCACTGCCACCAGACATGTGTAGAAATGTGTCCACTCCAGTGCCAGGGTTTTTGTCATTTTCACTCAAATTGCAGGACCCATAGAATATTGAGGTTGAGGACTACATAAACCTTAAATGGAAGAGTTAATTCCTAAGTTATATGGGTCTGGAGTTATCTGAGCTTGAAATTGGTGCAGCTGTACAAAAAGGCAAATGCTGCCGCCTCGTGGGAGGGAAAAACATTGCCAGAGGTCTGACCAGCACTTTATCGGCACCCCCCTGCAAGAAAAACCAAAACCCGAACAAATTCGGGAATGGCGCTCCACGTCATGCTTTACAATTCTCAAATAAATTCAGGAATGGCAGTGAATGAGTTCAAGGTTTTCTGATTCGGAAAATGCGATTATTCGTTGTGAAAGAGACCGATCCTCAGAATTTGAAGCCAATATTCATTGGCAGTGAATCATACAAACTCCCAATCCTTAGTTTTAATGCCTTCAAGGAAATTTATTCAACAGATGTTCACGTTTGCAACAGGTGGTATTGAGTTTGGTAGGCACAAAGTGGGTAAGAAGGTTCACGCGGCCCTGTCGTCACTGTCCTTGTGTGCTTCCTTTTTGAAATCTCTTCAAATGCAGCATGCCAGAGTGACCAACAACGTGTGCCTCAGTGTCAAGAGAAGTGACATGATTCAAGAGGTAAGCGCAAGAAGGTGTTTCTAACATGGCTCCTTTTTCTCACACTTTGCACTCCTCGCCAGAGGCCAGGGTCACTGTAGGAAGACCTTGGCAGGACCGAAGTAACCCAAGTTCTCGCAGGACTCGAGCCAGCGTTGGACATTGGCGGGCGCCGGGGAGGCGGACCCGGCGAGCAGTAGGCAGCAGTAGCACGCCACGTCGGCCAAGGAGACGTCGTGCCCGGCTAGCCAGGACCCGCAGCCCAGAGCCGAGTTGAGGGCGCGGACGACGGCGGCCCGCTCCTTGGCGCCGCCCTCGGCCAGCTGGTGGAAGGCCGTGTCCACCCAGCTGTCCACCAGGGTGGCCGCCGCCGCGTCGGACGGGTACGGTGCTAGCAGCTTGAAGAGGAAGCGCGCCACGCTGGCTTCGCCTTCCACGGGGCACATGTTTTGAACGCTGAACTTCATTTGCAATTTGGGGACTGTAGAGGCAAAAAGACATTGGGTGGGGACAATGTAAACCACAGGTGTCAAAGTTAAGGCCCGGGGGCCAAATCCGGCCTGCTACATCATTTTATTCGGCCCGCGAAAACAAATCAAACCTGTGAAATTCCATGATGCTAGCTAAAGTCCAAACCAACATTTTAAATTGTCACATGTAAACCAAAATAAGTCATTATTTTTTTATTCAGATTTGAAAAATAGTTATTTGGTAATTTGTTGTGTGCTCTATATGTCATGTGTGGAGGGATTGGATTGGATATGCCTTTATTAGTCTCACAGTGGAGAAATTAAACATTAAACATTGTAATGGCTTCCCCAAACCGTAACTACAAAGTAGCACAAATAAAAAAAATGAGTCTGACACCCTTGCTGTACATTTTTGTTTTCATCACAAACTCATCTTTCAGGCTCTTAGCCAACATCACAATGGATTCAAAATGAAACAAACAAGATGTGTTTGAATTCCAAACTCCTCTGTTTTCATTTCAGGATATTCACGACCGAATCAGATGAACGGCGAATCCTACATGCCTCCCACTTGTTTTGAGATCAAAAAGGTGAGAATTGTATGCACGTGCCAACATTATTGTATGCTTGGATCAGATGAGTTGCAACACATGGTAACCTCCGAAATGGCGCCTTACCGTCTTTCCATATGAGGGTGAAACCCAACTGGAAGAGATGGCGGGCGTAGCTGTCGGGATGGCGCGGGCCGAGGCAGGACAAGAGCTGGGGTGGCACGCTGCTGACCGAAGAGTGGACATGGACGGTGGAGAGCACCCGGTAGCGTTGGCACAGCAGCTTATGAAGAACTAGGAGCGTGAGTGGGGGTTGCGCCGGGTTGGCGTTGATGACGATGTCGCGTAGGGCACCAAGGTCCTTGGGACAGATCAGGACATGTTAACACACAATTATCCCAGGTAAAAAAATAAACAATGGATATAATGTGGTTGTCTACTAGAACACCCAAACTTGAGCCAGGACTGATAAAAAATGCTTGGTAAGTGTGTGCCGAGTCACCATCGGCAAAAGATGCTGGCACTAATTCCAATTAGCCTCCTACCTTCCCCAGTAGCGCGTCGAGGTCAGCCACACCCTGGAAGGAGTTGGAGCTCTGGGACGAGAAGCTACCCCTGACTGTCAGGTCCATGTCGGCATCAGGCGTGGTCACAGTCTTGGCCAGGCCCTCCACGGCCGCTTTCAGCTCATACAGTTTACGCATGATCTCGTCCTGCCGGGCCTCCAGAGCTCTGACGGACGGGTCCACCTCGCCATTCTAGAGACAGAAAACAATTCTGGTAAGATCAATTTGGGAGAGATGGCGCACAAGAAGTATGTTTAAAAAAATTCAGTAGGAGAATACTGACGAAACTAAATCAAGCATGATATGCAAAGTCCGCACAATAAGAACAGGAATCATTTTGGACAAGGCAGATATTCTGAACATCCAGCACATTGATAGTTGGATATGTACAGTAACAGTACTTAACGAAATCAATTTCCCTTTGTTTTGCACGTTTTCATACAATATCTTGTGGTAATATTTTCCTTCATCAAAAGTTGTGCTTTGATGTTGTCTACGAAAGAATGAATGGAATTTAAATTCATTTAACTACGGGATGTTCATTAAAATTGATAAGGGTCACCGAATGAATTAAAAACATGTCCGGTGTTATAAAATAGTACCGAGTCGAGACACTACGGCAAACATCGTTTTTGTCTAAACAAGGCGTCTTCACCAGAGCGTGCAACAAGAAGGTTAGGTGTCATTATTATGACATATACAGTAATAAGCAGTTGTAACGTCGGGGCCGACGTCGAGTTGCATCAGCAGCCCGAAATTCCTCTTACCTCAACTGGGCTAGCTAGCTCACTAGCTTCTTCAAAGCAGTCAAAATAGCAGGCTACACGTTTACGACGCAAGTATAACAAATAAGGCGGCGTGTGGTAAAGGAAAGAAGAAAATATCATCTTCCTGGTCAAAAAAATGGTTTTTTGTTTACCTGCAGCGCGTGTTCGTGGGTGCAACTGTTCGCCGGCTGTGCGTGGACATTTGCTAGCTTGTACATGCAGGTGGGCAAATCAACTTTGAAGTCACCCCCGCAGACCGGCTTTACCTGGTACATCTTGTAGTGTTTGGCGGCGCTCAAAAGAAACAAGAAAGACGAAAATTGAGCAATCGGGACGCAAATTAGAATTGATAGGAACGTGAGCTTGACAGCCAGCAACAGCCCACACACCGGAAAAGACCGGAACCCCCACCTTTCCGTCGACGACAAAAGTCAGTTGTTTGTTTTTATTGTAATTCGTTTCTTAAAGGAACCAAAATAGAACATATTACGCATGTGATTAAAATACGTTTTACATTTTATTTTTATTCAGACCATTTTTAAAAAGCTTACCGGAAGTAGTAATGTGTTCCAACTCCGTCAGGTAGCGGACGAGCTGTGTTTGAAGTCAAAGGTCAAAAGAAAAAAAAATCGAACTAATGCAATATATGCGTTGATGAATTTCCAGAAGTAATTACAGTGTATTTGAGTAGATAGATGCATGTGCGATGTCTTGTCAATCAACAAAGCAGTTTTGGAATTGGCAAGCAAGTCTGAGAAAGCAAGTCTGTGCAGGGCTAACGTTTCAATCACAAGTGGTGTTTTGATCTGATCAGACACACGGCAACACAATCCTGCACCAGAAAGCAATTCAAGAGGCCTGCCCTTGCCCTAATCATCTATGGTAACATGTCCCCTTGTGGTCGCCTCCCGTCACCACTTTACACCTGAGCTACATTCACTCCCTGGCACATAATGCTCGCACATGAAACTTGATCACTGCTGAAACCTGACAGTGACGAGCAATAGCTTTAAATGATGCACGAACAAGGAATGCTTACCTTTTGAAGGCTACCGGGTCACCCAGGTGGACGTTGGAGGTGACGCTGGCCTTGTAAAGGTTTGCACATTTAAGTCGTTGAAGTCAAGTGTCATGTTGATTCTGTGTTCTTCTTTGATTGTTGTCCCAAAGAAGAATGATTAATGATGAATAAAACAAGTCTTGTTAAAGCGCCATATAAAACAATATGTATTGTGTTGTAAGTGTCACTAGTAAGCATGCTGCTGGTGGTTTCCTCTAGAAAATGGCAACGAATTAACTCTATGCATGTCTGTTTTCTTCTGAGGCAACACCTGTCGGTTTACGACCTTAAAAATCAGGTGCAGCTTTGGAAACAGACCAAGAAGATCCTAAACATTCATCAAGGAGTGGCACCCACTTGTGATTGACACTATCAGAAAGGTAGTTATTTTCAAATAGATTTTTTTGTTGGATGCTTTTATGCTTTAATGACTTAATGAGTCCACAATGTGTATTTTTTATATGTCTGCCTGATTTTAAAAACCGCATGAAAAAAATGACAAAGCTTTGATTCCAGATTATTAAAAGTTTGATTAAAAATGGCTTAATATATCTAAAAATAAAGCATGGGAAACAATTAGCAGCGCCCATTGCTGTTAGGTGGCAAGAGAGAGACTGGAAGAGTCAACTAAAGGCACACAAATAGGCTCCCTTGGAAAAGTAACATCTGCCATTAGCCGTTTTTTTTTGTCAAAGAAAACGTGCAAGCTTAGAAGTGAGGATCCCTCCCTTCTTTGTTTGATATTGCTTGAAGATGGGACCCGCATTAAACTTTGAAACGGCCTTAATGAGTAAAATGAGCCCGACACCCCTTTCTTAATCCTACTTTTTTTTTCTTTGTGAAGACAATCCAATGAGAGCATCAATAATTGATGACCTCAGCATATAATCAGGCCATCCCTCACAACGCGTATTCACTCTTTCCTACTAGCAAAACTTGAGGTGAGGTATCATGATTGATAAATAAATACATAAAAAAGATGAATAAAAAATATATAAATAAATGGATAGATAAATAATAGGCTAAGTGAAAATCTAATAAATAAATGAATAAATAAATACATAAATGAAAAAGGATAAATAAATACATAAATGGCTAAGTAAAAAAACAATACATAAATAAATGAAAACAAGTATAACACATTGGAGCACATAAATTG